>NW_027362766.1:7655401-8034582 GCF_046119375.1 Phyllobates terribilis | reverse complement strand
AGTAGTAATGTAGGAGGATGTGGAGCTGTAGTAGTAGTAATGTAGGAGGATGTGGAGCAGTAGTAGTAGTAATGTAGGAGGATGTGGAGCAGTAGTAGTAGTAGTAATGTAGGAGGATGTGGAGCAGTAGTAGTAGTAGTAATGTAGGAGGATGTGGAGCAGTAGTAGTAGTAGTAATGTAGGAGGATGTGGAGCAGTAGTAGTAGTAATGTAGGAGGATGTGGAGCAGTAGTAGTAGTAATGTAGGAGGATGTGGAGTAGTAGTAGTAGTAATGTAGGAGGATGTGAAGCAGTAGTAGTAGTAATGTAGGAGGATGTGGAGCAGTAGTAGTAGTAATGTAGGAGGATGTGAAGCAGTAGTAGTAGTAATGTAGGAGGATGTGGAGCAGTAGTAGTAATGTAGGAGGATGTGGAGCAGTAGTAGTAGTAATGTAGGAGGATGTGGAGCAGTAGTAGTAGTAATGTAGGAGGATGTGGAGTAGTAGTAGTAGTAGTAATGTAGGGGGATGTG
Source organism: Phyllobates terribilis (assembly GCF_046119375.1). NCBI lineage: Eukaryota > Metazoa > Chordata > Amphibia > Anura > Dendrobatidae > Phyllobates > Phyllobates terribilis. The sequence goes on along the minus strand of NW_027362766.1, from coordinate 8,034,071 downwards.
GAGCAGTAGTAGTAGTAATGTAGGAGGATGTGGAGCAGTAGTAGTAGTAATGTAGGAGGATGTGGAGCAGTAGTAGTAGTAATGTAGGAGGATGTGGAGCAGTAGTAGATAGTAATGTAGGAGGATGTGGAGCAGTAGTAGTAGTAATGTAGGAGGATGTGGAGCAGTAGTAGTAATGTAGGAGGATGTGGAGCAGTAGTAGTAATGTAGGAGGATGTGGAGCAGTAGTAGTAGTAATGTAGGAGGATGTGGAGCTAGTAGTAGTAGTAATGTAGGAGGATGTGGAGCAGTAGTAGTAGTAATGTAGGAGGATGTGGAGCAGTAGTAGTAGTATGTAGGAGGATGTGGAGCAGTAGTAGTAGTAATGTAGGAGGATGTGGAGCAGTAGTAGTAGTAGTAATGTAGGAGGATGTGGAGCAGTAGTAGTAGTAGTAATGTAGGAGGATGTGGAGTAGTAGTAGTAGTAGTAATGTAGGAGGATGTGGAGTAGTAGTAGTAGTAGTAGTAATGTAGGAGGATGTGGAGCAGTAGTAGTAGTAATGTAGGAGGATGTGGAGTAGTAGTAGTAATGTAGGAGGATGTGGAGCAGTAGTAGTAATGTAGGAGGATGTGGAGTAGTAGTAGTAATGTAGGAGGATGTGTAGTAGTAGTAATGTAGGAGGATGTGGAGCAGTAGTAGTAATGTAGGAGGATGTGGAGCAGTAGTAGTAGTAATGTAGGGGGATGTGGAGCAGTAGTAGTAGTAATGTAGGAGGATGTGGAGTAGTAGTAGTAGTAGTAATGTAGGAGGATGTGGAGCAGTAGTAGTAATGTAGGAGGATGTGGAGCAGTAGTAGTAGTAATGTAGGGGGATGTGGAGCAGTAGTAGTAGTAATGTAGGAGGATGTGGAGTAGTAGTGGTAGTAATGTAGGAGGATGTGGAGTAGTAGTAGTAGTAGTAGTAATGTAGGAGGATGTGGAGCAGTAGTAGTAGTAATGTAGGAGGATGTGGAGTAGTAGTAGTAATGTAGGAGGATGTGGAGTAGTAGTAGTAGTAGTAATGTAGGAGGATGTGGAGCAGTAGTAGTAGTAGTAGTAATGTAGGAGGATGTGGAGTAGTAGTAGTAGTAGTAATGTAGGAGGATGTGGAGTAGTAGTAGTAATGTAGGAGGATGTGGAGTAGTAGTAGTAGTAGTATAATGTAGGAGGATGTGGAGTAGTAGTAGTAGTAGTAATGTAGGAGGATGTGGAGCAGTAGTAGTAATGTAGGAGGATGTGGAGCAGTAGTAGTAGTAATGTAGGGGATGTGGAGCAGTAGTAGTAGTAATGTAGGAGGATGTGGAGTAGTAGTAGTAGTAATGTAGGAGGATGTGGAGTAGTAGTAGTAGTAATGTAGGAGGATGTGGAGTAGTAGTAGTAGTAATGTAGGAGGATGTGGAGCTGTAGTAGTAGTAATGTAGGAGGATGTGGAGCAGTAGTAGTAGGAATGTAGGAGGATGTGGAGCAGTAGTAGTTGTAATGTAGGGGGATGTGGAGCAGTAGTAGTAGTAATGTAGGAGGATGTGGAGCAGTAGTAGTAGTAATGTAGGAGGATGTGGAGCAGTAGTAGTAGTAATGTAGGAGGATGTGGAGTAGTAGTAGTTGTAATGTAGGGGGATGTGGAGCAGTAGTAGTAGTAATGTAGGAGGATGTGGAGCAGTAGTAGTAGTAATGTAGGAGGATGTGGAGTAGTAGTAGTAGTAATGTAGGAGGATGTGGGAGTAGTAGTTAGAAGTAGTAATGTAGGAGGATGTGGAGCAGTAGTAGTAGTAATGTAGGAGGATGTGGAGTAGTAGTAGTAGTAGTAATGTAGGAGGATGTGGAGCAGTAGTAGTAGTAATGTAGGAGGATGTGGAGTAGTAGTAGTAGTAATGTAGGAGGATGTGGAGCAGTAGTAGTAGTAATGTAGGAGGATGTGGAGCAGTAGTAGTAGTAATGTAGGAGGATGTGGAGTAGTAGTAGTAGGAATGTAGGAGGATGTGGAGCAGTAGTAGTTGTAATGTAGGAGGATGTGGAGCAGTAGTAGTAGTAATGTAGGAGGATGTGGAGCAGTAGTAGTAGTAGGAATGTAGGAGGATGTGGAGCAGTAGTAGTAGGAATGTAGGAGGATGTGGAGCAGTAGTAGTAGTAATGTAGGGGGATGTGGAGCAGTAGTAGTTGTAATGTAGGGGGATGTGGAGCAGTAGTAGTAGTAGGAATGTAGGAGGATGTGGAGCAGTAGTAGTTGTAATGTAGGAGGATGTGGAGCAGTAGTAGTAGTAATGTAGGAGGATGTGGAGCAGTAGTAGTAGGAATGTAGGAGGATGTGGAGCAGTAGTAGTAGTAATGTAGGAGGATGTGGAGCAGTAGTAGTAGGAATGTAGGAGGATGTGGAGCAGTAGTAGTTGTAATGTAGGGGGATGTGGAGCAGTAGTAGTAGTAATGTAGGAGGATGTGAGTAGTAGTAGTAGTAATGTAGGAGGATGTGGAGCAGTAGTAGTAGTAATGTAGGAGGATGTGGAGCAGTAGTAGTAGGAATGTAGGAGGATGTGGAGCAGTAGTAGTAGTAATGTAGGAGGATGTGGAGCAGTAGTAGTAGGAATGTAGGAGGATGTGGAGCAGTAGTAGTAGTAATGTAGGAGGATGTGGAGCAGTAGTAGTAGGAATGTAGGAGGATGTGGAGCAGTAGTAGTTGTAATGTAGGGGGATGTGGAGTAGTAGTAGTAGTAATGTAGGAGGATGTGGAGCAGTAGTAGTAGTAGTAATGTAGGAGGATGTGGAGTAGTAGTAGTAGGAATGTAGGAGGATGTGGAGCAGTAGTAGTTGTAATGTAGGGGGATGTGGAGTAGTAGTAGTAGTAATGTAGGAGGATGTGGAGCAGTAGTAGTAGTAGTAATGTAGGAGGATGTGGAGCAGTAGTAGTAGTAATGTAGGAGGATGTGGAGCAGTAGTAGTAGTAATGTAGGAGGATGTGGAGTAGTAGTAGTAGTAATGTAGGAGGATGTGGAGTAGTAGTAGTAATGTAGGAGGATGTGGAGCAGTAGTAGTAGTAATGTAGGGGGATGTGGAGCAGTAGTAGTAGGAATGTAGGAGGATGTGGAGCAGTAGTAGTTGTAATGTAGGAGGATGTGGAGCAGTAGTAGTAGTAGTAGTAATGTAGGAGGATGTGGAGCAGCAGTAGTAGTAATGTAGGAGGATGTGGAGCAGTAGTAGTAGTAATGTAGGAGGATGTGGAGCAGTAGTAGTAGTAATGTAGGGGGATGTGGAGCAGTAGTAGTAGTAATGTAGGAGGATGTGGAGCAGTAGTAGTAGTAATGTAGGAGGATGTGGAGCAGTAGTAGTAGTAATGTAGGAGGATGTGGAGCAGTAGTAGTAGTAGTAATGTAGGAGGATGTGGAGCAGTAGTAGTAGTAATGTAGGAGGATGTGGAGCTGTAGTAGTAGTAATGTAGGAGGATGTGGAGTAGTAGTAGTAATGTAGGAGGATGTGGAGCAGTAGTAGTAGTAATGTAGGAGGATGTGGAGCAGTAGTAGTAGTAATGTAGGAGGATGTGGAGCAGTAGTAGTAGTAATGTAGGAGGATGTGGAGCAGTAGTAGTAGTAGTAATGTAGGAGGATGTGGAGCAGTAGTAGTAATGTAGGAGGATGTGGAGCAGTAGTAGTAGTAATGTAGGGGGATGTGGAGCAGTAGTAGTAGTAATGTAGGAGGATGTGGAGCAGTAGTAGTAGTAATGTAGGAGGATGTGGAGCAGTAGTAGTAGTAATGTAGGAGGATGTGGAGCAGTAGTAGTAGTAATGTAGGAGGATGTGGAGCAGTAGTAGTAGTAATGTAGGAGGATGTGGAGCAGTAGTAGTAGTAATGTAGGAGGATGTGGAGCAGTAGTAGTAGTAGTAATGTAGGAGGATGTGGAGCAGTAGTAGTAGTAATGTAGGAGGATGTGGAGCAGTAGTAGTAGTAGTAATGTAGGAGGATGTGGAGCAGTAGTAGTAGTAATGTAGGGGGATGTGGAGCAGTAGTAGTAGGAATGTAGGAGGATGTGGAGCAGTAGTAGTTGTAATGTAGGAGGATGTGGAGCAGTAGTAGTAGTAATGTAGGAGGATGTGGAGCAGTAGTAGTAGTAATGTAGGGGGATGTGGAGCAGTAGTAGTAGTAATGTAGGAGGATGTGGAGCAGTAGTAGTAGTAATGTAGGAGGATGTGGAGCAGTAGTAGTAGTAGTAATGTAGGAGGATGTGGAGCAGTAGTAGTAGTAATGTAGGAGGATGTGGAGCAGTAGTAGTAGTAATGTAGGAGGATGTGGAGCAGTAGTAGTAGTAATGTAGGAGATGTGGGAGCAGTAGTAGTAGTAATGTAGGAGGATGTGGAGCAGTAGTAGTAGTAATGTAGGAGGATGTGGAGCAGTAGTAGTAGTAATGTAGGAGGATGTGGAGCAGTAGTAGTAGTAATGTAGGAGGATGTGGAGCAGTAGTAGTAGTAATGTAGGAGGATGTGGAGCAGTAGTAGTAGTAATGTAGGAGGATGTGGAGCAGTAGTAGTAGTAGTAATGTAGGAGGATGTGGAGCAGTAGTAGTAGTAATGTAGGAGGATGTGGAGCAGTAGTAGTAGTAATGTAGGGGATGTGGAGCAGTAGTAGTAGGAATGTAGGAGGATGTGGAGCAGTAGTAGTTGTAATGTAGGAGGATGTGGAGCAGTAGTAGTAGTAATGTAGGAGGATGTGGAGCAGTAGTAGTAGTAATGTAGGAGGATGTGGAGCAGTAGTAGTAGTAGTAATGTAGGGGGATGTGGAGCAGTAGTAGTAGGAATGTAGGAGGATGTGGAGCAGTAGTAGTTGTAATGTAGGAGGATGTGGAGCAGTAGTAGTAGTAATGTAGGAGGATGTGGAGCAGTAGTAGTAGTAATGTAGGAGGATGTGGAGCAGTAGTAGTAGTAATGTAGGAGGATGTGGAGCAGTAGTAGTAGTAATGTAGGAGGATGTGGAGCAGTAGTAGTAGTAATGTAGGAGGATGTGGAGCAGTAGTAGTAGTAATGTAGGAGGATGTGGAGCAGTAGTAGTAGTAGTAATGTAGGAGGATGTGGAGCAGTAGTAGTAGTAATGTAGGAGGATGTGGAGCTGTAGTAGTAGTAATGTAGGAGGATGTGGAGCAGTAGTAGTAGTAGTAATGTAGGAGGATGTGGAGCAGTAGTAGTAGTAATGTAGGAGGATGTGGAGCAGTAGTAGTAGTAGTAATGTAGGAGGATGTGGAGCAGTAGTAGTAGTAATGTAGGAGGATGTGGAGCAGTAGTAGTAGTAGTAGTAATGTAGGAGGATGTGGAGCAGTAGTAGTAGTAGTAATGTAGGAGGATGTGGAGCAGTAGTAGTAGTAGTAATGTAGGAGGATGTGGAGCAGTAGTAGTAGTAGTAATGTAGGAGGATGTGGAGCAGTAGTAGTAGTAAGTAATGTAGGAGGATGTGGAGCAGTAGTAGTAGTAATGTAGGAGGATGTGGAGCAGTAGTAGTAGTAATGTAGGAGGATGTGGAGCAGTAGTAGTAGTAGATGTAGGAGGATGTGGAGCAGTAGTAGTAGTAGTAATGTAGGAGGATGTGGAGCAGTAGTAGTAGTAGTAATGTAGGAGGATGTGGAGTAGTAGTAGTAGTAGTAATGTAGGAGGATGTGGAGCAGTAGTAGTAGTAGTAATGTAGGAGGATGTGGAGCAGTAGTAGTAGTAATGTAGGAGGATGTGGAGCAGTAGTAGTAGTAATGTAGGAGGATGTGGAGCAGTAGTAGTAGTAGTAATGTAGGAGGATGTGGAGCAGTAGTAGTAGTAGTAATGTAGGAGGATGTGGAGCAGTAGTAGTAGTAGTAATGTAGGAGGATGTGGAGCAGTAGTAGTAGTAATGTAGGAGGATGTGGAGCAGTAGTAGTAGTAATGTAGGAGGATGTGGAGCAGTAGTAGTAGTAATGTAGGAGGATGTGGAGCAATAGTAGTAGTAGTAATGTAGGAGGATGTGGAGCAATAGTAGTAGTAGTAATGTAGGAGGATGTGGAGCAGTAGTAGTAGTAGTAATGTAGGAGGATGTGGAGCAATAGTAGTAGTAGTAATGTAGGAGGATGTGGAGCAGTAGTAGTAGTAATGTAGGAGGATGTGAAGCAGTAGTAGTAGTAATGTAGGAGGATGTGGAGCAGTAGTAGTAGTAATGTAGGAGGATGTGGAGCAGTAGTAGTAGTAATGTAGGAGGATGTGGAGCAGTAGTAGTAGTAATGTAGGAGGATGTGGAGCAGTAGTAGTAGTAATGTAGGGGGATGTGGAGCAGTAGTAGTAGTAATGTAGGAGGATGTGGAGCAGTAGTAGTAGTAATGTAGGAGGATGTGAAGCAGTAGTAGTAGTAATGTAGGAGGATGTGGAGTAGTAGTAGTAGTAATGTAGGAGGATGTGGAGTAGTAGTAGTAGTAATGTAGGAGGATGTGGAGCAGTAGTAGTAGTAATGTAGGAGGATGTGGAGCAGCAGTAGTAGTAATGTAGGAGGATGTGGAGCAGTAGTAGTAGTAATGTAAGAGGATGTGGAGCAGTAGTAGTAGTAGTAATGTAGAGAGATGTGGAGCAGTAGTAGTAGTAGTAATGTAGGGGGATGTGGAGCAGTAGTAGTAGTAGTAATGTAGGAGGATGTGGAGCAGTAGTAGTAGTAGTAATGTAGGAGGATGTGGAGCAGTAGTAGTAGTAATGTAGGAGGATGTGGAGCAGTAGTAGTAGTAGTAATGTAGGAGGATGTGGAGCAGTAGTAGTAGTAGTAATGTAGGAGGATGTGGAGCAGTAGTAGTAGTAGTAATGTAGGAGGATGTGGAGCAGTAGTAGTAGTAATGTAGGAGGATGTGGAGTAGTAGTAGTAATGTAGGAGGATGTGGAGCAGTAGTAGTAGTACTAATGTAGGAGGATGTTGTGGAGCAGTAGTAGTAGTAATGTAGGAGGATGTGGAGTAGTAGTAGTAGTAATGTAGGAGGATGTGGAGCAGTAGTAGTAGTACTAATGTAGGAGGATGTGGAGCAGTAGTAGTAGTAGTAATGTAGGAGGATGTGGAGCAGTAGTAGTAGTAGTAATGTAGGAGGATGTGGAGCAGTAGTAGTAGTAGTAATGTAGGAGGATGTGGAGCAGTAGTAGTAGTAGTAATGTAGGAGGATGTGGAGTAGTAGTAGTAGTAATGTAGGAGGATGTGGAGCAGTAGTAGTAGTAATGTAGGGGGATGTGGAGCAGTAGTAGTAGTAATGTAGGAGGATGTGGAGCAGTAGTAGTAGTAATGTAGGAGGATGTGGAGCAGTAGTAGTAGTAATGTAGGAGGATGTGGAGCAGTAGTAGTAGTAGTAATGTAGGAGGATGTGGAGCAGTAGTAGTAGTAGTAATGTAGGAGGATGTGGAGCAGTAGTAGTAGTAGTAATGTAGGAGGATGTGGAGCAGTAGTAGTAGTAATGTAGGAGGATGTGGAGCAGTAGTAGTAATGTAGGAGGATGTGGAGCAGTAGTAGTAGTAATGTAGGAGGATGTGGAGCAGTAGTAGTAGTAATGTAGGAGGATGTGGAGCAGTAGTAGTAGTAATGTAGGAGGATGTGGAGCAGTAGTAGTAGTAATGTAGGAGGATGTGGAGCAGTAGTAGTAGTAATGTAGGAGGATGTGGAGCAGTAGTAGTAGTAATGTAGGAGGATGTGGAGCAGTAGTAGTAGTAATGTAGGAGGATGTGGAGCAGTAGTAGTAGTAATGTAGGAGGATGTGGAGCAGTAGTAGTAGTAATGTAGGAGGATGTGGAGCAGTAGTAGTAGTAGTAATGTAGGAGGATGTGGAGCAGTAGTAGTAGTAGTAATGTAGGAGGATGTGGAGTAGTAGTAGTAGTAATGTAGGGGGATGTGGAGCAGTAGTAGTAGTAATGTAGGAGGATGTGGAGCAGTAGTAGTAGTAATGTAGGAGGATGTGGAGCAGTAGTAGTAGTAATGTAGGAGGATGTGAAGCAGTAGTAGTAGTAGTAATGTAGGAGGATGTGGAGCAGTAGTAGTAGTAATGTAGGAGTATGTGGAGCAGTAGTAGTAGTAATGTAGGAGGATGTGGAGCAGTAGTAGTAATGTAGGAGGATGTGGAGCAGTAGGAGGATGTGGAGCAGTAGTAGTAGTAATGTAGGAGGATGTGGAGCAGTAGTAGTAGTAATGTAGGAGGATGTGGAGCAGCAGTAGTAGTAATGTAGGAGGATGTGGAGCAGTAGTAGTAGTAATGTAGGAGGATGTGGAGCAGTAGTAGTAGTAGTAATGTAGGAGGATGTGGAGCAGTAGTAGTAGTAGTAATGTAGGAGGATGTGGAGCAGTAGTAGTAGTAGTAATGTAGGAGGATGTGGAGCAGTAGTAGTAGTAATGTAGGAGTATGTGGAGCAGTAGTAGTAGTAATGTAGGAGGATGTGGAGCAGTAGTAGTAATGTAGGAGGATGTGGAGCAGTAGGAGGATGTGGAGCAGTAGTAGTAGTAATGTAGGAGGATGTGGAGCAGTAGTAGTAGTAATGTAGGAGGATGTGGAGCAGCAGTAGTAGTAATGTAGGAGGATGTGGAGCAGTAGTAGTAGTAGTAATGTAGGAGGATGTGGAGCAGTAGTAGTAGTAATGTAGGAGGATGTGGAGCAGTAGTAGTAGTAATGTAGGAGGATGTGGAGCAGTAGTAGTAGTAGTAATGTAGGAGGATGTGGAGCAGTAGTAGTAGTAATGTAGGAGGATGTGGAGTAGTAGTAGTAGTAGTAATGTAGGAGGATGTGGAGCAGTAGTAGTAGTAGTAGTAATGTAGGAGGATGTGGAGCAGTAGTAGTAGTAATGTAGGAGTATGTGGAGCAGTAGTAGTAGTAATGTAGGAGGATGTGGAGCAGTAGTAGTAATGTAGGAGGATGTGGAGCAGTAGGAGGATGTGGAGCAGTAGTAGTAGTAATGTAGGAGGATGTGGAGCAGTAGTAGTAGTAATGTAGGAGGATGTGGAGCAGTAGTAGTAGTAATGTAGGAGGATGTGGAGCAGTAGTAGTAGTAATGTAGGAGGATGTGGAGCAGTAGTAGTAGTAGTAATGTAGGAGGATGTGGAGCAGTAGTAGTAGTAGTAATGTAGGAGGATGTGGAGCAGTAGTAGTAGTAGTAATGTAGGGGGATGTGGAGCAGTAGTAGTAGTAGTAATGTAGGAGGATGTGGAGCAGTAGTAGTAGTAGTAATGTAGGAGGATGTGGAGCAGTAGTAGTAGTAATGTAGGAGGATGTGGAGCAGTAGTAGTAGTAATGTAGGAGGATGTGGAGCAGTAGTAGTAGTAATGTAGGAGGATGTGGAGTAGTAGTAGTAGTAATGTAGGGGGATGTGGAGCAGTAGTAGTAGTAATGTAGGAGGATGTGGAGCAGCAGTAGTAGTAATGTAGGAGGATGTGGAGCAGTAGTAGTAGTAGTAGTAATGTAGGGGGATGTGGAGCAGTAGTAATGTAGGGGGATGTGGAGTAGTAGTAGTAGTAATGTAGGAGGATGTGGAGCAGCAGTAGTAGTAATGTAGGAGGATGTGGAGCAGTAGTAGTAATGTAGGAGGATGTGGAGCAGTAGTAGTAGTAGTAATGTAGGAGGATGTGGAGCAGTAGTAGTAGTAATGTAGGGGGATGTGGAGCAGTAGTAATGTAGGGGGATGTGGAGTAGTAGTAGTAGTAATGTAGGAGGATGTGGAGCAGTAGTAGTAGTAATGTAGGAGGATGTGGAGCAGCAGTAGTAGTAGTAATGTAGGGGGATGTGGAGCAGTAGTAGTAGTAATGTAGGGGGATGTGGAGCAGTAGTAGTAGTAATGTAGGAGGATGTGGAGCAGCAGTAGTAGTAATGTAGGAGGATGTGGAGCAGCAGTAGTAGTAATGTAGGAGGATGTGGAGCAGTAGTAGTAATGTAGGAGGATGTGGAGCAGTAGTAGTAGTAGTAATGCAGGGGGATGTGGAGCAGTAGTAGTAGTAATGTAGGGGGATGTGGAGCAGTAGTAGTAGTAGTAATGTAGGAGGATGTGGAGCAGTAGTAGTAGTAATGTAGGAGGATGTGGAGCAGCAGTAGTAATGTAGGAGGATGTGGAGCAGTAGTAGTAGTAATGTAGGGGGATGTGGAGCAGTAGTAATGTAGGGGGATGTGGAGTAGTAGTAGTAGTAATGTAGGAGGATGTGGAGCAGCAGTAGTAGTAATGTAGGAGGATGTGGAGCAGTAGTAGTAATGTAGGAGGATGTGGAGCAGTAGTAGTAGTAATGTAGGAGGATGTGGAGCAGTAGTAGTAGTAATGTAGGAGGATGTGGAGCAGTAGTAGTAGTAATGTAGGAGGATGTGGAGCAGTAGTAGTAGTAGTAATGTAGGAGGATGTGGAGCAGTAGTAGTAGTAATGTAGGAGGATGTGGAGCAGTAGTAGTAGTAATGTAGGAGGATGTGGAGCAGTAGTAGTAGTAGTAATGTAGGAGGATGTGGAGCAGTAGTAGTAGTAGTAATGTAGGAGGATGTGGAGCAGTAGTAGTAGTAATGTAGGAGGATGTGGAGCAGTAGTAGTAGTAATGTAGGAGGATGTGGAGCAGTAGTAGTAGTAATGTAGGAGGATGTGGAGCTGTAGTAGTAGTAATGTAGGAGGATGTGGAGCAGTAGTAGTAGTAATGTAGGAGGATGTGGAGCTGTAGTAGTAGTAATGTAGGAGGATGTGGAGCAGTAGTAGTAGTAATGTAGGAGGATGTGGAGCAGTAGTAGTAGTAATGTAGGAGGATGTGGAGCAGTAGTAGTAATGTAGGAGGATGTGGAGCAGTAGTAGTAGTAATGTAGGAGGATGTGGAGCAGTAGTAGTAGTAGTAATGTAGGAGGATGTGGAGCAGTAGTAGTAGTAATGTAGGAGGATGTGGAGTAGTAGTAGTAGTAATGTAGGAGGATGTGGAGTAGTAGTAGTAGTAATGTAGGAGGATGTGGAGTAGTAGTAGTAGTAATGTAGGGGGATGTGGAGCAGTAGTAGTAGTAATGTAGGAGGATGTGGAGCAGTAGTAGTAGTAATGTAGGAGGATGTGGAGTAGTAGTAGTAGTAATGTAGGGGGATGTGGAGCAGTAGTAGTAGTAATGTAGGAGGATGTGGAGCAGTAGTAGTAGTAATGTAGGAGGATGTGGAGTAGTAGTAGTAGTAATGTAGGAGGATGTGGAGCAGTAGTAGTAGTAATGTAGGAGGATGTGGAGCAGTAGTAGTAGTAATGTAGGAGGATGTGGAGCAGTAGTAGTAGTAATGTAGGAGGATGTGGAGCAGTAGTAGTAGTAATGTAGGAGGATGTGGAGTAGTAGTAGTAGTAATGTAGGAGGATGTGGAGTAGTAGTAGTAGTAGTAATGTAGGAGGATGTGGAGCAGTAGTAGTAGTAATGTAGGAGGATGTGGAGCTGTAGTAGTCGTAGTAATGTAGGAGGATGCGGAGCCGCTTGTGCCGCTTCTGGTGGTAACGCTCGGCCTCTCTTCCGCAGGCTCAGATCATTAGGAGTAAATCCACCAAGTGCCTGTCGTTCCCTCTGACGGTCACCACGCTGCTGACCTCCACGTCCTGGGTGCTTTACGGCCTGCAACGCAGGGACCCCTACATCATGGTAAGTGCGTCCCGCTCATCTTCGCCCAGCTGCCCGTGGGTCACCACTCACCTCCACCTCTCTGTTCACAGGTCCCCAACTTTCCTGGGATTGTGACGAGCATACTGCGCCTCTGGCTGTTCAGGAAATACCCGCAGGAGCAAGCCTTGTACCGCCCCCTACAGGCCTGACATATGCCTTCTGGGGAGAGAAGCCGTTTGCACATTCGCGGTGGCGGGCTGCAATAACTCATGCACTTTTCTTTTTGTCTATGGGATGGTAAAGCTATATGCAAGACTCAGGGACTGGAGGCGGTGGTGCCAGTACACGATAGGGGCAAACACATGTGGGCATTTCCCTTACAACTGCACCATGTTGGCTGTGACCTTTCCTTGTGATTGGAGGGATCGCTGCAGCAATCAAGGGCCACCCGTCTACAACGGGGTTGTCCTCACTGCAACCAAACTTAACCAGCAATTTGGCCGCCACTGCGTCATGTATCAGGGATAGCAGTGCGCAGCACACACAATGTTTACATGTCGGGTCACATGACCCACGGTACTCTGGGGGCGGGGCCTATCGATGATTCCATGGTGCCTGATTACCATTTATAATAAATTCTATTTTACACTATCTCCAGAGTCTTTAGATGTCAGCGCCTGAGAGGACGGAGGAGAGAAGACTAGAGGGGCAGGACAGAGGAGAGACGACTAGAGGGGAGAAACACAGGGAAGAAAACGGCGGGCCAGAGGAGAGACGACGAGAAGGGCGGGCCAGAGGAGAGACGACGAGAAGGGCGGGCCAGAGGAGAGACGACGAGAAGGGCGGGCCAGAGGAGAGACGACGAGAAGAGCGGGCCAGAGGAGAGACGACGACAAGGGCGGGCCAGAGGAGAGACGACGACAAGGGCGGGCCAGAGGAGAGACGACGACAAGGGCGGGCCAGAGGAGAGACGACGACAAGGGCGGGCCAGAGGAGAGACGACGACAAGGGCGGGCCAGAGGAGAGACGACGACAAGGGCGGGCCAGAGGAGAGACGACGACAAGGGCGGGCCAGAAGAGAGACGACGACAAGGGCGGGCCAGAGGAGAGACGACGACAAGGGCGGGCCAGAGGAGAGACGACGACAAGGGCGGGCCAGAGGAGAGACGACGACAAGGGCGGGCCAGAGGAGAGACGACGACAAGGGCGGGCCAGAGGAGAGACGACGACAAGGGCGGGCCAGAGGAGAGACGACGACAAGGGCGGGCCAGAGGAGAGACGACGACAAGGGCGGGCCAGAGGAGAGACGACGACAAGGGCGGGCCAGAGGAGAGACGACGACAAGGGCGGGCCAGAGGAGAGACGACGACAAGGGCGGGCCAGAGGAGAGACGACGACAAGGGCGGGACAGGGAAGAAGAAGGTCTGGGGAGAAGAGGGGAATAGACAAGAATGGCGGGACAGAGGAGACAAGACAAGAATGGCGGGACAGAGGAGACAAGACAAGAATGGCGGGACAGAGGAGACGAGAAGGGCGGGACAGAGGAGACGAGAAGGGCGGGACAGAGGAGACGAGAAGGGCGGGACAGAGGAGACGAGAAGGGCGGGACAGAGGAGACGAGAAGGGCGGGACAGAGGAGACGAGACGAGAAGGGCGGGACAGAGGAGACGAGACGAGAAGGGCGGGACAGAGGAGACGAGACGAGAAGGGCGGGACAGAGGAGACGAGACGAGAAGGGCGGGACAGAGGAGACGAGACGAGAAGGGCGGGACAGAGGAGACGAGACGAGAAGGGCGGGACAGAGGAGACTAGACGAGAAGGGCGGGACAGAGACAAGACGAGAAGGGCGGGACAGAGACAAGACGAGAAGGGCGGGACAGGAGAGAAGACAAGGGCGGGACAGGGAAGAAGAAGGTCTGGGGAGAAGAGGGGAATAGACAAGAATGGCGGGACAGAGGACACGACAAGAAGGGCAGGACAGAGGAGACAAGACAAGAAGGGCGGGACAGAGGAGACGAGAAGGGCGGGACAGGGAAGAAGAAGGTCTGGGGAGAAGAGGGGAATAGACAAGAATGGCGGGACAGAGGACACAAGAAGGGCAGGACAGAGGAGGCAAGACAAGAAGGGCGGGACAGAGGAGACGAGAAGTGCGGGACAGGAGACGAGAAGGGCAGGACAGAGGAGACGAGAAGGGCGGGACAGAGGAGACACGACGAGACGAGAAGGGCGGGACAGGAGACACGACGAGTACACACAAGGTACTTACAATGAAGTAGCGAGTGAACACAAAACTCACAAACAGAAGTTCAGAGACAACGAGTTGGAGTTAGGTGCAGGTTTAGACACTGCAGGAAGAGGGAAGGTTTGGACATAGAAAGAAACAGGAACGGGCTAGGATCCAGTTCAGACAGGAACTGAACCAGGAATAAGATACAGGAACGAGCCTGGGAACTCAGCCCCCAGGGTGGCGGAGACCAACTAGAAGTCACAGATACAGGTAACAGGCCTGGGTATACAGCCCCCAGGGGCGGAAACAGACAAGATACAGGACAGGACCGGGCAACTCAGTTGCACAGAACACACTGAATGAAAGTGTTGCTCAGGCACCCCCTAGTGGGTGGAGGGGGTTTAAGTATCCAGTGACTCACAGCAATAGGCTGGGGAGACATTAGGAGTGCGCACACAGTAACTATAAGAATCAGACAGTAGCTGCGCCGCCGCTCTAAGCAATCAGACAAGAGACACAGCAGGTACTGGAGCAAAGAGTGCAGCCTGGATTGATAGGTAAGATGGCGGTCTTGCATGGTGGGAGATGGTAAGCCATGCCAGCACGCCGCCAGGGATGTTACAGGCGGGACAGAGGAGAGAAGGGCGAGACAGAGGAGAGAAGACAAGACGGGCGGGACAGAGGAGAGAAGACAAGACGGGCGGGACAGAGGAGAGAAGACAAGACGGGCGGGACAGAGGAGAGAAGACAAGACTGGCGGGACAGAGGAGAGAAGACAAGACTGGCGGGACAGAGGAGAGAAGACAAGACTGGCGGGACAGAGGAGAGAAGACAAGACTGGCGGGACAGAGGAGAGAAGACAAGACGGGCGGGACAGAGGAGAGAAGACAAGACGGGCGGGACAGAGGAGACAAGACGGGCGGGACAGAGGAGACAAGACGGGCGGGACAGAGGAGACAAGACGGGCGGGACAGAAGAGACAAGACAAGAAGGGCGGGACAGAGGAGACAAGAAGGGCGGGACAGAGGAGACAAGAAGGGCGGGACAGGAGACAAGACAAGAAGGGCGGGACAGGAGACAAGACAAGAAGGGCGGGACAGGAGACAAGACAAGAAGGGCGGGACAGGAGACAAGACAAGAAGGGCGGGACAGAGGAGACAAGACAAGAAGGGCGGGACAGAGGAGACAAGACAAGAAGGGCGGGACAGAGGAGACAAGAAGGGCGGGACAGAGGAGACAAGACAAGAAGGGCGGGACAGAGGAGACAAGACAAGAAGGGCGGGACAGAGGAGACAAGAAGAGCGGGACAGAGGAGACAAGAAGAGCGGGACAGAGGAGACAAGAAGGGCGGGACAGAGGAGACAAGAAGAGCGGGACAGGAGACAAGAAGGGCGGGACAGAGGAGACAAGACAAGAAGGGCGGGACAGAAGAGACAAGAAGGGCAGGACAGAGGAGACAAGACAAGAAGGGCAGGACAGACGAGACAAGAAGGGCGGGACAGAGGAGACAAGACAAGAAGGGCGGGACAGAGGAGAGGAGACAAGAAGGGCGGGACAGGAGACAAGAAGGGCGGGACAGAGGAGACAAGAAGGACGGGACAGGAGACAAGAAGGACGGGACAGAGGAGAGAAGACAAGAAGGGTGGGACAGAGGAGAGAAGAGGGGCAGGACAGAGGAGACAATACAAGAAGGGTGGGACAGAAGAGAAGACAAGAAGGGCGGGACAGAGGAGACAATACAAGAAGGGTGGGACAGAAGAGAAGACAAGAAGGGCGGGACAGAGGAGAGAAGAGGGGCAGGACAGAGGAGAAAAGAAGGGCAGGGAGAAGAGGGGTGGGGGAGAAGAGGGGCGGGGGAGAAGACAAGAAGGGTGGGACAGAGGAAATAAGTGAACAAGGACGGGAGAGAAGAGAAGGGCGGGACAGAGGAGAGAAGACAAGAGCGAGACAGAGAAGAGGGGCGGGGGAGAAGAGGAAAGAAGACAAGAAGGGTGGGACAGGAGAGAAGAGGGGCAGGACAGAGGAGACAATACAAGAAGGGTGGGACAGAAGAGAAGACAAGAAGGGCGGGACAGAGGAGAGAAGAGGGGCAGGACAGAGGAGAAAAGAAGGGCAGGGAGAAGAGGGGGCGGAGGAAAAGGGGCAGTGGAGAAGAGGGGTGGCGGAGAAGAGGGGCGGGGGAGAAGACAAGAAGGGTGGGACAGAGGAAATAAGTGAACAAGGACGGGAGAGAAGAGAAGGACGGGACAGAGGAGAGAAGACAAGAAGAGCGAGACAGAGAAGAGGGGCGGGGGAGAAGAGGAAAGAAGACGAGAAGGGCGGGACAGAAGAGAAGAAGGGCGGGACAGAAGAGAGAAGACAAGAAGGGCGGGACAGAAGAGAGAAGACAAGAAGGGCGGGACAGAGGAGACAAGACAAGAAGGGCGGGACAGAGGAGACAAGACAAGAAGGGCGGGACAGAGGAGACAAGACAAGAAGGGCGGGACAGAGGAGACAAGACAAGAAGGGCGGGACAGAGGAGACAAGAAGGGCGGGACAGGAGACAAGACAAGAAGGGCGGGACAGAGGAGACAAGAAGGGCGGGACAGAGGAGACAAGAAGGGCGGGACAGAGGAGACAAGAAGGGCGGGACAGAGGAGACAAGAAGGGCGGGACAGAGGAGACAAGAAGGGCGGGACAGAGGAGACAAGACAAGAAGGGCGGGACAGAGGAGACAAGACAAGAAGGGCGGGACAGAGGAGACAAGAAGGGCGGGACAGAGGAGACAAGACAAGAAGGGCGGGACAGAGGAGACAAGAAGGGCGGGACAGAAGAGAGAAGACAAGAAGGGCGGGACAGAAGAGAGAAGACAAGAAGGGCGGGACAGAAGAGAGAAGACAAGAAGGGCGGGACAGAAGAGAGAAGACAAGAAGGGCGGGACAGAGGAGACAAGAAGGGCGGGACAGAGGAGACAAGAAGGGCGGGACAGAGGAGACAAGAAGGGCGGGACAGAGGAGACAAGACAAGAAGGGCGGGACAGATGAGACAAGAAGGGCGGGACAGAGGAGACAAGAAGGGCGGGACAGAGGAGACAAGAAGGGCGGGACAGAGGAGACAAGACAAGAAGGGCGGGACAGAGGAGACAAGACAAGAAGGGCGGGACAGAGGAGACAAGACAAGAAGGGTGGGACAGAGGAGACAAGAAGAGCGGGACAGAGGAGACAAGAAGAGCGGGACCGAGGAGACAAGAAGAGCGGGCCAGAGGAGACAAGAAGAGCGGGACAGGAGACAAGAAGGGCGGGACAGAGGAGACAAGACAAGAAGGGCGGGACAGAAGAGACAAGAAAGGCGGGACAGAGGAGACAAGACAAGAAGGGCAGGACAGAGGAGACAAGACAAGAAGGGCGGGACAGAGGAGACAAGAAGGGCGGGACAGAGGAGACAAGACAAGAAGGGCGGGACAGAGGAGACAAGACAAGAAGGGCGGGACAGAGGAGACAAGACAAGAAGGGCGGGACAGAGGAGACAAGACAAGAAGGGCGGGACAGAGGAGACAAGACAAGGAGGGCTGGACAGAGGAGACAAGAAGGGCGGGACAGAGGAGACAAGAAGGGCGGGACAGAGGAGACAAGGAGGGCGGGACAGAGGAGACAAGAAGGGCGGGACAGAGGAGACAAGACAAGAAGGACGGGACAGAGGAGAGAAGACAAGAAGGGTGGGACAGAGGAGAGAAGAGGGGCAGGACAGAGGAGACAATACAAGAAGGGTGGGACAGAAGAGAAGACAAGAAGGGCGGGACAGAGGAGACAATACAAGAAGGGTGGGACAGAAGAGAAGACAAGGGCGGGACAGAAGAGAAGACAAGAAGGGCGGGACAGAGGAGAGAAGAGGGGCAGGACAGAGGAGAAAAGAAGGGCAGGGAGAAGAGGGGGCGGAGGAAAAGAGGGGCAGTGGAGAAGAGGGGCGGGGGAGAAGGCAAGAAGGGAGGGACAGAGGAAATAAGTGAACAAGGACGGGAGAGAAGAGAAGGACGGGACAGAGGAGAGAAGACAAGAAGAGCGAGGCAGAGGAGACAAGACAAGAAGGGCGGGACAGAGGAGACAAGAAGGGCGGGACAGAGGAGAGAAGACAAGAAGGGCGGGACAGAAGAGAGAAGACAAGAAGGGCGGGACAGAAGAGAGAAGACAAGAAGGGCGGGACAGAAGAGAGAAGACAAGTAGGGCGGGACAGAAGAGAGAAGACAAGAAGGGCGGGACAGAAGAGAGAAGACAAGAAGGGCGGGACAGAAGAGAGAAGACAAGAAGGGCGGGACAGAAGAGAGAAGACAAGAAGGGCGGGACAGAAGAGAGAAGACAAGAAGGGCGGGACAGAAGAGAGAAGACAAGAAGGGTGGGACAGAGGAGACAAGAAGGGTGGGACAGAGGAGACAAGAAGGGCGGGACAGAGGAGACAAGAAGGGCGGGACAGAGGAGACAAGAAGGGCGGGACAGAGGAGACAAGAAGGGCGGGACAGAGGAGACAAGAAGAGCGGGACAGAGGAGACAAGACAAGAAGGGCAGGACAGAGGAGACAAGACAAGAAGGGCAGGACAGAGGAGACAAGGGCAGAACAGAGGAGACAAGAAGGGCGGGACAGAGGAGACAAGACAAGAAGGGCAGGACAGAGGAGACAAGACAAGAAGGGCAGGACAGAGGAGACAAGAAGAGCGGGACAGAGGAGACAAGAAGAGCGGGACAGAGGAGACAAGACAAGAAGGGCAGGACAGAGGAGACAAGACAAGAAGGGCAGGACAGAGGAGACAAGAAGGGCGGACCAGAGGAGACAAGAAGGGCGGGACAGAGGAGACAAGAAGGGCGGGACAGAGGAGACAAGACAAGAAGGGCGGGACAGAGGAGACAAGACAAGAAGGGCGGGACAGAGGAGACAAGAAGGGCGGGACAGAGGAGACAAGAAGGGCGGGACAGAGGAGACAAGAAGGGCGGGACAGAGGAGACAAGAAGGGCGGGACAGAGGTGACAAGAAGGGCGGGACAGAGGTGACAAGAAGGGCGGGACAGAGGAGACAAGAAGGGCGGGACAGAGGAGACAAGACAAGAAGGGCGGGACAGAGGAGACAAGACAAGAAGGACGGGACAGAGGAGACAAGACAAGAAGGACGGGACAGAGGAGACAAGACAAGAAGGACGGGACAGAGGAGAGAAGACAAGAAGGGTGGGACAGAGGAGAGAAGAAGGGCAGGACAGAGGAGAGAAGACAAGAAGGATGGGACAGAGGAGAGAAGAGGGGCAGGACAGAGGAGACAATACAAGAAGGGTGGGACAGAAGAGAAGACAAGAAGGGCGGGACAGAGGAGACAATACAAGAAGGATGGGACAGAAGAGAAGACAAGAAGGGCGGGACAGAGGAGAGAAGAGGGGCAGGACAGGAGAAAAGAAGGGCAGGGAGAAGAGGGGTGGGGGAGAAGAGGGGCGGGGGAGAAGACAAGAAGGGTGGGACAGAGGAAATAAGTGAACAAGGACGGGAGAGAAGAGAAGGGCGGGACAGAGGAGAGAAGACAAGAAGAGCGAGACAGAGAAGAGGGGCGGGGGAGAAGAGGAAAGAAGACAAGAAGGGTGGGACAGAGGAAATAAGTGAACAAGGACGGGAGAGAAGAGAAGGGCGGGACAGAGGAGAGAAGACAAGAAGGGCGGGACAGAGGAGAGAAGACAAGAAGGGCGGGACAGAGGAGAGAAGACAAGAAGGGCGGGACAGAAGAGAGAAGACGAGAAGGGCGGGACAGAAGAGAGAAGACGAGAAGGGCGGGACAGAAGAGAGAAGACGAGAAGGGCGGGACAGAAGAGAGAAGACGAGAAGGGCGGGACAGAAGAGAGAAGACTAGAAGGGCGGGACAGAAGAGAGAAGACAAGAAGGGCGGGACAGAAGAGAGAAGACAAGAAGGGCGGGACAGAAGAGAGAAGACAAGAAGGGCGGGACAGAAGAGAGGAGACAAGACGGGCAGGACAGAGAAGACAATAAGGGCGGGACAGAGGAGACAAAAAGAGCGGGACAGAAGAGACAAGACAAGAAGAGTGGGACAGAGGAGACAAAAAGAGCGGGACAGGAGAGAAGACAAGAAGAGCGGGACAGAGGAGAAAAGACTAGCGGGACAGAGGAGAGAAGACAAGAAGGGCGGGACAGAGGAAACAAGACAAGACGGGCGGGACAGAGGAGACAAGAAGGGCGGGACAGAGGAGACAAGAAGAGCGGGACAGAGGAGACAAGACAAGAAGGGCAGGACAGAGGAGACAAGACAAGAAGGGCAGGACAGAGGAGACAAGGGCAGAACAGAGGAGACAAGAAGGGCGGGACAGAGGAGACAAGACAAGAAGGGCAGGACAGAGGAGACAAGACAAGAAGGGCAGGACAGAGGAGACAAGAAGAGCGGGACAGAGGAGACAAGAAGAGCGGGACAGAGGAGACAAGACAAGAAGGGCAGGACAGAGGAGACAAGACAAGAAGGGCAGGACAGAGGAGACAAGGGCAGAACAGAGGAGACAAGAAGGGCGGGACAGAGGAGACAAGACAAGAAGGGCAGGACAGAGGAGACAAGACAAGAAGGGCAGGACAGAGGAGACAAGAAGAGCGGGACAGAGGAGACAAGAAGAGCGGGACAGAGGAGACAAGACAAGAAGGGCAGGACAGAGGAGACAAGACAAGAAGGGCAGGACAGAGGAGACAAGAAGGGCGGACCAGAGGAGACAAGAAGGGCGGGACAGAGGAGACAAGAAGGGCGGGACAGAGGAGACAAGACAAGAAGGGCGGGACAGAGGAGACAAGACAAGAAGGGCGGGACAGAGGAGACAAGACGGGCGGGACAGAGGAGACAAGACGGGCGGGACAGAGGAGACAAGAAAGGCGGGACAGACAAGAAGGGCAGGACAGAGGAGACAAGAAGGGCGGAACAGAGGAGACAAGACAAGAAGGGCGGGACAGAGGAGACAAGACAAGAAAGGCGGGACAGAGGAGACAAGACAAGAAGGGCGGGACAGAGGAGACAAGACAAGAAGGGCGGGACAGAGGAGACAAGAAGGGCGGGACAGAGGAGACAAGAAGGGCGGGACAGAGGAGACAAGAAGGGCGGGACAGAGGAGACAAGAAGGGCGGGACAGAGGAGACACGACAAGAAGGATGGGACAGAGGAGAGAAGAAGGGCGGGACAGAGGAGACAAGAAGGGCGGGACAGAGGAGACAAGACAAGAAGGGCGGGACAGAGGAGACAAGAAGGGCGGGACAGGAGACAAGACAAGAAGGGCGGGACAGAGGAGACAAGAAGGGCGGGACAGAGGAGACAAGAAGGGCGGGACAGAGGAGACAAGACAAGAAGGGCGGGACAGAGGAGACAAGACAAGAAGGGCGGGACAGAGGAGACAAGAAGGGCGGGACAGAGGAGACAAGACAAGAAGGGCGGGACAGAGGAGACAAGAAGGGCGGGACAGAAGAGAGAAGACAAGAAGGGCGGGACAGAAGAGAGAAGACAAGAAGGGCGGGACAGAAGAGAGAAGACAAGAAGGGCGGGACAGAAGAGAGAAGACAAGAAGGGCGGGACAGAAGAGAGAAGACAAGAAGGGCGGGACAGAAGAGAGAAGACAAGAAGGGCGGGACAGAGGAGACAAGAAGGGCGGGACAGAGGAGACAAGACAAGAAGGGCGGGACAGAGGAGACAAGACAAGAAGGGCGGGACAGATGAGACAAGAAGGGCGGGACAGAGGAGACAAGAAGGGCGGGACAGAGGAGACAAGAAGGGCGGGACAGAGGAGACAAGACAAGAAGGGCGGGACAGAGGAGACAAGACAAGAAGGGCGGGACAGAGGAGACAAGAAGAGCGGGACAGAGGAGACAAGAAGAGCGGGACCGAGGAGACAAGAAGAGCGGGTCAGAGGAGACAAGAAGAGCGGGACAGGAGACAAGAAGGGCGGGACAGAGGAGACAAGACAAGAAGGGCGGGACAGAAGAGACAAGAAAGGCGGGACAGAGGAGACAAGACAAGAAGGGCGGGACAGAGGAGACAAGACAAGAAGGGCGGGACAGAGGAGACAAGAAGGGCGGGACAGAGGAGACAAGACAAGAAGGGCGGGACAGAGGAGACAAGACAAGAAGGGCGGGACAGAGGAGACAAGACAAGAAGGGCGGGACAGAGGAGACAAGACAAGAAGGGCGGGACAGAGGAGACAAGACAAGGAGGGCTGGACAGAGGAGACAAGAAGGGCGGGACAGAGGAGACAAGAAGGGCGGGACAGAGGAGACAAGGAGGGCGGGACAGAGGAGACAAGGAGGGCGGGACAGAGGAGACAAGAAGGGCGGGACAGAGGAGACAAGACAAGAAGGACGGGACAGAGGAGAGAAGACAAGAAGGGTGGGACAGAGGAGAGAAGAGGGGCAGGACAGAGGAGACAATACAAGAAGGGTGGGACAGAAGAGAAGACAAGAAGGGCGGGACAGAGGAGACAATACAAGAAGGGTGGGACAGAAGAGAAGACAAGAAGGGCGGGACAGGAGAGAAGAGGGGCAGGACAGAGGAGAAAAGAAGAGCAGGGAGAAGAGGGGTGGGGGAGAAGAGGGGTGGGGGAGAAGAGGGGCGGGGGAGAAGACAAGAAGGGTGGGACAGAGGAAATAAGTGAACAAGGACGGGAGAGAAGAGAAGGGCGGGACAGAGGAGAGAAGACAAGAAGAGCGAGACAGAAGAGGGGCGGGGGAGAAGAGGAAAGAAGACAAGAAGGGTGGGACAGAGGAGAGAAGAGGGGCAGGACAGAGGAGACAATACAAGAAGGGTGGGACAGAAGAGAAGACAAGAAGGGCGGGACAGAGGAGACAATACAAGAAGGGTGGGACAGAAGAGAAGACAAGGGCGGGACAGAAGAGAAGACAAGAAGGGCGGGACAGAGGAGAGAAGAGGGGCAGGACAGAGGAGAAAAGAAGGGCAGGGAGAAGAGGGGGCGGAGGAAAAGAGGGGCAGTGGAGAAGAGGGGTGGGGGAGAAGAGGGGCAGGGGAGAAGACAAGAAGGGAGGGACAGAGGAAATAAGTGAACAAGGACGGGAGAGAAGAGAAGGACGGGACAGAGGAGAGAAGACAAGAAGAGCGAGGCAGAGGAGACAAGACAAGAAGGGCGGGACAGAGGAGACAAGAAGGGCGGGACAGAGGAGAGAAGACAAGAAGGGCGGGACAGAAGAGAGAAGACAAGAAGGGCGGGACAGAAGAGAGAAGACAAGAAGGGCGGGACAGAAGAGAGAAGACAAGAAGGGCGGGACAGAAGAGAGAAGACAAGAAGGGCGGGACAGAAGAGAGAAGACAAGAAGTGCGGGACAGAAGAGAGAAGACAAGAAGGGCGGGACAGAAGAGAGAAGACAAGAAGGGCGGGACAGAAGAGAGAAGACAAGAAGGGCGGGACAGAAGAGAGAAGACAAGAAGGGCGGGACAGAAGAGAGAAGACAAGAAGGGTGGGACAGAGGAGACAAGAAGGGTGGGACAGAGGAGACAAGAAGGGCGGGACAGAGGAGACAAGAAGGGCGGGACAGAGGAGACAAGAAGGGCGGGACAGAGGAGACAAGACAAGAAGGGCGGGACAGAGGAGACAAGACAAGAAGGGCGGGACAGAGACAAGAAGGGCGGGACAGAGGAGACAAGAAGAGCGGGACAGAGGAGACAAGACAAGAAGGGCAGGACAGAGGAGACAAGACAAGAAGGGCAGGACAGAGGAGACAAGGGCAGAACAGAGGAGACAAGAAGGGCGGGACAGAGGAGACAAGACAAGAAGGGCAGGACAGAGGAGACAAGACAAGAAGGGCAGGACAGAGGAGACAAGAAGAGCGGGACAGAGGAGACAAGAAGAGCGGGACAGAGGAGACAAGACAAGAAGGGCAGGACAGAGGAGACAAGACAAGAAGGGCAGGACAGAGGAGACAAGAAGGGCGGGACAGAGGAGACAAGAAGGGCGGGACAGAGGAGACAAGAAGGGCGGGACAGAGGAGACAAGACAAGAAGGGCGGGACAGAGGAGACAAGACAAGAAGGGCGGGACAGAGGAGACAAGACAAGAAGGGCGGGACAGAGGAGACAAGACAAGAAGGGCGGGACAGAGGAGACAAGACAAGAAGGGCGGGACAGAGGAGACAAGACAAGAAGGGCGGGACAGAGGAGACAAGAAGGGCGGGACAGAGGAGACAAGAAGGGCGGGACAGAGGAGACAAGAAGGGTGGGACAGAGGAGACAAGAAGGGCGGGACAGAGGTGACAAGAAGGGCGGGACAGAGGTGACAAGAAGGGCGGGACAGAGGAGACAAGAAGGGCGGGACAGAGGAGACAAGACAAGAAGGACGGGACAGAGGAGACAAGACAAGAAGGACGGGACAGAGGAGACAAGACAAGAAGGACGGGACAGAGGAGACAAGACAAGAAGGACGGGACAGAGGAGAGAAGACAAGAAGGGTGGGACAGAGGAGAGAAGAAGGGCAGGACAGAGGAGAGAAGACAAGAAGGATGGGACAGAGGAGAGAAGAGGGGCAGGACAGAGGAGACAATACAAGAAGGGTGGGACAGAAGAGAAGACAAGAAGGGCGGGACAGAGGAGACAATACAAGAAGGATGGGACAGAAGAGAAGACAAGAAGGGCGGGACAGAGGAGAGAAGAGGGGCAGGACAGGAGAAAAGAAGGGCAGGGAGAAGAGGAGTGGGGGAGAAGAGGGGCGGGGGAGAAGACAAGAAGGGTGGGACAGAGGAAATAAGTGAACAAGGACGGGAGAGAAGAGAAGGGCGGGACAGAGGAGAGAAGACAAGAAGAGCGAGACAGAGAAGAGGGGCGGGGGAGAAGAGGAAAGAAGACAAGAAGGGTGGGACAGAGGAAATAAGTGAACAAGGACGGGAGAGAAGAGAAGGGCGGGACAGAGGAGAGAAGACAAGAAGGGCGGGACAGAGGAGAGAAGACAAGAAGGGCGGGACAGAGGAGAGAAGACAAGAAGGGCGGGACAGAAGAGAGAAGACGAGAAGGGCGGGACAGAAGAGAGAAGACGAGAAGGGCGGGACAGAAGAGAGAAGACGAGAAGGGCGGGACAGAAGAGAGAAGACGAGAAGGGCGGGACAGAAGAGAGAAGACGAGAAGGGCGGGACAGAAGAGAGAAGACGAGAAGGGCGGGACAGAAGAGAGAAGACGAGAAGGGCGGGACAGAAGAGAGAAGACGAGAAGGGCGGGACAGAAGAGAGAAGACGAGAAGGGCGGGACAGAAGAGAGAAGACAAGAAGGGCGGGACAGAAGAGAGAAGACAAGAAGGGCGGGACAGAAGAGAGAAGACAAGAAGGGCGGGACAGAAGAGAGAAGACAAGAAGGGCGGGACAGAAGAGAGGAGACAAGACGGGCAGGACAGAGAAGACAATAAGGGCGGGACAGAGGAGACAAAAAGAGCGGGACAGAAGAGACAAGACAAGAAGAGTGGGACAGAGGAGACAAAAAGAGCGGGACAGGAGAGAAGACAAGAAGAGCGGGACAGAGGAGAAAAGACTAGCGGGACAGAGGAGAGAAGACAAGAAGGGCGGGACAGAGGAAACAAGACAAGACGGGCGGGACAGAGGAGACAAGACGGGCGGGACAGAGGAGACAAGACGGGCGGGACAGAGGAGACAAGACGGGCGGGACAGAGGAGACAAGAAAGGCGGGACAGACAAGAAGGGCAGGACAGAGGAGACAAGAAGGGCGGAACAGAGGAGACAAGACAAGAAGGGCGGGACAGAGGAGACAAGACAAGAAAGGCGGGACAGAGGAGACAAGACAAGAAGGGCGGGACAGAGGAGACAAGACAAGAAGGGCGGGACAGAGGAGACAAGAAGGGCGGGACAGAGGAGACAAGAAGGGCGGGACAGAGGAGACAAGAAGGGCGGGACAGAGGAGACACGACAAGAAGGATGGGACAGAGGAGAGAAGAAGGGCAGGACAGAGGAGAGAAGACAAGAAGGATGGGACAGAGGAGAGAAGAGGGGCAGGACAGAGGAGACAATACGAGAAGGGTGGGACAGAAGAGAAGACAAGGGCGGGACAGAGGAGACAATACAAGAAGGGTGGGACAGAAGAGAAGACAAGAAGGGCGGGACAGGAGAGAAGAGGAGCAGGACAGAGGAGAAAAGAAGGGCAGGGAGAAGAGGGGGCGGAGGAAAAGAGGGGCAGTGGAGAAGAGGGGTGGGGGAGAAGAGGGGCGGGGGAGAAGACAAGAAGGGTGGGACAGAGGAAATAAGTGAACAAGGACGGGAGAGAAGAGAAGGGCGGGACAGAGGAGAGAAGACAAGAGCGAGACAGAAGAGGGGCGGGGGAGAAGAGGAAAGAAGACAAGAAGGGCGGGACAGAGGAGAGAAGACAAGAAGGGCGGGACAGAAGAGAGAAGACAAGAAGGGCGGGACAGAAGAGAGAAGACAAGAAGGGCGGGACAGAAGAGAGAAGACAAGAAGGGCGGGACAAGAGAGAAGACGAGAAGGGCGGGACAGAGGAGACGAGAAGGGCGGGACAGAGGAGACGAGAAGGGCGGGACAGAGGAGACGAGAAGGGCGGGACAGAGGAGACGAGAAGGGCGGGACAGAGGAGACGAGAAGGGCGGGACAGAGGAGACGAGAAGGGCGGGACAGAGGAGACGAGAAGGGCGGGACAGAGGAGACGAGAAGGGCGGGACAGAGGAGACACGTCAAGAAGGACGGGACATAGGAGAGAAGAAGGGCAGGACAGAGGAGAGAAGACAAGAAGGATGGGACAGAGGAGAGAAGAGGGGCAGGACAGAGGAGACAATACGAGAAGGGTGGGACAGAAGAGAAGACAAGAAGGGCGGGACAGAGGAGACAATACAAGAAGGGTGGGACAGAAGAGAAGACAAGAAGGGCGGGACAGAGGAGAGAAGAGGGGCAGGACAGAGGAGAAAAGAAGGGCAGGGAGAAGAGGGGGCGGAGGAAAAGAGGGGCAGTGGAGAAGAGGGGTGGGGGAGAAGAGGGGCGGGGGAGAAGACAAGAAGGGTGGGACAGAGGAAATAAGTGAACAAGGACGGGAAAGAAGAGAAGGGCGGGACAGAGGAGAGAAGACAAGAGCGAGACAGAAGAGGGGCGGGGGAGAAGAGGAAAGAAGACAAGAAGGGCGGGACAGAGGAGAGAAGACAAGAAGGGCGGGACAGAAGAGAGAAGACAAGAAGGGCGGGACAGAAGAGAGAAGACAAGAAGGGCGGGACAGAAGAGAGAAGACAAGAAGGGCGGGACAGAAGAGAGAAGACAAGAAGGGCGGGACAGAAGAGAGAAGACAAGAAGGGCGGGACAGAAGAGAGAAGACAAGAAGGGCGGGACAGAGGAGACAAGAAGGGCGGGACAGAGGAGACAAGACAAGAAGGGCGGGACAGAGGAGACAAGACAAGAAGGGCGGGACAGAGGAGACGAGAAGGGCGGGACAGAGGAGATGAGAAGGGCGGGACAGAGGAGACGAGAAGGGCGGGACAGAGGAGACGAGAAGGGCGGGACAGAGGAGACGAGAAGGGCGGGACAGAGGAGACGAGAAGGGCGGGACAGAGGAGACAAGACAAGAAGGGCGGGACAGAGGAGACAAGAAGGGCGGGACAGAGGAGACAAGACAAGAAGGGCGGGACAGAGGAGACAAGACAAGAAGGGCGGGACAGAGGAGACAAGACAAGAAGGGCGGGACAGAGGAGACAAGACAAGAAGGGCGGGACAGAGGAGACAAGAAGGGCGGGACAGAGGAGACAAGAAGGGCGGGACAGAGGAGACAAGAAGGGCGGGACAGAGGAGACAAGAAGGGCGGGACAGAGGAGACAAGAAGAGCGGGACAGAGGAGACAAGAAGAGCGGGACAGAGGAGACAAGAAGGGCGGGACAGAGGAGACAAGAAGGGCGGGACAGAGGAGACAAGACGGGCGGGACAGAGGAGACAAGACGGGCGGGACAGAGGAGACAAGACAAGAAGGGCGGGACAGAGGAGACAAGACAAGAAGGGCAGGACAGAGGAGACAAGAAGGGAGGAACAGAGGAGACAAGAAGGGCGGGACAGAGGAGACAAGACAAGAAGGGCGGGACAGACAAGACAAGAAGGGCGGGACAGAGGAGACAAGACAAGAAGGGCGGGACAGAGGAGACAAGACAAGAAGGGCGGGACAGAGGAGACAAGACAAGAAGGGCGGGACAGAGGAGACAAGACAAGAAGGGCGGGACAGAGGAGACAAGACAAGAAGGGCGGGACAAGAGACAAGACAAGAAGGGCGGGACAGAGGAGACAAGAAGGGCGGGACAGAGGAGACAAGAAGGGCGGGACAGAGGAGACAAGAAGGGCGGGACAGAGGAGACAAGACAATAAGGACGGGACAGAGGAGACAAGGACTCGGTTTTGTCTCCAGTCTGTGGAGTTTTTCGGGGCTTTGGCCCTCATCTATGATGACCCTGACCGAGTCGCCTTGGCTGAGTCTAGGCTACGTCGCCTTCAGCAGGGGAATCGGGCAGTGGAGATGTAGAACTCTAAATTCAGTAGATGGGCAAAGGAGTCCAAATGGAATGACTCAGTCCTTAGAAGTCAATTTTGTGAGGGTCTTACTGAAAGGTTGAAAGATGACTTGGCTGTATATGAAACCCCTCAGTCCTTGGAGGCTGCCATGCTGTTGGCCATACGTCTTGATAGACAGGTGAGACCACCTTCTTCGGGGCCTTCTGGTCGGGGTTACGAACCTCTGCCGGGGGAGTGGTCTGGGGGTGAATCAGTACTAGGGGAGGTGGAGGAACCCATGCAGTTGGAGGGGTAGGCTCTGCATCATACATTTCCCTAGAGATTCACAAGAAAAAAGACATATGTTTTTTTATGGGAAAAAGGGACATTTTGTTGGGACCTGTCCTTCAATTCCTAAACAAAAGGAGACTTGATTAACTCTTGGTAGTCTGGAGTTGGATAAACAAGGGGTGCATTTGTTGCCAACCTGCAGTTCCTGGTTTGTCCTGACAGCAGAGATGGTGCTAGAGAGCAAAACCAAGAAAATTTCTCTGTTGACAGTGGAGCCGGAGTCAGCATGGTGGATGCTGAGTTTGTTAAAACTCATGGTCTTGGTTGCTGTACTTTAGCTAAACCTATTTCCATCTTCGTCATCGACACTTGCACAGAAAGCATTTACTCAGATTGTACATAATGTAAAACTGAGGGTGGGGTCAGTTCATTGTGAAATAATCCCTTGCTATGTCTTTGACAATCTTCCCACACCTATTATTTTGGGTATTCCTTGGCTGTTGGTGGATTGGCAAACCGGGGAGATAATTGAATGGGGAGATTACTGCCATGAGAACTGTTTAGATAGTTCCCTTGCTACTGTCTCTACGGAAATATTACCTGCTTTTCTGTCCGGTTTTGAGGACGGTTTTTCTGAGAGGGGATGTCAGGATTTGCCTCCTCATCGTGCTTATGACTGTCCTATTAACCTGACCCCCGGAGCTAAACTACCGAAGTCCAGACTGTATAATCTTTCTGGCCCTGAGAGACAAACCATGAAGGATTTCATTGTGGAAAGTCTGGAGAAGGGACATATCAGACCCTCATCTTCGCCGGTGGCGGCAGGGTTCTTCTTTGTGAAGAAAAAAGATGGCAGTCTACGTCCCTGTTTAGATTTCCGGGAATTAAATCAAATTACCATCCGTGATCCATACCCTCTTCCTCTGATTTATTCAGCCAGGTTGTGGGAGCTAAGGTATTCTCCAAGTTGGATTTAAGGGGGGCTTACAATCTGGTAAGAATCAGAGAAGGGGACGAATGGTAAACTGTGTTCAATACCCCGGAAGGACATTTTGAGAGTCGGGTTATGCCTTTCGGTTTGACCAATGCACCTGCGGTATTCCAGAATTTCATAAATGATATTTTCCATCATTTGGTGGGGAGGTTTGCGGTGGTCTATCTGGATATTTTGGTTTACTCACCTGATTTTGAGACACATCGGGGGCATGTTAAACAGGTGCTACAGATATTAAGGGATAAACTTTATGCCAAACTGGAAAAATGTGTTGTAGCCGTTCAGGTGGTGCAGTTTTTGGGGTACTTGTTGTCACCTTCGGGTTTTCAGATGGATCCGGAGAAGATCCGTGCAGTCCTTGATTGGGACCGTCTCGAGAACCTGAAGGCTCTACAATGTTTTCTGGGCTTTACTAGTTTTTACCGGAAATTCATCCAAAATTAGTCCGTAATTGTGAAACCCCTTACTGACAGGACTAAGAAGGGGTCTGATTTTTCCAAATGGTCGGATGCCGCCCTGCAGGCTTTTTCTTCCTTAAAGAATTATTTTGCCCCTGCACCTCTACTCAGTCAACCCGATGTTTCCCAGCCCTTTATTGTGGAGGTTGATGCGTCAGATGTGGGGGTTGGAAATTATGACGTGGGTAATAAGGAACTTTTGGCTATCAAATTGGCGTTTGAAGAATGGCGACACTGGTTGGAGGGGGCTGTCCATTCTTTTACTGACCATAAGAACCTGCCATATCTCCAGTCAGCTAAACGTCTCAACCCTACGCAAGCCAGATGGTCCCTGTTTTTTACTAGGTTCAATTTTGTTGTCACTTTTCGTCCAGGAGTCAAAAATGTCAAGGCTGCTGCTTTATCCCGGAGCTTCCCTGGTGGTGGTGACCATGAGAACCCTGCCCCAAAATTACAGAAAAGGGTAGTCATTCCGGCATTATATCCTGACCTGGAGGGTGAGGTGTTGGAGGCTCAGGGGGACGCCCCTGCCTCCTGCCCTTCAGGAAGGTTATTTGTACCATCTAAACTGCGCCACAAAGTAAGGAAAATCATAACTCTGTGCTTGCTGGTTGTAGATAGGTTCAGTAAATGCTTCACTTTGTCGCATTACCTGCACTTCCAAATGCCAAGACACTTGCTCAGTTGTTCATAAATGAGATTGTGAAGCTTCACGAGGTTCCCTCCGATGGGGCGTCAGATCGGGGGACCCAGTTTGTTTCCAAGTTCTGGAAAGCATTCTGTTCTCGACTGGGGGTGCAGCTGTCCTTTTCCTCTGCCTTCCACCCCCAGTCGAATGGTCAGACCGAGCGGGTCAATCAGCATTTGGAGACCTACCTCAGGTGTTTCGTCTACGCAAATCAGGAGGATTGGGCATCCTACTACCGCTGGCAGAATTTGGCATTAATAATCATCGTCAAGAATCCTCTGGCAGGTCACCGTTCTTTGGTGCATACGGTTATCACCCACAGTTTGGTACCTTTAGTTGGGGATTAGCTTTGGGAGTTCCTGAGGAGGAAGGTTTTGCTTCGTCACTCTCCTTGGTGTGGCGGGGGGTCCTGAGTAATTTAAAGATCACTGGAGACAGATATAAATGTATGGCTGACAGAAAACGCTTGCCAGGTCCGGACCTGAATGTGAATGACTTTGTGTGGTTGTCTACCAGGAATATAAGATTGAAAGTCCCTTCTTGGAAGCTGAGTCCTAGGTTTATTGGTCCCTATAAAATAACCGCCGTCATTAACTCAGCAGCGTTTCGTCTTGAGCTTCCTCAGGCCCTTAAGGTCCACAATGTTTTCCACAGGCCCTTACTCAAGAAATATGTGGAACCTCTTGAGTCCTCACCCCTTCTGCTGCCCCCAATAATGGTTGATGGTAATCTGGAGCTCCAGATTTCGAGGATTGTAGATTCTCGTCTCCAACGTCGTTCTCTACAACACTTGGTGCACTGGAAGGGTTATGGTCCAGAGGAGAGGATGTGGGTTTCAGCATCAGAGGTGAACGCTTCCAAGTTGGTTCGTTCATTCCACACCTCTTATCCTGAGAAACCTGATCCTGAGTGTCCAGAGGCCACTCGTAGAGGAGGGGGTACTGTCACGGTTGTGTCAGAAGTGACAGAGTCGCCCTGCAGTTGGTTGCAGGAGATCTCTACGTTTGGCATTACAGACACCTTCTTAGAGACTGTCTCTCTAGGACCCAGCGGCTACCTTCCTCTGGCTAATTAACACCCTGACCTGGGTGTATAGATACCTGCTGTCTGCTAGAGGGAGGTGCCGGCGATAATCATTACCCTTTGTGAAGGTTCGGAGCAAGTGCATTACTTCATACTCTCTGGAGCTATGAGGACAGGTGTTCATCTCTCTGAAGTCGACTAAAAGCTAAGCTATCTTCCCTTGTTTGTTCCCCCTTGTCTTTAGTGGTCAGTGGGGATCGACTGGCGCTCATTCCCCTCCCTTCCCTAGCCAGGGCCAAACGCCAGGGAAAGACAGGTGTAGGTTCGCGTGTGACGATTGATGAAAAGCCAATATAGGGACGTCAGTGGAGACAGGGTGATACTAGATCAGCCTAGGAGGTCTCCACTCCCCCCTTTCCCTAGGGTCTAGGCTTCCTTTCCCTCTTCCCTTTTTGTTAAGTGACAGGTAATGTCTGACACTGATGATAGCGTGAGAAGCATTTCATGCCAAGGAGAAGAGGATCCTGGGAAACATGTGGCTACACCTGTGCAAACAGTCATGATGTCCTCACCACCCACACATACCCCCATATATACACCGCAATGCAGAGAGCACCCCCCTACAATATAACTGAGGAGGGGCAATAATGAAGACCACCAGGGAGCAGAAGGTGACATCATCCTGTATTTCCATTCATACTACAGCCTGGCCCAGGACCGAAGTGCGGTGGGCACCAGCAGGGTAGCACCTTGCTGCTATGACTAACAGAGAAGGGGAGAAGAGGGGCGGGACAGAGGGGAGAAGAGGGGCGAGCCAAGAGAAAAAAGGGGCGGGTCAGGAGAGGAGGGGACAGAGGAGAGGGGCGGTGTGACGATACAGCGTAAAATCTTAATAAACCAGACGTTTAGATTTGTTAATCCAACAGAAATATCTTATTGTGTTTTATTAGAGATTGCTGGCTGTGCTTTATTAATGTTCTGCTTGCTCGTCAGTTTATGTACACTAATGTAACTTGTAAAGTGTCCAGCATTTTACTAATCTTATTAGTATCTCAGGAGCCTCTAACCATTGTTCAAAAATCATCTAGACCCATTGTGTAAGTGTTGAAAGAAGATCCGCTGGAGCCTTCACCACAGGGAGTCTCACAAGTAGACCTAGGTGATGCGGTCGACCTGAGAAATATACCTCCACTAATGCACGCTTAGCTTTGGGGGAAGCAGAAGGATCATGTGTTTTTCTAGCAGTCAGACTTGGGACAGAATCAGAAAGACTTTACAAGGAGAATGAGAGACATCCTTCAGGAAAGTAGATGAATACCATGGCATCCAAAGAGGCACAGAATAGTATTCTACATGATTCTAGTATAAGGATATCGGCCCTGACTGGAAAGATTCGGATCTGCTCCATTTGACCATCAGAGAGACATGGATACATTTTGGGGAGACCAGGAGAGGACGAAGAAGTAACCTGGTCCCACGGATATGTTGTTTGGGGTTGCCAGGAGGGACCCACCGGTCGCCTGCAACCCCCAGAGACATTCGGACAAGCCAGATTGGGACCCACCGGTCATCTGGCTCCATGGAAACTCTCAGAGAGGCCAGGGTGGGACCTTCGCGTCTCCTGGTCTTGTACCTCGATGGACTGCTAGCTTCCTAAGCATGCTGCTACCTTCTCTCTGTGGGGGCCCACCAGAAACGGGGGGCCACTGGTTGAGGTAGTCGGCTCTGGAAGTCTCCAAAGTCGCAGCTGTTCTATCCCAGGCGGGCGGAGAAGGAAGGATGAGACTGTGTAATATTGTACCATCTTGGGTATTTGCTGGGACTGTTCTATGTGTTTATTGTCCGCTTTGTGGGTCAATAAAGTATTGCCAGCCTGTTTTATCTTCACCCTGTGTTGACTGAGTAGCGTTACGCCCACGGAAGACCCCGGATCTTCACAGGCGGAACAGAGGAGAGGGGCGAGACAAGGAGAGGGACGGAGGAGAGAGTCTGGGAATGAGGAGGAGAGGGACAAAGGAGAGAGTGTCTGGGAATGAGGAGGAGAGGGACGGAGGAGAGAGAGTGTCTGGGAATGAGGAGGAGAGGGACGGAGGAGAGAGAGAGAGTCTGGGAATGAGGAGGAGAGGGACGGAGGAGAGAGAGTGTCTGGGAATTAGAAGAGGGTGCTTGGAGGGACTATAGCTGTGGATGTGAGCAGGGTACTTGCTGCATTATGCCAGCTGCAGATTGAAGCTGACCAGTCGCCTGCAGCGAGCAGATGATGTCTGTGCCCGGCTGGCATGGACCAGGTAATGTCTGACACTGATGATAGCGTAAGAAGCATCTCATGCCAAGGAGAAGAGGATCCTGGGAAACGTGTGGCTACACCTGCGAAAAACAGTCATGATGTCCTCACCACTCACACATACCCCTATGTATGCACCCCCCCCTAAAATATAACTGAGGAGGGGCAATAATGAAGACCACCGGAGAGCAGAAGGTGACATCATCATCCTGTATTTCCATACATACTACAGCCAGGCTCAGGACCAGATTGCGTCGGGCACCAGCATGGTGGCACCTTGCTGCTATGACTAACAGCTGGACATGTCCTCTGGTGGTGGTACTGCACCTCTATGCGCTGCAGTATGTCATCTGCGGGGACCGCAGGTCTCTGGCCATAAGAAGGTTTAATCGGGTTATTGACCTGTATTTCGGAGAGTGGCCCAGTATCTCCTCTAGAAGCGCAGGCCTCGCCGCTTCAGGTCAGCCTTGGCCACACATATCTGAACCTGCAGCTCGCGGGCTGCCTCCTCGCAGTCGTTGAAGGTGGCCACGCGGTAGCCAACAGTCGCCAAAGAGTAGCAGCCAAACACAACCAGCAGGTAGACTGGCAGTGGCCAGACAACCTCCCAGCATGCCCTGGGCATAGCCACACCCAGAAGATCAAAGGTCAGGGTCACCCAGAATCCACACAGCAGGCTCAGGCCCAGCAGCCACTCCACCAGCTTCGTCATCTCCAGTCCTACAAGAGAAGGGAAACATGAGTGCACCCGAAATTCAGCCCCCACACTGTACACATACAGGACCACCAAGAGTAAGGCTCGTCCCAAGCTAAAGACACCACTGATCCCACAAAGTACACATACAGCACCCCCCAAGTGTAAGTCGCCAGCAATCTTCCCCCCAGTACACATACAGCCCCCCCAAGTGTCAGACGCCAGCAATCTTCCCCCCAGTACACATACAGCCCCCCCAAGTGTTAGACGCCAGCAATCTTCCCCCCAGTACACATACAGCTCCCCCCAAGTGTCAGACGCCAGCAATCTTCCCCCCAGTACACATACAGCTCCCCCCAAGTGTCAGACGCCAGCAATCTTCCCCCCAGTACACATACAGCCCCCCCAAGTGTCAGACGCCAGCAATCTTCCCCCCAGCACACATACAGTCCCCAAGAGTAAGACACCACCGATGCTTCCCCCACTACACATACAGCCCCCAAGTGTCAGACGCAAGCAATCTTCCCCCCAGAACACATACAGCCCCCCCAAGTGTCAGACGCCAGCAATCTTCCCCCCAGTACACATACAGCCCCCCCAAGAGTAAGCCACCACCGATGCTTCCCCCACTACACATACAGCCCCCAAGTGTAAGCCACCACCGATGCTCCCCCCACTACACATACAGCCCCCAAGTGTAAGCCACCACCGATGCTCCCCCCACTACACATACAGCCCCCAAGTGTCAGACGCAAGCAATCTTCCCCCAGTACACATACAGCTCCCCCCAAGTGTCAGACGCCAGCAATCTTCCCCCCAGTACACATACAGCTCCCCCCAAGTGTCAGACGCCAGCAATCTTCCCCCCAGTACACATACAGCCCCCCCAAGTGTCAGACGCCAGCAATCTTCCCCCCAATACACATACAGCCCCCCCAAGTGTCAGACGCCAGCAATCTTCCCCCCAGAAAACATACAGCCCCCCCAAGTGTCAGACGCCAGCAATCTTCCCCCCAGTACACATACAGTCCCCAAGAGTAAGACACCACCGATGCTTCCCCCACTACACATACAGCCCCCAAGTGTCAGACGCAAGCAATCTTCCCCCCAGTACACATACAGCTCCCCCCAAGTGTCAGACGCCAGCAATCTTCCCCCCAGTACACATACAGCCCCCCCAAGTGTCAGACGCCAGCAATCTTCCCCCCAGTACACATACAGCCCCCCCAAGTGTCAGACGCCAGCAATCTTCCCCCCAGTACACATACAGCCCCCCCAAGTGTCAGACGCCAGCAATCTTCCCCCCAGAACACATACAGCCCCCCCAAGTGTCAGACGCCAGCAATCTTCCCCCCAGTACACATACAGCCCCCCCAAGAGTAAGCCACCACCGATGCTTCCCCCACTACACATACAGCCCCCAAGTGTAAGCCACCACCGATGCTCCCCCCACTACACATACAGCCCCCAAGTGTAAGCCACCACCGATGCTCCCCCCACTACACATACAGCGCCCAAGTGTAAGCCACCACCGATGCTCCCCCCACTACACATACAGCCCCCAAGTGTAAGCCACCACCGATGCTCCCCCCACTACACATACAGCCCCCAAGTGTAAGCCACCACCGATGCTCCCCCCACTACACATACAGCCCCCCAAGTGTAAGCCACCACCGATGCTCCCCCCACTACACATACAGCCCCCAAGTGTAAGCCACCACCGATGCTCCCCCCACTACACATACAGCCCCCAAGTGTAAGCCACCACCGATGCTCCCCCCACTACACATACAGCCCCCCAAGTGTAAGCCACCACCGATGCTCCCCCCACTACACATACAGCCCCCCAAGTGTAAGCCACCACCGATCCTCCCTCAACTACACCCACCCGTACTGTATAATTAAACTAGCCCTCCAACATTCACACACATTACACCCCCCCAATACAGTGTAATTAGAGGAGCCCCCTATAATCACACATTACACCCCCCGCACAGTATAATTAGAGGAGCCGCCTATAATCACACATTACACCCCCCCGTACAGTATACTTAGAGGAGCCCCCTATAATCACACATTACACCCCCCCCTGTACAGTATAATAAGAGGAGCCCCCTATAATCACACAATACACCCCCCCGTGCAGTATACTTAGAGGAGCCCCCTATAATCACACATTACACCCCCCCTGTACAGTATAAGAGGAGCCCCCTATAATCACACATTACACCCCCCCCGTACAGTATAATTAGAGGAGCCCCCTATAATCACACATTACACCCCCCCCCGTACAGTATAATTAGAGGAGCCCCCTATAATCACACATTACACCCCCCGTACAGTATAATTAGAGGAGCCCCCTATAATCACACATTACACCCCCCCGTACAGTATAATTAGAGGAGCCCCCTATAATCGCACATTACACCCCCCCTCCTTACAGTATAATTAGAGGAGCCCCCTATAATCGCACATTACACCCCCCCGTACAGTATAATTAGAGGAGCCCCCTATAATCACACATTACACCCCCCCGTACAGTATAATTAGAGGAGCCCCCTATAATCGCACATTACACCCCCCCGTACAGTATAATTAGAGGAGCCCCCTATAATCGCACATTACACCCCCCCGTACAGTATAATTAGAGGAGCCCCCTATAATCGCACATTACACCCCCCCGTACAGTATAATTAGAGGAGCCCCCTATAATCGCACATTACACCCCCCCGTACAGTATAATTAGAGGAGCCCCCTATAATCGCACATTACACCCCCCCCCCGTACAGGATAATTAGAGGAGCCCCCTATAATCGCACATTACACCCCCCCCCCGTACAGGATAATTAGAGGAGCCCCCTATAATCGCACATTACACCCCCCCCCGTACAGGATAATTAGAGGAGCCCCCTATAATCGCACATTACACCCCCCCCGTACAGTATAATTAGAGGAGCCCCCTATAATCGCACATTACACCCCCCCGTACAGTATAATTAGAGGAGCCCCCTATAATCGCACATTACACCCCCCCGTACAGTATAATTAGAGGAGCCCCCTATAATCGCACATTACACCCCCCCCGTACAGTATAATTAGAGGAGCCCCCTATAATCGCACATTACACCCCCCCCGTACAGTATAATTAGAGGAGCCCCCTATAATCGCACATTACACCCCCCCGTACAGTATAATTAGAGGAGCCCCCTATAATCGCACATTACACCCCCCCGTACAGTATAATTAGAGGAGCCCCCTATAATCGCACATTACACCCCCCCGTACAGTATAATTAGAGGAGCCCCCTATAATCGCACATTACACCCCCCCGTACAGTATAATTAGAGGAGCCCCCTATAATCGCACATTACACCCCACCGTACAGTATAATTAGAGGAGCCCCCTATAATCGCACATTACACCCCACCGTACAGTATAATTAGAGGAGCCCCCTATAATCGCACATTACACCCCACCGTACAGTATAATTAGAGGAGCCCCCTATAATCGCACATTACACCCCACCGTACAGTATAATTAGAGGAGCCCCCTATAATCGCACATTACACCCCACCGTACAGTATAATTAGAGGAGCCCCCTATAATCGCACATTACACCCCACCGTACAGTATAATTAGAGGAGCCCCCTATAATCGCACATTACACCCCACCGTACAGTATAATTAGAGGAGCCCCCTATAATCGCACATTACACCCCACCGTACAGTATAATTAGAGGAGCCCCCTATAATCGCACATTACACCCCACCGTACAGTATAATTAGAGGAGCCCCCTATAATCGCACATTACACCCCCCCTCCGTACAGTATAATTACAGGAGCCCCCTATAATCGCACATTACACCCCCCCTCCGTACAGTATAATTACAGGAGCCCCCTATAATCGCACATTACACCCCCCCTCCGTACAGTATAATTACAGGAGCCCCCTATAATCGCACATTACACCCCCCCTCCGTACAGTATAATTACAGGAGCCCCCTATAATCGCACATTACACCCCCCTCCGTACAGTATAATTACAGGAGCCCCCTATAATCGCACATTACACCCCCCCTCCGTACAGTATAATTACAGGAGCCCCCTATAATCGCACATTACACCCCCCCTCCGTACAGTATAATTACAGGAGCCCCCTATAATCGCACATTACACCCCCCCTCCGTACTGTATAATTAGAGGAGCCCCCTATAATCGCACATTACACCCCCCCTCCGTACTGTATAATTAGAGGAGCCCCCTATAATCGCACATTACACCCTCCCTCCGTACTGTATAATTAGAGGCGCCCCCTATAATCGCACATTACACCCCCCTCCGTACTGTATAATTAGAGGAGCCCCCTATAATCGCACATTACACCCTCCCTCCGTACTGTATAATTAGAGGAGCCCCCTATAATCGCACATTACACCCCCTCTCCGTACAGTATAATTAGAGGAGCCCCCTATAATCGCACATTACACCCCCCCTCCGTACAGTATAATTAGAGGAGCCCCCTATAATCGCACATTACACCCCCCTCCGTACAGTATAATTAGAGGAGCCCCCTATAATCGCACATTACACCCCCCCTCCGTACAGTATAATTAGAGGAGCCCCCTATAATCGCACATTACACCCCCCCTCCGTACAGTATAATTAGAGGAGCCCCCTATAATCGCACATTACACCCCCCCTCCGTACAGTATAATTAGAGGAGCCCCCTATAATCGCACATTACACCCCCCCTCCGTACAGTATAATTAGAGGAGCCCCCTATAATCGCACATTACACCCCCCCTCCGTACAGTATAATTAGAGGAGCCCCCTATAATCGCACATTACACCCCCCCTCCGTACAGTATAATTAGAGGAGCCCCCTATAATCGCACATTACACCCCCCCTCCGTACAGTATAATTAGAGGAGCCCCCTATAATCGCACATTACACCCCCCCTCCGTACAGTATAATTAGAGGAGCCCCCTATAATCGCACATTACACCCCCCCTCCGTACAGTATAATTAGAGGAGCCCCCTATAATCGCACATTACACCCCCCCTCCGTACAGTATAATTAGAGGAGCCCCCTATAATCGCACATTACACCCCCCCTCCGTACAGTATAATTAGAGGAGCCCCCTATAATCGCACATTACACCCCCCCTCCGTACAGTATAATTAGAGGAGCCCCCTATAATCGCACATTACACCCCCCCTCCGTACAGTATAATTAGAGGAGCCCCCTATAATCGCACATTACACCCCCCCTCCGTACAGTATAATTAGAGGAGCCCCCTATAATCGCACATTACACCCCCCCTCCGTACAGTATAATTAGAGGAGCCCCCTATAATCGCACATTACACCCCCCCTCCGTACAGTATAATTAGAGGAGCCCCCTATAATCGCACATTACACCCCCCCTCCGTACAGTATAATTAGAGGAGCCCCCTATAATCGCACATTACACCCCCCCTCCGTACAGTATAATTAGAGGAGCCCCCTATAATCGCACATTACACCCCCCCTCCGTACAGTATAATTAGAGGAGCCCCCTATAATCGCACATTACACCCCCCCTCCGTACAGTATAATTAGAGGAGCCCCCTATAATCGCACATTACACCCCCCCTCCGTACAGTATAATTAGAGGAGCCCCCTATAATCGCACATTACACCCCCCCTCCGTACAGTATAATTAGAGGAGCCCCCTATAATCGCACATTACACCCCCCCTCCGTACAGTATAATTAGAGGAGCCCCCTATAATCGCACATTACACCCCCCCTCCGTACAGTATAATTAGAGGAGCCCCCTATAATCGCACATTACACCCCCCCTCCGTACAGTATAATTAGAGGAGCCCCCTATAATCGCACATTACACCCCCCCTCCGTACAGTATAATTAGAGGAGCCCCCTATAATCGCACATTACACCCCCCCTCCGTACAGTATAATTAGAGGAGCCCCCTATAATCGCACATTACACCCCCCCTCCGTACAGTATAATTAGAGGAGCCCCCTATAATCGCACATTACACCCCCCCTCCGTACAGTATAATTAGAGGAGCCCCCTATAATCGCACATTACACCCCCCCTCCGTACAGTATAATTAGAGGAGCCCCCTATAATCGCACATTACACCCCCCCTCCGTACAGTATAATTAGAGGAGCCCCCTATAATCGCACATTACACCCCCCCTCCGTACAGTATAATTAGAGGAGCCCCCTATAATCGCACATTACACCCCCCCTCCGTACAGTATAATTAGAGGAGCCCCCTATAATCGCACATTACACCCCCCCTCCGTACAGCATAATTAGAGGAGCCCCCTATAATCGCACATTACACCCCCCCTCCGTACAGCATAATTAGAGGAGCCCCCTATAATCGCACATTACACCCCCCTCCGTACAGCATAATTAGAGGAGCCCCCTATAATCGCACATTACACCCCCCCTCCGTACAGTATAATTAGAGGAGCCCCCTATAATCGCACATTACACCCCCCTCCGTACAGTATAATTAGAGGAGCCCCCTATAATCGCACATTACACCCCCCCTCCGTACAGTATAATTAGAGGAGCCCCCTATAATCGCACATTACACCCCCCCTCCGTACAGTATAATTAGAGGAGCCCCCTATAATCGCACATTACACCCCCCCTCCGTACAGTATAATTAGAGGAGCCCCCTATAATCGCACATTACACCCCCCTCCGTACAGTATAATTAGAGGAGCCCCCTATAATCGCACATTACACCCCCCCTCCGTACAGTATAATTAGAGGAGCCCCCTATAATCGCACATTACACCCCCCCTCCGTACAGTATAATTAGAGGAGCCCCCTATAATCGCACATTACACCCCCCCTCCGTACAGTATAATTAGAGGAGCCCCCTATAATCGCACATTACACCCCCCCTCCGTACAGTATAATTAGAGGAGCCCCCTATAATCGCACATTACACCCCCCCTCCGTACAGTATAATTAGAGGAGCCCCCTATAATCGCACATTACACCCCCCCTCCGTACAGTATAATTAGAGGAGCCCCCTATAATCGCACATTACACCCCCCCTCCGTACAGTATAATTAGGAGGAGCCCCCTATAATCGCACATTACACCCCCCCTCCGTACAGTATAATTAGAGGAGCCCCCTATAATCGCACATTACACCCCCCCTCCGTACAGTATAATTAGAGGAGCCCCCTATAATCGCACATTACACCCCCCTCCGTACAGTATAATTAGAGGAGCCCCCTATAATCGCACATTACACCCCCCTCCGTACAGTATAATTAGAGGAGCCCCCTATAATCGCACATTACACCCCCCCTCCGTACAGTATAATTAGAGGAGCCCCCTATAATCGCACATTACACCCCCCCTCCGTACAGTATAATTAGAGGAGCCCCCTATAATCGCACATTACACCCCCCTCCGTACAGTATAATTAGAGGAGCCCCCTATAATCGCACATTACACCCCCCCTCCGTACAGTATAATTAGAGGAGCCCCCTATAATCGCACATTACACCCCCCCTCCGTACAGTATAATTAGAGGAGCCCCCTATAATCGCACATTACACCCCCCCTCCGTACAGTATAATTAGAGGAGCCCCCTATAATCGCACATTACACCCCCCCTCCGTACAGTATAATTAGAGGAGCCCCCTATAATCGCACATTACACCCCCCCTCCGTACAGTATAATTAGAGGAGCCCCCTATAATCGCACATTACACCCCCCCTCCGTACAGTATAATTAGAGGAGCCCCCTATAATCGCACATTACACCCCCCTCCGTACAGTATAATTAGAGGAGCCCCCTATAATCGCACATTACACCCCCCCTCCGTACAGTATAATTAGAGGAGCCCCCTATAATCGCACATTACACCCCCCCT
This sequence comes from Phyllobates terribilis, assembly GCF_046119375.1. Taxonomy (NCBI): domain Eukaryota; kingdom Metazoa; phylum Chordata; class Amphibia; order Anura; family Dendrobatidae; genus Phyllobates; species Phyllobates terribilis. Next base: position 7,991,492 of record NW_027362766.1, on the reverse strand, counting down.
CCGTACAGTATAATTAGAGGAGCCCCCTATAATCGCACATTACACCCCCCCTCCGTACAGTATAATTAGAGGAGCCCCCTATAATCGCACATTACACCCCCCCTCCGTACAGTATAATTAGAGGAGCCCCCTATAATCGCACATTACACCCCCCCTCCGTACAGTATAATTAGAGGAGCCCCCTATAATCGCACATTACACCCCCCCTCCGTACAGTATAATTAGAGGAGCCCCCTATAATCGCACATTACACCCCCCCTCCGTACAGTATAATTAGAGGAGCCCCCTATAATCGCACATTACACCCCCCCTCCCTACAGTATAATTAGAGGAGCCCCCTATAATGGCACATTACACCCCCCCTCCCTACAGTATAATTAGAGGAGCCCCCTATAATCGCACATTACACCCCCCCTCCGTACAGTATAATTAGAGGAGCCCCCTATAATCGCACATTACACCCCCCCTCCGTACAGTATAATTAGAGGAGCCCCCTATAATCGCACATTACACCCCCCCTCCGTACAGTATAATTAGAGGAGCCCCCTATAATCGCACATTACACCCCCCCTCCCTACAGTATAATTAGAGGAGCCCCCTATAATCGCACATTACACCCCCCCTCCGTACAGTATAATTAGAGGAGCCCCCTATAATCGCACATTACACCCCCCCTCCGTACAGTATAATTAGAGGAGCCCCCTATAATCGCACATTACACCCCCCCTCCGTACAGTATAATTAGAGGAGCCCCCTATAATCGCACATTACACCCCCCCTCCGTACAGTATAATTAGAGGAGCCCCCTATAATCGCACATTACACCCCCCCTCCGTACAGTATAATTAGAGGAGCCCCCTATAATCGCACATTACACCCCCCCTCCGTACAGTATAATTAGAGGAGCCCCCTATAATCGCACATTACACCCCCCCTCCGTACAGTATAATTAGAGGAGCCCCCTATAATCGCACATTACACCCCCCCTCCGTACAGTATAATTAGAGGAGCCCCCTATAATCGCACATTACACCCCCCCTCCGTACAGTATAATTAGAGGAGCCCCCTATAATCGCACATTACACCCCCCCTCCGTACAGTATAATTAGAGGAGCCCCCTATAATCGCACATTACACCCCCCCTCCGTACAGTATAATTAGAGGAGCCCCCTATAATCGCACATTACACCCCCCCTCCGTACAGTATAATTAGAGGAGCCCCCTATAATCGCACATTACACCCCCCCTCCGTACAGTATAATTAGAGGAGCCCCCTATAATCGCACATTACACCCCCCCTCCGTACAGTATAATTAGAGGAGCCCCCTATAATCGCACATTACACCCCCCCTCCGTACAGTATAATTAGAGGAGCCCCCTATAATCGCACATTACACCCCCCCTCCGTACAGTATAATTAGAGGAGCCCCCTATAATCGCACATTAAACCCCCTGTACAGTATAATTAGAGGAGCCCCCTATAATCACACATTACACCCCCCCGTACAGTATAATTAGAGGAGCCCCCTATAATCAATCACACATTACACCCCCCGTACAGTATAATTAGAGGAGCCCCCTATAATCGCACATTACACCCCCCCGTACAGTATAATTAGAGCCCCCTATAATCACACATTACACCCCCCCGTACAGTATAATTAGAGGAGCCCCCTATAATCACACATTACACCCCCCGTACAGTATAATTAGAGGAGCCCTCTATAATCGCACATTACACCCCCCGTACAGTATAATTAGAGGAGCCCCCTATAATCGCACATTACACCCCCCCGTACAGTATAATTAGAGGAGCCCCCTATAATCGCACATTACACCCCCCCGTACAGTATAATTAGAGGAGCCCCCTATAATCGCACATTACACCCCCCCGTACAGTATAATTAGAGGAGCCCCCTATAATCGCACATTACACCCCCCCGTACAGTATAATTAGAGGAGCCCCCTATAATCGCACATTACACCCCCCCGTACAGTATAATTAGAGGAGCCCCCTATAATCGCACATTACACCCCCCCGTACAGTATAATTAGAGGAGCCCCCTATAATCGCACATTACACCCCCCCGTACAGTATAATTAGAGGAGCCCCCTATAATCGCACATTACACCCCCCCGTACAGTATAATTAGAGGAGCCCCCTATAATCGCACATTACACCCCCCCGTACAGTATAATTAGAGGAGCCCCCTATAATCGCACATTACACTCCCCCGTACAGTATAATTAGAGGAGCCCCCTATAATCGCACATTACACCCCCCCGTACAGTATAATTAGAGGAGCCCCCTATAATCGCACATTACACCCCCCCGTACAGTATAATTAGAGGAGCCCCCTATAATCGCACATTACACCCCCCCGTACAGTATAATTAGAGGAGCCCCCTATAATCGCACATTACACCCCCCCGTACAGTATAATTAGAGGAGCCCCCTATAATCGCACATTACACCCCCCCGTACAGTATAATTAGAGGAGCCCCCTATAATCACACATTACACCCCCCCTCCGTACAGTATAATTAGAGGAGCCCCCTATAATCGCACATTACACCCCTCCGTACAGTATAATTAGAGGAGCCCCCTATAATCGCACATTACACCCCCCCGTACAGTATAATTAGAGGAGCCCCCTATAATCGCACATTACACCCCCCCTCCGTACAGTATAATTAGAGGAGCCCCCTATAATCGCACATTACACCCCCCCTCCGTACAGTATAATTAGAGGAGCCCCCTATAATCACACATTACACCCCCCCTCCGTACAGTATAATTAGAGGAGCCCCCTATAATCACACATTACACCCCCCCTCCGTACAGTATAATTAGAGGAGCCCCCTATAATCGCACATTACACCCCCCCTCCGTACAGTATAATTAGAGGAGCCCCCTATAATCACACATTACACCCCCCCGTACAGTATAATTAGAGGAGCCCCCTATAATCGCACATTACACCCCCCTCTGTACAGTATAATTAGAGGAGCCCCCTATAATCGCACATTACACCCCCCCTCCGTACAGTATAATTAGAGGAGCCCCCTATAATCGCACATTACACCCCCCCGTACAGTATAATTAGAGGAGCCCCCTATAATCGCACATTACACCCCCCCGTACAGTATAATTAGAGGAGCCCCCTATAATCGCACATTACACCCCCCCGTACAGTATAATTAGAGGAGCCCCCTATAATCGCACATTACACCCCCCCGTACAGTATAATTAGAGGAGCCCCCTATAATCGCACATTACACCCCCCCGTACAGTATAATTAGAGGAGCCCCCTATAATCACACATTACACCCCCCCTCCGTACAGTATAATTAGAGGAGCCCCCTATAATCGCACATTACACCCCCCGTACAGTATAATTAGAGGAGCCCCCTATAACACATTACACCCCCCCGTACAGTATAATTAGAGGAGCCCCCTATAATCGCACATTACACCCCCCCTCCGTACAGTATAATTAGAGGAGCCCCCTATAATCGCACATTACACCCCTCCGTACAGTATAATTAGAGGAGCCCCCTATAATCGCACATTACACCCCCCCTCCGTACAGTATAATTAGAGGAGCCCCCTATAATCGCACATTACACCCCCCCTCCGTACAGTATAATTAGAGGAGCCCCCTATAATCGCACATTACACCCCTCCGTACAGTATAATTAGAGGAGCCCCCTATAATCGCACATTACACCCCCCCTCCGTACAGTATAATTAGAGGAGCCCCCTATAATCGCACATTACACCCCCCCTCCGTACAGTATAATTAGAGGAGCCCCCTATAATCGCACATTACACCCCTCCGTACAGTATAATTAGAGGAGCCCCCTATAATCGCACATTACACCCCCCCTCCGTACAGTATAATTAGAGGAGCCCCCTATAATCGCACATTACACCCCTCCGTACAGTATAATTAGAGGAGCCCCCTATAATCGCACATTACACCCCCCCTCCGTACAGTATAATTAGAGGAGCCCCCTATAATCGCACATTACACCCCTCCGTACAGTATAATTAGAGGAGCCCCCTATAATCGCACATTACACCCCCCCTCCGTACTGTATAATTAGAGGAGCCCCCTATAATCGCACATTACACCCCCCCTCCGTACAGTATAATTAGAGGAGCCCCCTATAATCGCACATTACACCCCCCCTCCGTACAGTATAATTAGAGGAGCCCCCTATAATCGCACATTACACCCCCCCTCCGTACAGTATAATTAGAGGAGCCCCCTATAATCGCACATTACACCCCCCCTCCGTACAGTATAATTAGAGGAGCCCCCTATAATCGCACATTACACCCCCCCTCCGTACAGTATAATTAGAGCAGCCCCCTATAATCGCACATTACACCCCCCCTCCGTACAGTATAATTAGAGCAGCCCCCTATAATCGCACATTACACCCCCCCTCCGTACAGTATAATTAGAGGAGCCCCCTATAATCGCACATTACACCCCCCCTCCGTACAGTATAATTAGAGGAGCCCCCTATAATCGCACATTACACCCCCCCTCCGTACAGTATAATTAGAGGAGCCCCCTATAATCGCACATTACACCCCCCCTCCGTACTGTATAATTAGAGGAGCCCCCTATAATCGCACATTACACCCCTCCGTACAGTATAATTAGAGGAGCCCCCTATAATCGCACATTACACCCCCCCTCCGTACAGTATAATTACAGGAGCCCCCTATAATCGCACATTACACCCCTCCGTACAGTATAATTAGAGGAGCCCCCTATAATCGCACATTACACCCCCCCGTACAGTATAATTAGAGGAGCCCCCTATAATCGCACATTACACCCCCCCTCCGTACAGTATAATTAGAGGAGCCCCCTATAATCGCACATTACACCCCCCCTCCGTACAGTATAATTAGAGGAGCCCCCTATAATCGCACATTACACCCCCCCGTACAGTATAATTAGAGGAGCCCCCTATAATAACACATTACACCCCCCTTGCAGTATAACCTATAAATGTCAGTTACCGGGGGACGCAGTCTAGTCTCCACTTCCGGGTTGAGTAGGACACGTGACTCGCTGAGGGCGGAGCTATCATGCATTATGGGAAATGTAGTTTTTCGGTTATGTAACGATGATAGAGCGCTAATCAGTCAACTGACCGCTGAGCGTCCAATAGAACTACAAGTCCCAGCACAGCTGCTCCCGGGCTTCACACCGACGTCCGCTCCTACTGAAAACCGGAGCCAGAGGGTATGACAGTGACGTGTGACCGGAGTCCTGTACTGGAACAGGATACAACACGCGTTACTGCATGTGCTCAAGATCAGGAATAGCAGCTCACCTGCGCTGTGTGCTCAGGATCAGGAATAGCAGCTCACCTGCACTGTGTGCTCAGGATCAGGAATAGCAGCTCACCTGCGCTGTGTGCTCCGGATCAGGAATAGCAGCTCACCTGCGCTGTGTGCTCAGGATCAGGAATAGCAGCTCACCTGCGCTGTGTGCTCAAGATCAGGAATAGCAGCTCACCTGCGCTGTGTGCTCCGGATCAGGAATAGCAGCTCACCTGCGCTGTGTGCTCAGGATCAGGAATAGCAGCTCACCTGCGCTGTGTGCTCAAGATCAGGATTAGCAGCTCACCTGCGCTGTGTGCTCAGGATCAGGAATAGCAGCTCACCTGCGCTGTGTGCTCAGGATCAGGAATAGCAGCTCACCTGCGCTGTGTGCTCAGGAACAGGAATAGCAGCTCACCTGCGCTGTGTGCTCAAGATCAGGAATAGCAGCTCACCTGCGCTGTGTGCTCAGGATCAGGAATAGCAGCTCACCTGCGCTGTGTGCTCAGGATCAGGAATAGCAGCTCACCTGCGCTGTGTGCTCAGGATCAGGAATAGCAGCTCACCTGCGCTGTGTGCTCAGGATCAGGAATAGCAGCTCACCTGCGCTGTGTGCTCAGGATCAGGAATAGCAGCTCACCTGCGCTGTGTGCTCAGGATCAGGAATAGCAGCTCACCTGCGCTGTGTGCTCAGGATCAGGAATAGCAGCTCACCTGCGCTGTGTGCTCAGGAATAGCAGCTCACCTGCGCTGTGTGCTCAGGAATAGCAGCTCACCTGCGCTGTGTGCTCAGGATCAGGAATAGCAGCTCACCTGCACTGTGTGCTCAGGATCAGGAATAGCAGCTCACCTGCACTGTATGCCCAGGATCAGGAATAGCAGCTCACCTGCATATATGCTCAGGATCAGGAATAGCAGCTCACCTGCGCTGTGTGCTCAGGATCAGGAATAGCAGCTCACCTGCACTGTGTGCTCAGGATCAGGAATAGCAGCTCACCTGCGCTGTGTGCTCAGGATCAGGAATAGCAGCTCACCTGCGCTGTGTGCTCAGGATCAGGAATAGCAGCTCACCTGCGCTGTGTGCTCAGGATCAGGAATAGCAGCTCACCTGCGCTGTGTGCTCAAGATCAGGAATAGCAGCTCACCTGCGCTGTGTGCTCAGGATCAGGAATAGCAGCTCACCTGCGCTGTGTGCTCAGGATCAGGAATAGCAGCTCACCTGCGCTGTGTGCTCAGGATCAGGAATAGCAGCTCACCTGCGCTGTGTGCTCAGGATCAGGAATAGCAGCTCACCTGCGCTGTGTGCTCAGGATCAGGAATAGCAGCTCACCTGCGCTGTGTGCTCAGGATCAGGAATAGCAGCTCACCTGCGCTGTGTGCTCAGTAATAGCAGCTCACCTGCGCTGTGTGCTCAGGATCAGGAATAGCAGCTCACCTGCACTGTGTGCTCAGGATCAGGAATAGCAGCTCACCTGCACTGTATGCCCAGGATCAGGAATAGCAGCTCACCTGCATATATGCTCAGGATCAGGAATAGCAGCTCACCTGCGCTGTGTGCTCAGGATCAGGAATAGCAGCTCACCTGCACTGTGTGCTCAGGATCAGGAATAGCAGCTCACCTGCACTGTGTGCTCAGGATCAGGAATAGCAGCTCACCTGCGCCGTGTGCTCAGGATCAGGAATAGCAGCTCACCTGCACTGTGTGCTCAGGATCAGGAATAGCAGCTCACCTGCGCCGTGTGCTCAGGATCAGGAATAGCAGCTCACCTGCGCTGTGTGCTCAGGATCAGGAATAGCAGCTCACCTGCGCTGTGTGCTCAGGATCAGGAATAGCAGCTCACCTGCACCGTGTGCTCAGGATCAGGAATAGCAGCTCACCTGCGCCGTGTGCTCAGGATCAGGAATAGCAGCTCACCTGCACTGTGTGCTCAGGATCAGGAATAGCAGCTCACCTGCGCCGTGTGCTCAGGATCAGGAATAGCAGCTCACCTGCGCTGTGTGCTCAGGATCATGAATAGCAGCTCACCTGCACTGTGTGCTCAGGATCAGGAATAGCAGCTCACCTGCGCCGTGTGCTCAGGATCAGGAATAGCAGCTCACCTGCACTGTGTGCTCAGGATCAGGAATAGCAGCTCACCTGCACTGTGTGCTCAGGATCAGGAATAGCAGCTCACCTGCGCCGTGTGCTCAGGATCAGGAATAGCAGCTCACCTGCACTGTGTGCTCAGGATCAGGAATAGCAGCTCACCTGCACTGTGTGCTCAGGATCAGGAATAGCAGCTCACCTGCACTGTGTGCTCAGGATCAGTAATAGCAGCTCACCTGCGCTGTGTGCTCAGGATCAGGAATAGCAGCTCACCTGCGCCGTGTGCTCAGGATCAGGAATAGCAGCTCACCTGCACTGTGTGCTCAGGATCAGGAATAGCAGCTCACCTGCACTGTGTGCTCAGGATCAGGAATAGCAGCTCACCTGCACTGTGTGCTCAGGATCAGGAATAGCAGCTCACCTGCGCCGTGTGCTCAGGATCAGGAATAGCAGCTCACCTGCGCTGTGTGCTCAGGATCAGGAATAGCAGCTCACCTGCGCCGTGTGCTCAGGATCAGGAATAGCAGCTCACCTGCGCTGTGTGCTCAGGATCAGGAATAGCAGCTCACCTGCGCTGTGTGCTCAGGATCAGGAATAGCAGCTCACCTGCGCCGTGTGCTCAGGATCAGGAATAGCAGCTCACCTGCGCCGTGTGCTCAGGATCAGGAATAGCAGCTCACCTGCGCTGTGTACTCAGTATCAGGAATAGCAGCTCACCTGCACTGTGTACTCAGTATCAGGAATAGCAGCTCACCTGCACTGTGTACTCAGTATCAGGAATAGCAGCTCACCTGCACTGTGTACTCAGTATCAGGAATAGCAGCTCACCTGCACTGTGTACTCAGTATCAGGAATAGCAGCTCACCTGCACTGTGTGCTCAGGATCAGGAATAGCAGCTCACCTGCGCTGTGTGCTCAGGATCAGGAATAGCAGCTCACCTGCACTGTGTGCTCAGGATCAGGAATAGCAGCTCACCTGCACTGTGTGCTCAGGATCAGGAATAGCAGCTCACCTGCACTGTGTGCTCAGGATCAGGAATAGCAGCTCACCTGCACTGTGTGCTCAGGATCAGGAATAGCAGCTCACCTGCACTGTGTGCTCAGGATCAGGAATAGCAGCTCACCTGCACTGTGTGCTCAGGATCAGGAATAGCAGCTCACCTGCGCTGTGTGCTCAGGATCAGGAATAGCAGCTCACCTGCACTGTGTGCTCAGGATCAGGAATAGCAGCTCACCTGCGCCGTGTGCTCAGGATCAGGAATAGCAGCTCACCTGCGCTGTGTGCTCAGGATCAGGAATAGCAGCTCACCTGCGCTGTGTGCTCAGGATCAGGAATAGCAGCTCACCTGCGCTGTGTGCTCAGGATCAGGAATAGCAGCTCACCTGCGCTGTGTGCTCAGGATCAGGAATAGCAGCTCACCTGCGCTGTGTGCTCAGGATCAGGAATAGCAGCTCACCTGCGCTGTGTGCTCAGGATCAGGAATAGCAGCTCACCTGCGCTGTGTGCTCAGGATCAGGAATAGCAGCTCACCTGCGCTGTGTGCTCAGGATCAGGAATAGCAGCTCACCTGCGCCGTGTGCTCAGGATCAGGAATAGCAGCTCACCTGCACTGTGTGCTCAGGATCAGGAATAGCAGCTCACCTGCGCCGTGTGCTCAGGATCAGGAATAGCAGCTCACCTGCGCCGTGTGCTCAGGATCAGGAATAGCAGCTCACCTGCACTGTGTGCTCAGGATCAGGAATAGCAGCTCACCTGCGCCGTGTGCTCAGGATCAGGAATAGCAGCTCACCTGCGCTGTGTGCTCAGGATCAGGAATAGCAGCTCACCTGCGCTGTGTGCTCAGGATCAGGAATAGCAGCTCACCTGCGCCGTGTGCTCAGGATCAGGAATAGCAGCTCACCTGCGCCGTGTGCTCAGGATCAGGAATAGCAGCTCACCTGCACTGTGTGCTCAGGATCAGGAATAGCAGCTCACCTGCACTGTGTACTCAGTATCAGGAATAGCAGCTCACCTGCACTGTGTACTCAGTATCAGGAATAGCAGCTCACCTGCACTGTGTACTCAGTATCAGGAATAGCAGCTCACCTGCGCTGTGTGCTCAGGATCAGGAATAGCAGCTCACCTGCGCTGTGTGCTCAGGATCAGGAATAGCAGCTCACCTGCACTGTGTGCTCAGGATCAGGAATAGCAGCTCACCTGCACTGTGTGCTCAGGATCAGGAATAGCAGCTCACCTGTACTGTGTGCTCAGGATCAGGAATAGCAGCTCACCTGCACTGTGTGCTCAGGATCAGGAATAGCAGCTCACCTGCACTGTGTGCTCAGGATCAGGAATAGCAGCTCACCTGCACTGTGTGCTCAGGATCAGGAATAGCAGCTCACCTGCACTGTGTGCTCAGGATCAGGAATAGCAGCTCACCTGCGCCGTGTGCTCAGGATCAGGAATAGCAGCTCACCTGCGCCGTGTGCTCAGGATCAGGAATAGCAGCTCACCTGCGCTGTGTGCTCAGGATCAGGAATAGCAGCTCACCTGCGCTGTGTGCTCAGGATCAGGAATAGCAGCTCACCTGCGCTGTGTGCTCAGGATCAGGAATAGCAGCTCACCTGCGCTGTGTGCTCAGGATCAGGAATAGCAGCTCACCTGCGCTGTGTGCTCAGGATCAGGAATAGCAGCTCACCTGCGCTGTGTGCTCAGGATCAGGAATAGCAGCTCACCTGCGCTGTGTGCTCAGGATCAGGAATAGCAGCTCACCTGCGCTGTGTGCTCAGGATCAGGAATAGCAGCTCACCTGCACTGTGTGCTCAGGATCAGGAATAGCAGCTCACCTGCGCTGTGTGCTCAGGATCAGGAATAGCAGCTCACCTGCGCTGTGTGCCCAGGATCAGGAATAGCAGCTCACCTGCGCTGTGTGCCCAGGATCAGGAATAGCAGCTCACCTGCGCTGTGTGCTCAGGATCAGGAATAGCAGCTCACCTGCGCTGTGTGCTCAGGATCAGGAATAGCAGCTCACCTGCGCCGTGTGCTCAGGATCAGGAATAGCAGCTCACCTGCGCTGTGTGCTCAGGATCAGGAATAGCAGCTCACCTGCGCTGTGTGCTCAGGATCAGGAATAGCAGCTCACCTGCGCCGTGTGCTCAGGATCAGGAATAGCAGCTCACCTGCGCTGTGTGCTCAGGATCAGGAATAGCAGCTCACCTGCGCTGTGTGCTCAGGATCAGGAATAGCAGCTCACCTGCGCTGTGTGCTCAGGATCAGGAATAGCAGCTCACCTGCGCTGTGTGCTCAGGATCAGGAATAGCAGCTCACCTGCGCTGTGTGCTCAGGATCAGGAATAGCAGCTCACCTGCGCTGTGTGCTCAGGATCAGGAATAGCAGCTCACCTGCGCTGTGTGCTCAGGATCAGGAATAGCAGCTCACCTGCGCCGTGTGCTCAGGATCAGGAATAGCAGCTCACCTGCGCCGTGTGCTCAGGATCAGGAATAGCAGCTCACCTGCGCCGTGTGCTCAGGATCAGGAATAGAAGCTCACCTGCGCCGTGTGCTCAGGATCAGGAATAGCAGCTCACCTGCGCCGTGTGCTCAGGATCAGGAATAGCAGCTCACCTGCGCTGTGTGCTCAGGATCAGGAATAGCAGCTCACCTGCGCTGTGTGCTCAGGATCAGGAATAGCAGCTCACCTGCGCCGTGTGCTCAGGATGAGGAATAGCAGCTCACCTGCGCTGTGTGCTCAGGATCAGGAATAGCAGCTCACCTGCGCCGTGTGCTCAGGATCAGGAATAGCAGCTCACCTGCGCCGTGTGCTCAGGATCAGGAATAGCAGCTCACCTGCGCCGTGTGCTCAGGATCAGGAATAGCAGCTCACCTGCGCTGTGTGCTCAGGATCAGGAATAGCAGCTCACCTGCGCTGTGTGCTCAGGATCAGGAATAGCAGCTCACCTGCGTTGTGTGCTCAGGATCAGGAATAGCAGCTCACCTGCGCCGTGTGCTCAGGATCAGGAATAGCAGCTCACCTGCGCCGTGTGCTCAGGATCAGGAATAGCAGCTCACCTGCGCTGTGTGCTCAGGATCAGGAATAGCAGCTCACCTGCGTTGTGTGCTCAGGATCAGGAATAGCAGCTCACCTGCGCCGTGTGCTCAGGATCAGGAATAGCAGCTCACCTGCGCCGTGTGCTCAGGATCAGGAATAGCAGCTCACCTGCGCCGTGTGCTCAGGATCAGGAATAGCAGCTCACCTGCGCCGTGTGCTCAGGATCAGGAATAGCAGCTCACCTGCGCTGTGTGCCCACGATCAGGAATAGCAGCTCACCTGCGCTGTGTGCTCAGGATCAGGAATAGCAGCTCACCTGCGTTGTGTGCTCAGGATCAGGAATAGCAGCTCACCTGCGCCGTGTGCTCAGGATCAGGAATAGCAGCTCACCTGCGCCGTGTGCTCAGGATCAGGAATAGCAGCTCACCTGCACTATGTGCTCAGGATCAGGAATAGCAGCTCACCTGTACTGTGTGCTCAGGATCAGGAATAGCAGCTCACCTGCACTGTGTGCTCAGGATCAGGAATAGAAGCTCACCTGCGCCGTGTGCTCAGGAATAGCAGCTCACCTGTACTGTGTGCTCAGGATCAGGAATAGCAGCTCACCTGCGCTGTGTGCTCAGGATCAGGAATAGCAGCTCACCTGCGCTGTGTGCTCAGGATCAGGAATAGCAGCTCACCTGCGCTGTGTGCTCAGGATCAGGAATAGCAGCTCACCTGCGCGGTGTGCCCAGGATCAGGAATAGCAGCTCACCTGCGCCGTGTGCCCAGGATCAGGAATAGCAGCTCACCTGCGCCGTGTGCTCAGGATCAGGAATAGCAGCTCACCTGCGCCGTGTGCTCAGGATCAGGAATAGCAGCTCACCTGCGCTGTGTGCTCAGGATCAGGAATAGCAGCTCACCTGCGCTGTGTGCTCACGATCAGGAATAGCAGCTCACCTGCGCTGTGTGCCCAGGATCAGGAATAGCAGCTCACCTGCGCTGTGTGCTCAGGATCAGGAATAGCAGCTCACCTGCGCTGTGTGCTCAGGATCAGGAATAGCAGCTCACCTGCGCTGTGTGCTCAGGATCAGGATTAGCAGCTCACCTGCGCTGTGTGCTCAGGATCAGGAATAGCAGCTCACCTGCGCTGTGTGCTCAGGATCAGGAATAGCAGCTCACCTGCGCTGTGTGCTCAGGATCAGGAATAGCAGCTCACCTGCGCTGTGTGCTCAGGATCAGGAATAGCAGCTCACCTGCGCTGTGTGCTCAGGATCAGGAATAGCAGCTCACCTGCGCTGTGTGCTCAGGATCAGGAATAGCAGCTCACCTGCGCTGTGTGCTCAGGATCAGGAATAGCAGCTCACCTGCGCTGTGTGCTCAGGATCAGGAATAGCAGCTCACCTGCGCTGTGTGCTCAGGATCAGGAATAGCAGCTCACCTGCGCTGTGTGCTCAGGATCAGGAATAGCAGCTCACCTGCGCTGTGTGCCCAGGATCAGGAATAGCTGCTCACCTGCGCTGTGTACCCAGGATCAGGAATAGCAGCTCACCTGCGCTGTGTGCTCAGGATCAGGAATAGCAGCTCACCTGCACTGTGTGCTCAGGATCAGGAATAGCAGCTCACCTGCACTGTCTGCCCAGGATCAGGAATAGAAGCTCACCTGCACTGTGTGCTCAGGGTCAGGAATAGCAGCTCACCTGCGCTGTGTGCTCAGGGTCAGGAATAGCAGCTCACCTGCGCTGTGTGCTCAGGATCAGGAATAGCAGCTCACCTGCGCTGTGTGCTCAGGATCAGGAATAGCAGCTCACCTGCGCTGTGTGCTCAGGATCAGGAATAGCAGCTCACCTGCGCCGTGTGCTCAGGATCAGGAATAGAAGCTCACCTGCGCCGTGTGCTCAGGAATAGCAGCTCACCTGTACTGTGTGCTCAGGATCAGGAATAGCAGCTCACCTGCGCCGTGTGCTCAGGATCAGGAATAGCAGCTCACCTGCGCTGTGTGCTCAGGATCAGGAATAGCAGCTCACCTGCGCCGTGTGCTCAGGATCAGGAATAGCAGCTCACCTGCGCTGTGTGCCCAGGATCAGGAATAGCAGCTCACCTGCGCTGTGTGCCCAGGATCAGGAATAGCAGCTCACCTGCGCTGTGTGCTCAGGATCAGGAATAGCAGCTCACCTGCGCTGTGTGCTCAGGATCAGGAATAGCAGCTCACCTGCGCCGTGTGCTCAGGATCAGGAATAGCAGCTCACCTGCGCCGTGTGCTCAGGATCAGGAATAGCAGCTCACCTGCGCTGTGTGCTCAGGATCAGGAATAGCAGCTCACCTGCGCTGTGTGCTCAGGATCAGGAATAGCAGCTCACCTGCGCCGTGTGCTCAGGATCAGGAATAGCAGCTCACCTGCGCTGTGTGCTCAGGATCAGGAATAGCAGCTCACCTGCGCTGTGTGCTCAGGATCAGGAATAGCAGCTCACCTGCGCTGTGTGCTCAGGATCAGGAATAGCAGCTCACCTGCGCTGTGTGCTCAGGATCAGGAATAGCAGCTCACCTGCGCTGTGTGCTCAGGATCAGGAATAGCAGCTCACCTGCGCTGTGTGCTCAGGATCAGGAATAGCAGCTCACCTGCGCCGTGTGCTCAGGATCAGGAATAGCAGCTCACCTGCGCCGTGTGCTCAGGATCAGGAATAGCAGCTCACCTGCACCGTGTGCTCAGGATCAGGAATAGAAGCTCACCTGCGCTGTGTGCTCAGGATCAGGAATAGCAGCTCACCTGCGCTGTGTGCTCAGGATCAGGAATAGCAGCTCACCTGCGCTGTGTGCTCAGGATCAGGAATAGCAGCTCACCTGCGCTGTGTGCTCAGGATCAGGAATAGCAGCTCACCTGCGCCGTGTGCTCAGGATGAGGAATAGCAGCTCACCTGCACTGTGTGCTCAGGATCAGGAATAGCAGCTCACCTGCGCCGTGTGCTCAGGATCAGGAATAGCAGCTCACCTGCGCCGTGTGCTCAGGATCAGGAATAGCAGCTCACCTGCGCCGTGTGCTCAGGATCAGGAATAGCAGCTCACCTGCGCTGTGTGCCCACGATCAGGAATAGCAGCTCACCTGCGCTGTGTGCTCAGGATCAGGAATAGCAGCTCACCTGCGTTGTGTGCTCAGGATCAGGAATAGCAGCTCACCTGCGCCGTGTGCTCAGGATCAGGAATAGCAGCTCACCTGCGCCGTGTGCTCAGGATCAGGAATAGCAGCTCACCTGCACTGTGTGCTCAGGATCAGGAATAGCAGCTCACCTGTACTGTGTGCTCAGGATCAGGAATAGCAGCTCACCTGCACTGTGTGCTCAGGATCAGGAATAGAAGCTCACCTGCGCCGTGTGCTCAGGAATAGCAGCTCACCTGTACTGTGTGCTCAGGATCAGGAATAGCAGCTCACCTGCGCTGTGTGCTCAGGATCAGGAATAGCAGCTCACCTGCGCTGTGTGCTCAGGATCAGGAATAGCAGCTCACCTGCGCTGTGTGCTCAGGATCAGGAATAGCAGCTCACCTGCGCGGTGTGCCCAGGATCAGGAATAGCAGCTCACCTGCGCCGTGTGCCCAGGATCAGGAATAGCAGCTCACCTGCGCCGTGTGCTCAGGATCAGGAATAGCAGCTCACCTGCGCCGTGTGCTCAGGATCAGGAATAGCAGCTCACCTGCGCTGTGTGCTCAGGATCAGGAATAGCAGCTCACCTGCGCTGTGTGCTCACGATCAGGAATAGCAGCTCACCTGCGCTGTGTGCCCAGGATCAGGAATAGCAGCTCACCTGCGCTGTGTGCTCAGGATCAGGAATAGCAGCTCACCTGCGCTGTGTGCTCAGGATCAGGAATAGCAGCTCACCTGCGCTGTGTGCTCAGGATCAGGATTAGCAGCTCACCTGCGCTGTGTGCTCAGGATCAGGAATAGCAGCTCACCTGCGCTGTGTGCTCAGGATCAGGAATAGCAGCTCACCTGCGCTGTGTGCTCAGGATCAGGAATAGCAGCTCACCTGCGCTGTGTGCTCAGGATCAGGAATAGCAGCTCACCTGCGCTGTGTGCTCAGGATCAGGAATAGCAGCTCACCTGCGCTGTGTGCTCAGGATCAGGAATAGCAGCTCACCTGCGCTGTGTGCTCAGGATCAGGAATAGCAGCTCACCTGCGCTGTGTGCTCAGGATCAGGAATAGCAGCTCACCTGCGCTGTGTGCTCAGGATCAGGAATAGCAGCTCACCTGCGCTGTGTGCTCAGGATCAGGAATAGCAGCTCACCTGCGCTGTGTGCCCAGGATCAGGAATAGCTGCTCACCTGCGCTGTGTACCCAGGATCAGGAATAGCAGCTCACCTGCGCTGTGTGCTCAGGATCAGGAATAGCAGCTCACCTGCACTGTGTGCTCAGGATCAGGAATAGCAGCTCACCTGCACTGTCTGCCCAGGATCAGGAATAGAAGCTCACCTGCACTGTGTGCTCAGGGTCAGGAATAGCAGCTCACCTGCGCTGTGTGCTCAGGATCAGGAATAGCAGCTCACCTGCGCTGTGTGCTCAGGATCAGGAATAGCAGCTCACCTGCGCTGTGTGCTCAGGATCAGGAATAGCAGCTCACCTGCGCTGTGTGCTCAGGATCAGGAATAGCAGCTCACCTGCGCTGTGTGCTCAGGATCAGGAATAGCAGCTCACCTGCGCTGTGTGCCCAGGATCAGGAATAGCAGCTCACCTGCGCTGTGTGCTCAGGAACAGGAATAGCAGCTCACCTGCACTGTGTGCTCAGGATCAGGAATAGCAGCTCACCTGCGCTGTGTGCTCAGGATCAGGAATAGCAGCTCACCTGCGCTGTGTGCTCAGGATCAGGAATAGCAGCTCACCTGCGCTGTGTGCTCAGGATCAGGAATAGCAGCTCACCTGCGCTGTGTGCTCAGGATCAGGAATAGCAGCTCACCTGCACTGTGTGCTCAGGATCAGGAATAGCAGCTCACCTGCGCTGTGTGCTCAGGATCAGGAATAGCAGCTCACCTGCACTGTGTGCTCAGGGTCAGGAATAGCAGCTCACCTGCTTCGTGTTCTCAGGATCAGGAATAGCAGCTCACCTGCGCTGTGTGCTCAGGATCAGGAATAGAAGCTCACCTGCTCTGTGTGCTCAGGATCAGGAATAGCAGCTCACCTGCTTCGTGTTCTCAGGATCAGGAATAGCAGCTCGCCTGCGCTGTGTGCTCAGGATCAGGAATAGCAGCTCACCTGCTCTGTGTGCTCAGGATCAGGAATAGCAGCTCACCTGCGCTGTGTGCTCAGGAATAGCAGCTCACCTGCGCTGTGTGCTCAGGATCAGGAATAGAAGCTCACCTGCTCTGTGTGCTCAGGATCAGGAATAGCAGCTCACCTGCACTGTGTGCTCAGGATCAGGAATAGAAGCTCACCTGCTCTGTGTGCTCAGGATCAGGAATAGCAGCTCACCTGCGCTGTGTGCTCAGGAATAGCAGCTCATCTGCATTGTGTGCTCAGGATCTGGAATAGCAGCTCACCTGCGCCGTGTTCTCAGGATCAGGAATAGCAGCTTACCTGCACTATGTGCTCAGGATCAGGAATAGCAGCTCACCTGCACTGTGTGCTCAGGATCAGGAATAGCAGCTCACCTGCGCTTTGTGCTCAGGATCAGGAATAGCAGCTCACCTGCGCTGTGTGCTCAGGATCAGGAATAGCAGCTCACCTGCGCTGTGTGCCCAGGATCAGGAATAGCAGCTCACCTGCGCTGTGTGCTCAGGATCAGGAATAGCAGCTCACCTGCACTATGTGCTCAGGATCAGGAATAGCAGCTCACCTGCACTGTGTGCTCAGGATCAGGAATAGCAGCTCACCTGCACTGTGTGCTCAGGATCAGGAATAGCAGCTCACCTGCATATATGCTCAGGATCAGGAATAGCCGCTCACCTGCACTGTGTGCTCAGGATCAGGAATAGCCGCTCACCTGCACTGTGTGCTCAGGATCAGGAATAGCAGCTCACCTGCGCTGTGTGCTCAGGATCAGGAATAGCAGCTCACCTGCGCTGTGTGCCCAGGATCAGGAATAGCAGCTCACCTGCGCTGTGTGCTCAAGATCAGGAATAGCAGCTCACCTGCACTGTGTGCTCAGGATCAGGAATAGCAGCTCACCTGCACTGTGTGCTCAGGATCAGGAATAGCAGCTCACTTGCACTGTGTGCTCAGGATCAGGAATAGCAGCTCACCTGCGCTGTGTGCTCAGGATCAGGAATAGCAGCTCACCTGCGCTGTCTGCTTAGGATCAAGAATAGCAGCTCACCTGCACTGTGTGCTCAGGATCAGGAATAGCAGCTCATCTGCACTTTGTGCTCAGGATCAGGAATAGCAGCTCATCTGCACTTTGTGCTCAGGATCAGGAATAGCAGCTCATCTGCACTTTGTGCTCAGGATCAGGAATAGCAGCTCATCTGCACTTTGTGCTCAGGATCAGGAATAGCAGCTCACCTGCACTTTGTGCTCAGGATCAGGAATAGCAGCTCACCTGCACTTTGTGCTCAGGATCAGGAATAGCAGCTCACCTGCACTGTGTGCTCAGGATCAGCAATAGCAGCTCATCTGCGCTGTGTGCTCAGGATCAGGAATAGCAGCTCATCTGCGCTGTGTGCTCAGGATCAGGAATAGCAGCTCACCTGCACTGTGTGCTCAGGATCAGGAATAGCAGCTCACCTGCACTGTGTGCTCAGGATCAGGAATAGCAGCTCACCTGCGCTGTGTGCTCAGGATCAGGAATAGCAGCTCACCTGCACTGTCTGCTTAGGATCAAGAATAGCAGCTCACCTGCACTGTGTGCCCAGGATCAGGAATAGCTGCTCACCTGCGCTGTGTGCTCAGGATAAGTAATAGCAGCTCACCTGCTCTGTGTGCTCAGGATCAGGAATAGCAGCTCATCTGCACTGTGTGCTCAGGATCAGGAATAGCAGCTCACCTGCGCTGTGTGCTCAGGATCAGGAATAGCAGCTCACCTGCGCTGTGTGCTCAGGATCAGGAATAGCAGCTCACCTGCGCTGTGTGCTCAGGATCAGGAATATCAGCTCACCTGCGCTGTGTGCTTAGGATCAGGAATAGCAGCTCACCTGCGCTGTGTGCCCAGGATCAGGAATAGCAGCTCACCTGCGCTGTGTGCTCAGGATAAGTAATAGCAGCTCATCTGCACTGTGTGCTCAGGATCAGGAATAGCAGCTCATCTGCACTGTGTGCTCAGGATCAGGAATAGCAGCTCACCTGCACTGTGTACTCAGGATCAGCTCAGGATCAGGAATAGCAGCTCACCTGCGCTGTGTGCTCAGGATCAGGAATAGCAGCTCACCTGCGCTGTGTGCTCAGGATCAGAAATATCAGCTCACCTGCACTGTGTGCTCAGGATCAGGAATAGCAGCTCACCTGCGCTGTGTGCTCAGGATCAGGAATAGCAGCTCACCTGCGCTGTGTGCCCAGGATCAGGAATAGCAGCTCACCTGCGCTGTGTGCTCAGGATAAGTAATAGCAGCTCACCTGCTCTGTGTGCTCAGGATCAGGAATAGCAGCTCATCTGCACTGTATGCTCAAGATCAGGAATAGCAGCTCATCTGCACTGTGTGCTCAGGATCAGGAATAGCAGCTCACCTGCGCTGTGTGCTCAGGATCAGGAGTAGCAGCTCACCTGCACTGTGTGCTCAGGATCAGGAATAGCAGCTCACGTGCGCTGTGTGCTCAGGATCAGGAATAGCAGCTCACCTGCGCTGTGTGCTCAGGATCAGGAATAGCAGCTCACCTGCACTGTGTGCTCAGGATCAGGAATAGCAGCTCACCTGCACTGTGTGCTCAGGATCAGGAATAGCAGCTCACCTGCACCGTGTGCTCAGGATCAGAAATAGCAGCTCACCTGCGCCGTGTGCTCAGGATCAGGAATAGCAGCTCACCTGCGCCGTGTGCTCAGGATCAGGAATAGCAGCTCACCTGCGCCGTGTGCTCAGGATCAGGAATAGCAGCTCACCTGCGCTGTGTGCTCAGGATCAGGAATAGCAGCTCACCTGCGCTGTGTGCTCAGGATCAGGAATAGCAGCTCACCTGCGCTGTGTGCTCAGGATCAGGAATAGCAGCTCACCTGCGCTGTGTGCTCAGGATCAGGAATAGCAGCTCACCTGCGCTGTGTGCTCAGGATCAGGAATAGCAGCTCACCTGCACTGTGTGCTCAGGATCAGGAATAGCAGCTCATCTGCACTGTGTGCTCAGGATCAGGAATAGCAGCTCACCTGCACTTTGTGCTCAGGATCAGGAATAGCAGCTCACCTGCGCTGTGTGCTCAGGATCAGGAATATCAGCTCACCTGCACTGTGTGCTCAGGGTCAGGAATAGCAGCTCACCTATGCTGTGTGCTCAGGATCAGGAATAGCAGCTCACCTGCACTATGTGCTCAGGGTCAGGAATAGCAGCTCACCTGCGCTGTGTACTCAGTATCAGGAATAGCAGCTCACCTGCGCTGTGTGCTCAGGATCAGGAATAGCAGCTCACCTGCGCTGTGTGCTCAGGATCAGGAATAGCAGCTCACCTGCGCTGTGTGCTCAGGATCAGGAATAGCAGCTCACCTGCGCTGTGTGCCTAGGATCAGGAATAGCAGCTCACCTGCACTGTGTTCTCAGGATCAGTAATAGAAGCTCACCTGCACTGTGTGCTCAGGATCAGGAATAGCAGCTCACCTGCGCTGTGTGCTCAGGATCAGGAATAGCAGCTCACCTGCGCTTTGTGCTCAGGATCAGGAATAGCAGCTCACCTGCGCTGTGTGCTCAGGATCAGGTTATCCGCTCACCTGCGCTGTGTGCTCAGGATCAGGAATAGCAGCTCACCTGCGCTGTCTGCTCAGGATCAGGAATAGCAGCTCACCTGCACTGTGTGCTCAGGATCAGGAATAGCAGCTCACCTGCGCTGTGTGCTCAGGATCAGGAATAGCAGCTCACCTGCGCTGTGTGCTCAGGATCAGGAATAGCAGCTCACCTGCGCTGTGTGCTCAGGATCAGGAATAGCAGCTCACCTGCGCTGTGTGCTCAGGATCAGGAATAGCAGCTCACCTGCGCTGTGTGCTCAGGATCAGGAATAGCAGCTCACCTGCACTTTGTGCTCAGGATCAGGAATAGCTGCTCACCTGCACTGTGTGCTCAGGATCAGGAATAGCAGCTCACCTGCACTGTGTGCTCAGGATCAGGAATAGCAGCTCACCTGCACTATGTGCTCAGGATCAGGAATAGCAGCTCACCTGCACTATGTGCTCAGGATCAGGAATAGCAACTCACCTGCACTGTGTGCTCAGGATCAGGAATAGCAGCTCACCTGCACTGTGTGCTCAGGATCAGGAATAGCAGCTCACCTGCGCTGTGTTCTCAGGATCAGGAATAGCAGCTCACCTGCGCTGTGTGCTCAGGATCAGGAATAGCAGCTCACCTGCGCTGTGTGCTCAGGATCAGGAATAGCAGCTCACCTGCACTGTGTGCTCAGGATCAGGAATAGCAGCTCACCTGCGCTGTGTGCTCAGGATCAGGAATAGCAGCTCTCCTGCGCTGTGTGCTCACGATTAGGAATAGCAGCTCACCTGCGCTGTGTGCCCAGGATCAGGAATAGCAGCTCACCTGCACTGTGTGCCCAGGATCAGGAATAGCAGCTCACCTGCTTCGTGTTCTCAGGATCAGGAATAGCAGCTCACCTGCGCTGTGTGCTCAGGATCAGGAATAGCAGCTCACCTGCGCTGTGTGCTCAGGATCAGGAATAGAAGCTCACCTGCACTGTGTGCTCAGGATCAGGAATAGCAGCTCACCTGCACTATGTGCTCAGGATCAGGAATAGCAGCTCACCTGCACTGTGTGCTCAGGATCAGGAATAGCAGCTCACCTGCACTGTGTGCTCAGGATCAGGAATAGCAGCTCACCTGCACTGTGTGCTCAGGATCAGGAATAGCAGCTCACCTGCACTGTGTGCTCAGGATCAGGAATAGCAGCTCACCTGCGCTGTGTTCTCAGGATCAGGAATAGCAGCTCACCTGCGCTGTGTGCTCAGGATCAGGAATAGCAGCTCACCTGCACTGTGTGCTCAGGATCAGGAATAGCAGCTCACCTGCGCTGTGTGCTCAGGATCAGGAATAGCAGCTCTCCTGCGCTGTGTGCCCAGGATCAGGAATAGCAGCTCACCTGCACTGTGTGCTCAGGGTCAGGAATAGCAGCTCACCTGCTTCGTGTTCTCAGGATCAGGAATAGCAGCTCACCTGCGCTGTGTGCTCAGGATCAGGAATAGCAGCTCACCTGCGCTGTGTGCTCAGGATCAGGAATAGAAGCTCACCTGCTCTGTGTGCTCAGGATCAGGAATAGCAGCTCACCTGCGCTGTGTGCTCAGGAATAGCAGCTCACCTGCGCTGTGTGCTCAGGATCAGGAATAGCAGCTCACCTGCGCTGTGTGCTCAGGATCAGGAATAGAAGCTCACCTGCTCTGTGTGCTCAGGATCAGGAATAGCAGCTCACCTGCGCTGTGTGCTCAGGATCAGGAATAGAAGCTCACCTGCTCTGTGTGCTCAGGATCAGGAATAGCAGCTCACCTGCAATGTGTGCTCAGGATCAGGAATAGAAGCTCACCTGCTCTGTGTGCTCAGGATCAGGAATAGCAGCTCACCTGCGCTGTGTGCTCAGGAATAGCAGCTCACCTGCATTGTCTGCTCAGGATCTGGAATAGCAGCTCACCTGCGCCGTGTTCTCAGGATCAGGAATAGCAGCTTACCTGCACTATATGCTCAGGATCAGGAATAGCAGCTCACCTGCACTGTGTGCTCAGGATCAGGAATAGCAGCTCACCTGCGCTTTGTGCCCAGGATCAGGAATAGCAGCTCACCTGCGCTGTGTGCTCAGGATCAGGAATAGCAGCTCACCTGCGCTGTGTGCCCAGGATCAGGAATAGCAGCTCACCTGCGCTGTGTGCTCAGGATCAGGAATAGCAGCTCACCTGCACTGTGTGCTCAGGATCAGGAATAGCAGCTCACCTGCACTGTGTGCTCAGGATCAGGAATAGCAGCTCACCTGCACTGTGTGCTCAGGATCAGGAATAGCAGCTCACCTGCATATATGCTCAGGATCAGGAATAGCAGCTCACCTGCACTGTGTGCTCAGGATCAGGAATAGCAGCTCACCTGCACTGTGTGCTCAGGATCAGGAATAGCCGCTCACCTGCACTGTGTGCTCAGGATCAGGAATAGCAGCTCACCTGCGCTGTGTGCCCAGGATCAGGAATAGCAGCTCACCTGCTCTGTCTGCTTAGGATCAGGAATAGCAGCTCACCTGCACTGTGTGCTCAGGATCAGAAATAGCAGCTCACCTGCACTGTGTGCTCAGGATCAGGAATAGCAGCTCACCTGCACTGTGTGCTTAGGATCAGGAATAGCAGCTCACCTGCACTGTCTGCTTAGGATCAGGAATAGCAGCTCACCTGCACTGTGTGCTCAGGATCAGGAATAGCAGCTCATCTGCACTTTGTGCTCAGGATCAGGAATAGCAGCTCACCTGCACTTTGTGCTCAGGATCAGGAATAGCAGCTCACCTGCACTGTGTGCTCAGGATCAGGAATAGCAGCTCATCTGCGCTGTGTGCTCAGGATCAGGAATAGCAGCTCACCTGCTCTGTGTGCTCAGGATCAGGAATAGCAGCTCACCTGCACTGTGTGTTCAGGATCAGGAATAGCAGCTCACCTGCACTGTGTGCTCAGGATCAGGAATAGCAGCTCACCTGCACTGTTTGCTAAGGATCAGGAATAGCAGCTCACCTGCACTGTGTGCTCAGGATCAGGAATAGCAGCTCACCTGCACTGTGTGCTCAGGATCAGGAATAGCAGCTCACCTGCGCTGTGTGCTCAGGATCAGGAATAGCAGCTCACCTGCGCTGTGTGCTCAGGATCAGGAATAGCAGCTCACCTGCACTGTGTGCCCAGGATCAGGAATAGCTGCTCACCTGCGCTGTGTGCTCAGGATAAGTAATAGCAGCTCACCTGCTCTGTGTGCTCAGGATAAGTAATAGCAGCTCACCTGCTCTGTGTGCTCAGGATCAGGAATAGCAGCTCATCTGCACTGTGTGCTCAGGATCAGGAATAGCAGCTCACCTGCACTGTGTACTCAGGATCAGCTCAGGATCAGGAATAGCAGCTCACCTGCGCTGTGTGCTCAGGATCAGGAATAGCAGCTCACCTGCGCTGTGTGCTCAGGATCAGGAATATCAGCTCACCTGCACTGTGTGCTCAGGATCAGGAATAGCAGCTCACCTGCTCTGTGTGCTCAGGATCAGGAATAGCAGCTCACCTGCGCTGTGTGCTCAGGAATAGCAGCTCACCTGCGCTGTGTGCTCAGGATCAGGAATAGCAGCTCACCTGCGCTGTGTGCTCAGGATCAGGAATAGAAGCTCACCTGCTCTGTGTGCTCAGGATCAGGAATAGCAGCTCACCTGCGCTGTGTGCTCAGGATCAGGAATAGAAGCTCACCTGCTCTGTGTGCTCAGGATCAGGAATAGCAGCTCACCTGCAATGTGTGCTCAGGATCAGGAATAGAAGCTCACCTGCTCTGTGTGCTCAGGATCAGGAATAGCAGCTCACCTGCGCTGTGTGCTCAGGAATAGCAGCTCACCTGCATTGTCTGCTCAGGATCTGGAATAGCAGCTCACCTGCGCCGTGTTCTCAGGATCAGGAATAGCAGCTTACCTGCACTATATGCTCAGGATCAGGAATAGCAGCTCACCTGCACTGTGTGCTCAGGATCAGGAATAGCAGCTCACCTGCGCTTTGTGCCCAGGATCAGGAATAGCAGCTCACCTGCGCTGTGTGCTCAGGATCAGGAATAGCAGCTCACCTGCGCTGTGTGCCCAGGATCAGGAATAGCAGCTCACCTGCGCTGTGTGCTCAGGATCAGGAATAGCAGCTCACCTGCACTGTGTGCTCAGGATCAGGAATAGCAGCTCACCTGCACTGTGTGCTCAGGATCAGGAATAGCAGCTCACCTGCACTGTGTGCTCAGGATCAGGAATAGCAGCTCACCTGCATATATGCTCAGGATCAGGAATAGCAGCTCACCTGCACTGTGTGCTCAGGATCAGGAATAGCAGCTCACCTGCACTGTGTGCTCAGGATCAGGAATAGCCGCTCACCTGCACTGTGTGCTCAGGATCAGGAATAGCAGCTCACCTGCGCTGTGTGCCCAGGATCAGGAATAGCAGCTCACCTGCTCTGTCTGCTTAGGATCAGGAATAGCAGCTCACCTGCACTGTGTGCTCAGGATCAGAAATAGCAGCTCACCTGCACTGTGTGCTCAGGATCAGGAATAGCAGCTCACCTGCACTGTGTGCTTAGGATCAGGAATAGCAGCTCACCTGCACTGTCTGCTTAGGATCAGGAATAGCAGCTCACCTGCACTGTGTGCTCAGGATCAGGAATAGCAGCTCATCTGCACTTTGTGCTCAGGATCAGGAATAGCAGCTCACCTGCACTTTGTGCTCAGGATCAGGAATAGCAGCTCACCTGCACTGTGTGCTCAGGATCAGGAATAGCAGCTCATCTGCGCTGTGTGCTCAGGATCAGGAATAGCAGCTCACCTGCTCTGTGTGCTCAGGATCAGGAATAGCAGCTCACCTGCACTGTGTGTTCAGGATCAGGAATAGCAGCTCACCTGCACTGTGTGCTCAGGATCAGGAATAGCAGCTCACCTGCACTGTTTGCTAAGGATCAGGAATAGCAGCTCACCTGCACTGTGTGCTCAGGATCAGGAATAGCAGCTCACCTGCACTGTGTGCTCAGGATCAGGAATAGCAGCTCACCTGCGCTGTGTGCTCAGGATCAGGAATAGCAGCTCACCTGCGCTGTGTGCTCAGGATCAGGAATAGCAGCTCACCTGCACTGTGTGCCCAGGATCAGGAATAGCTGCTCACCTGCGCTGTGTGCTCAGGATAAGTAATAGCAGCTCACCTGCTCTGTGTGCTCAGGATAAGTAATAGCAGCTCACCTGCTCTGTGTGCTCAGGATCAGGAATAGCAGCTCATCTGCACTGTGTGCTCAGGATCAGGAATAGCAGCTCACCTGCACTGTGTACTCAGGATCAGCTCAGGATCAGGAATAGCAGCTCACCTGCGCTGTGTGCTCAGGATCAGGAATAGCAGCTCACCTGCGCTGTGTGCTCAGGATCAGGAATATCAGCTCACCTGCACTGTGTGCTCAGGATCAGGAATAGCAGCTCACCTGCTCTGTGTGCTCAGGATCAGGAATAGCAGCTCACCTGCGCTGTGTGCTCAGGAATAGCAGCTCACCTGCGCTGTGTGCTCAGGATCAGGAATAGCAGCTCACCTGCGCTGTGTGCTCAGGATCAGGAATAGAAGCTCACCTGCTCTGTGTGCTCAGGATCAGGAATAGCAGCTCACCTGCGCTGTGTGCTCAGGATCAGGAATAGAAGCTCACCTGCTCTGTGTGCTCAGGATCAGGAATAGCAGCTCACCTGCAATGTGTGCTCAGGATCAGGAATAGAAGCTCACCTGCTCTGTGTGCTCAGGATCAGGAATAGCAGCTCACCTGCGCTGTGTGCTCAGGAATAGCAGCTCACCTGCATTGTCTGCTCAGGATCTGGAATAGCAGCTCACCTGCGCCGTGTTCTCAGGATCAGGAATAGCAGCTTACCTGCACTATATGCTCAGGATCAGGAATAGCAGCTCACCTGCACTGTGTGCTCAGGATCAGGAATAGCAGCTCACCTGCGCTTTGTGCCCAGGATCAGGAATAGCAGCTCACCTGCGCTGTGTGCTCAGGATCAGGAATAGCAGCTCAACTGCGCTGTGTGCCCAGGATCAGGAATAGCAGCTCACCTGCGCTGTGTGCTCAGGATCAGGAATAGCAGCTCACCTGCACTGTCTGCTCAGGATCAGGAATAGCAGCTCACCTGCACTGTGTGCTCAGGATCAGGAATAGCAGCTCACCTGCACTGTGTGCTCAGGATCAGGAATAGCAGCTCACCTGCATATATGCTCAGGATCAGGAATAGCAGCTCACCTGCACTGTGTGCTCAGGATCAGGAATAGCAGCTCACCTGCACTGTGTGCTCAGGATCAGGAATAGCCGCTCACCTGCACTGTGTGCTCAGGATCAGGAATAGCAGCTCACCTGCGCTGTGTGCCCAGGATCAGGAATAGCAGCTCACCTGCGCTGTGTGCTCAAGATCAGGAATAGCAGCTCACCTGCTCTGTCTGCTTAGGATCAGGAATAGCAGCTCACCTGCACTGTGTGCTCAGGATCAGAAATAGCAGCTCACCTGCACTGTGTGCTCAGGATCAGGAATAGCAGCTCACCTGCACTGTGTGCTTAGGATCAGGAATAGCAGCTCACCTGCACTGTCTGCTTAGGATCAGGAATAGCAGCTCACCTGCACTGTGTGCTCAGGATCAGGAATAGCAGCTCATCTGCACTTTGTGCTCAGGATCAGGAATAGCAGCTCACCTGCACTTTGTGCTCAGGATCAGGAATAGCAGCTCACCTGCACTGTGTGCTCAGGATCAGGAATAGCAGCTCACCTGCGCTGTGTGCTCAGGATCAGTAATAGCAGCTCACCTGCACTGTGTGTTCAGGATCAGGAATAGCAGCTCACCTGCACTGTGTGCTCAGGATCAGGAATAGCAGCTCACCTGCACTGTTTGCTAAGGATCAGGAATAGCAGCTCACCTGCACTGTGTGCTCAGGATCAGGAATAGCAGCTCACCTGCACTGTGTGCTCAGGATCAGGAATAGCAGCTCACCTGCACTGTGTGCTCAGGATCAGGAATAGCAGCTCACCTGCGCTGTGTGCTCAGGATCAGGAATAGCAGCTCACCTGCGCTGTGTGCTCAGGATCAGGAATAGCAGCTCACCTGCACTGTGTGCCCAGGATCAGGAATAGCTGCTCACCTGCGCTGTGTGCTCAGGATAAGTAATAGCAGCTCACCTGCTCTGTGTGCTCAGGATAAGTAATAGCAGCTCACCTGCTCTGTGTGCTCAGGATAAGTAATAGCAGCTCACCTGCACTGTGTACTCAGGATCAGCTCAGGATCAGGAATAGCAGCTCACCTGCGCTGTGTGCTCAGGATCAGGAATAGCAGCTCACCTGCGCTGTGTGCTCAGGATCAGGAATAGCAGCTCACCTGCGCTGTGTGCTCAGGATCAGGAATAGCAGCTCACCTGCGCTGTGTGCTCAGGATCAGGAATAGCAGCTCACCTGCACTGTGTGCTCAGGATCAGGAATAGCAGCTCACCTGCGCCGTGTGCTCAGGATCAGGAATAGCAGCTCACCTGCGCTGTGTGCTCAGGATCAGGAATAGCAGCTCACCTGCGCTGTGTGCCCAGGATCAGGCATAGCTGCTCACCTGCGCTGTGTACCCAGGATCAGGAATAGCAGCTCACCTGCGCTGTGTGCTCAGGATCAGGAATAGCAGCTCACCTGCGCTGTGTGCTCAGGATCAGGAATAGCAGCTCACCTGCGCTGCGTGCTCAGGATCAGGAATAGCAGCTCACCTGCGCTTTGTGCCCAGGATCAGGAATAGCAGCTCACCTGCGCTGTGTGCCCAGGATCAGGAATAGCAGCTCACCTGCGCTTTGTGCCCAGGATCAGGAATAGCAGCTCACCTGCGCTGTGTGCTCAGGATCAGCAATAGCAGCTCACCTGCGCTGTGTGCTCAGGATCAGGAATAGCAGCTCACCTGCACTGTGTGCTCAGTATCAGGAATAGCAGCTCACCTGCACTGTCTGCCCAGGATCAGGAATAGAAGCTCACCTGCACTGTGTGCTCAGGGTCAGGAATAGCAGCTCACCTGCGCTGTGTGCTCAGGATCAGGAATAGCAGCTCACCTGCGCTGTGTGCTCAGGATCAGGAATAGCAGCTCACCTGCACTGTGTGCTCAGGATCAGGAATAGCAGCTCACCTGCACTGTGTGCTCAGGATCAGGAATAGCAGCTCACCTGCGCTGTGTGCCCAGGATCAGGAATAGCAGCTCACCTGCGCTGTGTGCTCAGGAACAGGAATAGCAGCTCACCTGCACTGTGTGCTCAGGATCAGGAATAGCAGCTCACCTGCGCTGTGTGCTCAGGATCAGGAATAGCAGCTCACCTGCGCTGTGTGCTCAGGATCAGGAATAGCAGCTCACCTGCGCTGTGTGCTCAGGATCAGGAATAGCAGCTCACCTGCACTGTGTGCTCAGGATCAGGAATAGCAGCTCACCTGCGCTGTGTGCTCAGGATCAGGAATAGCAGCTCACCTGCACTGTGTGCTCAGGGTCAGGAATAGCAGCTCACCTGCTTCGTGTTCTCAGGATCAGGAATAGCAGCTCACCTGCGCTGTGTGCTCAGGATCAGGAATAGAAGCTCACCTGCTCTGTGTGCTCAGGATCAGTAATAGCAGCTCACCTGCTTCGTGTTCTCAGGATCAGGAATAGCAGCTCGCCTGCGCTGTGTGCTCAGGATCAGGAATAGCAGCTCACCTGCTCTGTGTGCTCAGGATCAGGAATAGCAGCTCACCTGCGCTGTGTGCTCAGGAATAGCAGCTCACCTGCGCTGTGTGCTCAGGATCAGGAATAGAAGCTCACCTGCTCTGTGTGCTCAGGATCAGGAATAGCAGCTCACCTGCACTGTGTGCTCAGGATCAGGAATAGAAGCTCACCTGCTCTGTGTGCTCAGGATCAGGAATAGCAGCTCACCTGCGCTGTGTGCTCAGGAATAGCAGCTCATCTGCATTGTGTGCTCAGGATCTGGAATAGCAGCTCACCTGCGCCGTGTTCTCAGGATCAGGAATAGCAGCTTACCTGCACTATATGCTCAGGATCAGGAATAGCAGCTCACCTGCACTGTGTGCTCAGGATCAGGAATAGCAGCTCACCTGCGCTTTGTGCTCAGGATCAGGAATAGCAGCTCACCTGCGCTGTGTGCTCAGGATCAGGAATAGCAGCTCACCTGCGCTGTGTGCCCAGGATCAGGAATAGCAGCTCACCTGCGCTGTGTGCTCAGGATCAGGAATAGCAGCTCACCTGCACTGTGTGCTCAGGATCAGGAATAGCAGCTCACCTGCACTGTGTGCTCAGGATCAGGAATAGCAGCTCACCTGCACTGTGTGCTCAGGATCAGGAATAGCAGCTCACCTGCATATATGCTCAGGATCAGGAATAGCCGCTCACCTGCACTGTGTGCTCAGGATCAGGAATAGCCGCTCACCTGCACTGTGTGCTCAGGATCAGGAATAGCAGCTCACCTGCGCTGTGTGCTCAGGATCAGGAATAGCAGCTCACCTGCGCTGTGTGCCCAGGATCAGGAATAGCAGCTCACCTGCGCTGTGTGCTCAAGATCAGGAATAGCAGCTCACCTGCACTGTCTGCTTAGGATAAGGAATAGCAGCTCACCTGCACTGTGTGCTCAGGATCAGGAATAGCAGCTCACCTGCACTGTGTGCTCAGGATCAGGAATAGCAGCTCACCTGCACTGTGTGCTCAGGATCAGGAATAGCAGCTCACTTGCACTGTGTGCTCAGGATCAGGAATAGCAGCTCACCTGCGCTGTGTGCTCAGGATCAGGAATAGCAGCTCACCTGCACTGTCTGCTTAGGATCAAGAATAGCAGCTCACCTGCACTGTGTGCTCAGGATCAGGAATAGCAGCTCATCTGCACTTTGTGCTCAGGATCAGGAATAGCAGCTCATCTGCACTTTGTGCTCAGGATCAGGAATAGCAGCTCATCTGCACTTTGTGCTCAGGATCAGGAATAGCAGCTCACCTGCACTTTGTGCTCAGGATCAGGAATAGCAGCTCACCTGCACTTTGTGCTCAGGATCAGGAATAGCAGCTCACCTGCACTGTGTGCTCAGGATCAGGAATAGCAGCTCATCTGCGCTGTGTGCTCAGGATCAGGAATAGCAGCTCACCTGCGCTGTGTGCTCAGGATCAGGAATAGCAGCTCACCTGCACTGTGTGCTCAGGATCAGGAATAGCAGCTCACCTGCACTGTGTGCTCAGGATCAGGAATAGCAGCTCACCTGCACTGTGTGCTCAGGATCAGGAATAGCTCACCTGCACTGTGTGCTCAGGATCAGGAATAGCAGCTCACCTGCACTGTGTGCTCAGGATCAGGAATAGCAGCTCACCTGCGCTGTGTGCTCAGGATCAGGAATAGCAGCTCACCTGCGCTGTGTGCTCAGGATAAGTAATAGCAGCTCACCTGCTCTGTGTGCTCAGGATCAGGAATAGCAGCTCACCTGCGCTGTGTGCTCAGGATCAGGAATAGCAGCTCACCTGCACTGTGTACTCAGGATCAGCTCAGGATCAGGAATAGCAGCTCACCTGCGCTGTGTGCTCAGGATCAGGAATAGCAGCTCACCTGCGCTGTGTGCTCAGGATCAGGAATAGCAGCTCACCTGCGCTGTGTGCTCAGGATCAGGAATATCAGCTCACCTGCGCTGTGTGCTTAGGATCAGGAATAGCAGCTCACCTGCGCTGTGTGCCCAGGATCAGGAATAGCAGCTCACCTGCGCTGTGTGCTCAGGATAAGTAATAGCAGCTCATCTGCACTGTGTGCTCAGGATCAGGAATAGCAGCTCATCTGCACTGTGTGCTCAGGATCAGGAATAGCAGCTCACCTGCACTGTGTACTCAGGATCAGCTCAGGATCAGGAATAGCAGCTCACCTGCGCTGTGTGCTCAGGATCAGGAATAGCAGCTCACCTGCGCTGTGTGCTCAGGATCAGAAATATCAGCTCACCTGCACTGTGTGCTCAGGATCAGGAATAGCAGCTCACCTGCGCTGTGTGCTCAGGATCAGGAATAGCAGCTCACCTGCGCTGTGTGCCCAGGATCAGGAATAGCAGCTCACCTGCGCTGTGTGCTCAGGATAAGTAATAGCAGCTCACCTGCTCTGTGTGCTCAGGATCAGGAATAGCAGCTCATCTGCACTGTATGCTCAAGATCAGGAATAGCAGCTCATCTGCACTGTGTGCTCAGGATCAGGAATAGCAGCTCACCTGCGCTGTGTGCTCAGGATCAGGAATAGCAGCTCACCTGCACTGTGTGCTCAGGATCAGGAATAGCAGCTCACGTGCGCTGTGTGCTCAGGATCAGGAATAGCAGCTCACCTGCGCTGTGTGCTCAGGATCAGGAATAGCAGCTCACCTGCACTGTTTGCTCAGGATCAGGAATAGCAGCTCACCTGCACTGTGTGCTCAGGATCAGGAATAGCAGCTCACCTGCACCGTGTGCTCAGGATCAGAAATAGCAGCTCACCTGCGCCGTGTGCTCAGGATCAGGAATAGCAGCTCACCTGCGCCGTGTGCTCAGGATCAGGAATAGCAGCTCACCTGCGCCGTGTGCTCAGGATCAGGAATAGCAGCTCACCTGCGCTGTGTGCTCAGGATCAGGAATAGCAGCTCACCTGCGCTGTGTGCTCAGGATCAGGAATAGCAGCTCACCTGCGCTGTGTGCTCAGGATCAGGAATAGCAGCTCACCTGCGCTGTGTGCTCAGGATCAGGAATAGCAGCTCACCTGCACTGTGTGCTCAGGATCAGGAATAGCAGCTCACCTGCACTGTGTGCTCAGGATCAGGAATAGCAGCTCACCTGCACTTTGTGCTCAGGATCAGGAATAGCAGCTCACCTGCGCTGTGTGCTCAGGATCAGGAATATCAGCTCACCTGCACTGTGTGCTCAGGGTCAGGAATAGCAGCTCACCTATGCTGTGTGCTCAGGATCAGGAATAGCAGCTCACCTGCACTATGTGCTCAGGGTCAGGAATAGCAGCTCACCTGCGCTGTGTACTCAGTATCAGGAATAGCAGCTCACCTGCGCTGTGTGCTCAGGATCAGGAATAGCAGCTCACCTGCGCTGTGTGCTCAGGATCAGGAATAGCAGCTCACCTGCGCTGTGTGCTCAGGATCAGGAATAGCAGCTCACCTGCGCTGTGTGCCTAGGATCAGGAATAGCAGCTCACCTGCACTGTGTTCTCAGGATCAGTAATAGAAGCTCACCTGCACTGTGTGCTCAGGATCAGGAATAGCAGCTCACCTGCGCTGTGTGCTCAGGATCAGGAATAGCAGCTCACCTGCGCTTTGTGCTCAGGATCAGGAATAGCAGCTCACCTGCGCTGTGTGCTCAGGATCAGGATTAGCCGCTCACCTGCGCTGTGTGCTCAGGATCAGGAATAGCAGCTCACCTGCGCTGTCTGCTCAGGATCAGGAATAGCAGCTCACCTGCGCTGTGTGCCCAGGATCAGGAATAGCAGCTCACCTGCGCTGTGTGCTCAGGATAAGTAATAGCAGCTCACCTGCTCTGTGTGCTCAGGATCAGGAATAGCAGCTCATCTGCACTGTATGCTCAAGATCAGGAATAGCAGCTCATCTGCACTGTGTGCTCAGGATCAGGAATAGCAGCTCACCTGCGCTGTGTGCTCAGGATCAGGAATAGCAGCTCACCTGCACTGTGTGCTCAGGATCAGGAATAGCAGCTCACGTGCGCTGTGTGCTCAGGATCAGGAATAGCAGCTCACCTGCGCTGTGTGCTCAGGATCAGGAATAGCAGCTCACCTGCACTGTGTGCTCAGGATCAGGAATAGCAGCTCACCTGCACTGTGTGCTCAGGATCAGGAATAGCAGCTCACCTGCACCGTGTGCTCAGGATCAGAAATAGCAGCTCACCTGCGCCGTGTGCTCAGGATCAGGAATAGCAGCTCACCTGCGCCGTGTGCTCAGGATCAGGAATAGCAGCTCACCTGCGCCGTGTGCTCAGGATCAGGAATAGCAGCTCACCTGCGCTGTGTGCTCAGGATCAGGAATAGCAGCTCACCTGCGCTGTGTGCTCAGGATCAGGAATAGCAGCTCACCTGCGCTGTGTGCTCAGGATCAGGAATAGCAGCTCACCTGCGCTGTGTGCTCAGGATCAGGAATAGCAGCTCACCTGCACTGTGTGCTCAGGATCAGGAATAGCAGCTCATCTGCACTGTGTGCTCAGGATCAGGAATAGCAGCTCACCTGCACTTTGTGCTCAGGATCAGGAATAGCAGCTCACCTGCACTTTGTGCTCAGGATCAGGAATAGCAGCTCACCTGCGCTGTGTGCTCAGGATCAGGAATATCAGCTCACCTGCACTGTGTGCTCAGGGTCAGGAATAGCAGCTCACCTATGCTGTGTGCTCAGGATCAGGAATAGCAGCTCACCTGCACTATGTGCTCAGGGTCAGGAATAGCAGCTCACCTGCGCTGTGTACTCAGTATCAGGAATAGCAGCTCACCTGCGCTGTGTGCTCAGGATCAGGAATAGCAGCTCACCTGCGCTGTGTGCTCAGGATCAGGAATAGCAGCTCACCTGCGCTGTGTGCTCAGGATCAGGAATAGCAGCTCACCTGCGCTGTGTGCCTAGGATCAGGAATAGCAGCTCACCTGCACTGTGTTCTCAGGATCAGTAATAGAAGCTCACCTGCACTGTGTGCTCAGGATCAGGAATAGCAGCTCACCTGCGCTGTGTGCTCAGGATCAGGAATAGCAGCTCACCTGCGCTTTGTGCTCAGGATCAGGAATAGCAGCTCACCTGCGCTGTGTGCTCAGGATCAGGATTAGCCGCTCACCTGCGCTGTGTGCTCAGGATCAGGAATAGCAGCTCACCTGCGCTGTCTGCTCAGGATCAGGAATAGCAGCTCACCTGCACTGTGTGCTCAGGATCAGGAATAGCAGCTCACCTGCGCTGTGTGCTCAGGATCAGGAATAGCAGCTCACCTGCGCTGTGTGCTCAGGATCAGGAATAGCAGCTCACCTGCGCTGTGTGCTCAGGATCAGGAATAGCAGCTCACCTGCGCTGTGTGCTCAGGATCAGGAATAGCAGCTCACCTGAACTATGTGCTCAGGATCAGGAATAGCAGCTCACCTGCACTATGTGCTCAGGATCAGGAATAGCAGCTCACCTGCACTATGTGCTCAGGATCAGGAATAGCAGCTCACCTGCACTGTGTGCTCAGGATCAGGAATAGCAGCTCACCTGCACTGTGTGCTCAGGATCAGGAATAGCAGCTCACCTGCGCTGTGTTCTCAGGATCAGGAATAGCAGCTCACCTGCGCTGTGTGCTCAGGATCAGGAATAGCAGCTCACCTGCACTGTGTGCTCAGGATCAGGAATAGCAGCTCACCTGCGCTGTGTGCTCAGGATCAGGAATAGCAGCTCTCCTGCGCTGTGTGCTCACGATTAGGAATAGCAGCTCACCTGCGCTGTGTGCCCAGGATCAGGAATAGCAGCTCACCTGCACTGTGTGCTCAGGGTCAGGAATAGCAGCTCACCTGCTTCGTGTTCTCAGGATCAGGAATAGCAGCTCACCTGCGCTGTGTGCTCAGGATCAGGAATAGCAGCTCACCTGCGCTGTGTGCTCAGGATCAGGAATAGAAGCTCACCTGCTCTGTGTGCTCAGGATCAGGAATAGCAGCTCACCTGCGCTGTGTGCTCAGGAATAGCAGCTCACCTGCGCTGTGTGCTCAGGATCAGGAATAGCAGCTCACCTGCGCTGTGTGCTCAGGATCAGGAATAGAAGCTCACCTGCTCTGTGTGCTCAGGATCAGGAATAGCAGCTCACCTGCGCTGTGTGCTCAGGATCAGGAATAGAAGCTCACCTGCTCTGTGTGCTCAGGATCAGGAATAGCAGCTCACCTGCAGTGTGTGCTCAGGATCAGGAATAGAAGCTCACCTGCTCTGTGTGCTCAGGATCAGGAATAGCAGCTCACCTGCGCTGTGTGCTCAGGAATAGCAGCTCACCTGCATTGTCTGCTCAGGATCTGGAATAGCAGCTCACCTGCGCCGTGTTCTCAGGATCAGGAATAGCAGCTTACCTGCACTATATGCTCAGGATCAGGAATAGCAGCTCACCTGCACTGTGTGCTCAGGATCAGGAATAGCAGCTCACCTGCGCTTTGTGCCCAGGATCAGGAATAGCAGCTCACCTGCGCTGTGTGCTCAGGATCAGGAATAGCAGCTCACCTGCGCTGTGTGCCCAGGATCAGGAATAGCAGCTCACCTGCGCTGTGTGCTCAGGATCAGGAATAGCAGCTCACCTGCACTGTCTGCTCAGGATCAGGAATAGCAGCTCACCTGCACTGTGTGCTCAGGATCAGGAATAGCAGCTCACCTGCACTGTGTGCTCAGGATCAGGAATAGCAGCTCACCTGCATATATGCTCAGGATCAGGAATAGCAGCTCACCTGCACTGTGTGCTCAGGATCAGGAATAGCAGCTCACCTGCACTGTGTGCTCAGGATCAGGAATAGCCGCTCACCTGCACTGTGTGCTCAGGATCAGGAATAGCAGCTCACCTGCGCTGTCTGCCCAGGATCAGGAATAGCAGCTCACCTGCGCTGTGTGCTCAAGATCAGGAATAGCAGCTCACCTGCTCTGTCTGCTTAGGATCAGGAATAGCAGCTCACCTGCACTGTGTGCTCAGGATCAGAAATAGCAGCTCACCTGCACTGTGTGCTCAGGATCCGGAATAGCAGCTCACCTGCACTGTGTGCTTAGGATCAGGAATAGCAGCTCACCTGCACTGTCTGCTTAGGATCAGGAATAGCAGCTCACCTGCACTGTGTGCTCAGGATCAGGAATAGCAGCTCATCTGCACTTTGTGCTCAGGATCAGGAATAGCAGCTCACCTGCACTTTGTGCTCAGGATCAGGAATAGCAGCTCACCTGCACTGTGTGCTCAGGATCAGGAATAGCAGCTCATCTGCGCTGTGTGCTCAGGATCAGGAATAGCAGCTCACCTGCGCTGTGTGCTCAGGATCAGGAATAGCAGCTCACCTGCACTGTGTGCTCAGGATCAGGAATAGCAGCTCACCTGCACTGTTTGCTAAGGATCAGGAATAGCAGCTCACCTGCACTGTGTGCTCAGGATCAGGAATAGCAGCTCACCTGCACTGTGTGCTCAGGATCAGGAATAGCAGCTCACCTGCGCTGTGTGCTCAGGATCAGGAATAGCAGCTCACCTGCGCTGTGTGCTCAGGATCAGGAATAGCAGCTCACCTGCACTGTGTGCCCAGGATCAGGAATAGCTGCTCACCTGCGCTGTGTGCTCAGGATAAGTAATAGCAGCTCACCTGCTCTGTGTGCTCAGGATAAGTAATAGCAGCTCACCTGCTCTGTGTGCTCAGGATCAGGAATAGCAGCTCATCTGCACTGTGTGCTCAGGATCAGGAATAGCAGCTCACCTGCACTGTGTACTCAGGATCAGCTCAGGATCAGGAATAGCAGCTCACCTGCGCTGTGTGCTCAGGATCAGGAATAGCAGCTCACCTGCGCTGTGTGCTCAGGATCAGGAATATCAGCTCACCTGCACTGTGTGCTCAGGATCAGGAATAGCAGCTCACCTGCGCTGTGTGCTCAGGATCAGGAATAGCAGCTCACCTGCGCTGTGTGCCCAGGATCAGGAATAGCAGCTCACCTGCGCTGTGTGCTCAGGATCAGAAATAGCAGCTCACCTGCACTGTGTGCTCAGGATCAGGAATAGCAGCTCACCTGCGCTGTGTGCTCAGGATCAGGAATAGCAGCTCATCTGCACTGTATGCTCAGGATCAGGAATAGCAGCTCACCTGCACTGTGTGCTCAGGATCAGGAATAGCAGCTCACCTGCGCTGTGTGCTCAGGATCAGGAATAGCAGCTCACCTGCACTGTGTGCTCAGGATCAGGAATAGCAGCTCACCTGCGCTGTGTGCTCAGGATTAGGAATAGCAGCTCACCTGCGCTGTGTGCTCAGGATCAGGAATAGCAGCTCACCTGCGCTGTGTGCTCAGGATCAGGAATAGCAGCTCACCTGCACTGTGTGCTCAGGATCAGGAATAGCAGCTCACCTGCACTGTGTGCTCAGGATCAGGAATAGCAGCTCACCTGCACCGTGTGCTCAGGATCAGAAATAGCAGCTCACCTGCGCCGTGTGCTCAGGATCAGGAATAGCAGCTCACCTGCGCCGTGTGCTCAGGATCAGGAATAGCAGCTCACCTGCGCCGTGTGCTCAGGATCAAGAATAGCAGCTCACCTGCGCTGTGTGCTCAGGATCAGGAATAGCAGCTCACCTGCGCTGTGTGCTCAGGATCAGGAATAGCAGCTCACCTGCGCTGTGTGCTCAGGATCAGGAATAGCAGCTCACCTGCTCTGTGTGCTCAGGATCAGTAATAGCAGCTCACCTGCACTGTGTGCTCAGGATCAGGAATAGCAGCTCACCTGCACTGTGTGCTCGGGATCAGGAATAGCAGCTCACCTGCGCTGTGTGCTCAGGATCAGGAATATCGGCTCACCTGCACCGTGTGCTCAGGATCAGGAATAGCAGCTCACCTGCACTGTGTGCTCAGGATCAGGAATAGCAGCTCATCTGCACTGTGGGATCAGGAATAGCAGCTCACCTGCACTGTGTGCTCAGGATCAGGAATAACAGCTCACCTGCACTGTATGCCCAGGATCAGGAATAGCAGCTCACCTGCACTGTGTGCTCAGGATCTGGAATAGCAGCTCACCTGCGATGTGTGCTCAGGATCCGGAGTAGCAGCTCACCTGCACTGTGTGCTCAGGATCTGGAATAGCAGCTCACCTGCACTGTTTGCTCAGGATCAGGAATAGCAGCTCACCTGCACTGTGTGCTCAGGATCAGGAATAGCAGCTCATCTGCACTGTGGGATCAGGAATAGCAGCTCACCTGCACTGTGTGCTCAGGATCAGGAATAACAGCTCACCTGCACTGTATGCCCAGGATCAGGAATAGCAGCTCACCTGCACTGTGTGCTCAGGATCTGGAATAGCAGCTCACCTGCGATGTGTGCTCAGGATCCGGAATAGCAGCTCACCTGCACTGTGTGCTCAGGATCTGGAATAGCAGCTCACGTGCACTGTTTGCTCTGGATCAGGAATAGCAGCTCACCTGCTCTGTGTGCCCAGGATCAGGAATAGCAGCTCACCTGCACTGTGTGCTCAGGATCAGGAATAGCAGCTCACCTGCGCTGTGTGCCCAGGATCAGGAATAGCAGCTCACCTGCGCTGTGTGTTCAGGATCAGGAATAGCAGCTCACCTGCTCTGTGTGCCCAGGATCAGGAATAGCAGCTCACCTGCGCTGTCTGCCCAGGATCAGGAATAGCAGCTCACCTGCGCTGTCTGCCCAGGATCAGGAATAGCAGCTCACCTGCGCTGTGTGTTCAGAATCAGGAATAGCAGCTCACCTGCGTTGTGTGTTCAGGATCAGGAATAGCAGCTCACCTGCGCTGTGTGTCCAGGATCAGGAATAGCAGCTCACCTGCACTGTGTGCTCAGGATCAGGAATAGAAGCTCACCTGCACTGTGTGCTCAGGATCAGGAATAGCAGCTCACCTGCACTGTGTGCTCAGGGTCAGGAATAGCAGCTCACCTATGCTGTGTGATCAGGATCAGGAATAGCAGCTCACCTGCACTATGTGCTCAGGGTCAGGAATAGCAGCTCACCTGCGCTGTGTACTCAGGATCAGGAATAGCAGCTCACCTGCGCTGTGTGCCCAGGATCAGGAATAGCAGCTCACCTGCACTGTGTTCTCAGGATCAGGAATAGCAGCTCACCTGCACTGTGTGCTCAGGATCAGGAATAGCAGCTCACCTGCGCTGTGTGCTCCGGATCAGGAATAGCAGCTCACCTGCGCTGTGTGCTCAGGATCAGGAATAGCAGCTCACCTGCGCTGTGTGCTCAGGATCAGGAATAGCAGCTCACCTGCGCTGTGTGCTCAGGATCAGGAATAGCCGCTCACCTGCGCTGTGTGCTCAGGATCAGGAATAGCAGCTCACCTGCACTGTGTGCTCAGGATCAGGAATAGCAGCTCACCTGCACTGTGTGCTCAGGATCAGGAATAGCAGCTCACCTGCACTGTGTGCTCAGGATCAGTAATAGCAGCTCACCTGCACTGTGTGCTCAGGATCCGGAATAGCAGCTCACCTGCACTGTGTGCTCAGGATCTGGAATAGCAGCTCACCTGCACTGTTTGCTCAGGATCAGGAATAGCTGCTCACCTGCTCTATGTGCTCAGGATCAGGAATAGCAGCTCACCTGCGCTGTGTGCTCAGGATCAGGAATAGCAGCTCACCTGCGCTGTGTGCTCAGGATCAGGAATAGCAGCTCACCTGCGCTGTGTGCTCAGGATCAGGAATAGCAGCTCACCTGCGCTGTGTGCCCAGGATCAGGAATAGCAGCTCACCTGCGCTGTGTGCTCAGGATCAGGAATAGCAGCTAACCTGCGCTGTGTGCTCAGGATCAGGAATAGCAGCTCACCTGCACTGTGTGCTCAGGATCAGGAATAGCAGCTCACCTGCACTGTGTGCTCAGGATCAGGAATAGCAGCTCACCTGCACTGTGTGCTCAGGATCAGGAATAGCAGCTCACCTGCACTGTGTGCTCAGGATCAGGAATAGCAGCTCACCTGCACTGTGTGCTCAGGATCAGAAATAGCAGCTCACCTGCGCTGTGTTCTCAGGATCAGGAATAGCAGCTCACCTGCGCTGTGTGCTCAGGATCAGGAATAGCAGCTCACCTGCACTGTGTGCTCAGTATCAGGAATAGCAGCTCACCTGCGCTGTGTGCTCAGGATCAGGAATAGCAGCTCTCCTGCGCTGTGTGCCCAGGATCAGGAATAGCAGCTCACCTGCGCTATGTGCTCAGTATCAGGAATAGCAGCTCACCTGCGCTGTGTGCTCAGGATCAGGAATAGCAGCTCACCTGCGCTGTGTTCTCAGGATCAGGAATAGCAGCTCACCTGCGCTATGTGCTCAGTATCAGGAATAGCAGCTCACCTGCGCTGTGTGCTCAGGATCAGGAATAGCAGCTCACCTGCGCTGTGTGCTCAGGATCAGGAATAGCAGCTCACCTGCGCTGTGTGCTCAGGATCAGGAATAGCAGCTCACCTGCGCTGTGTGCTCAGGATCAGGAATAGCTGCTCACCTGCGCTGTGTGCTCAGGATCAGGAATAACTGCTCACCTGCGCTGTGTGCTCAGGATCAGTAATAGCAGCTCACCTGCGCTGTGTGCTCAGGATCAGGAATAGCAGCTCACCTGCGCTGTGTGCTCAGGATCAGGAATAGCAGCTCACCTGCGCTGTGTGCTCAGGATCAGGAATAGCAGCTCACCTGCGCTGTGTGCTCAGGATCAGGAATAGCAGCTCACCTGCGCTGTG
Organism: Phyllobates terribilis; assembly: GCF_046119375.1. Taxonomy (NCBI): domain Eukaryota; kingdom Metazoa; phylum Chordata; class Amphibia; order Anura; family Dendrobatidae; genus Phyllobates; species Phyllobates terribilis. The sequence continues at coordinate 7,950,841 of NW_027362766.1, read as the reverse complement.
TGCTCAGGATCAGGAATAGCAGCTCACCTGCGCTGTGTGCCCAGGATCAGGAATAGCAGCTCACCTGCGCTGTGTGCTCAGGATCAGGAATAGCAGCTCACCTGCGCTGTGTGCTCAGGATCAGGAATAGCAGCTCACCTGCGCTGTGTGCTCAGGATCAGGAATAGCCGCTCACCTGCGCTGTGTGCTCAGGATCAGGAATAGCAGCTCACCTGCGCTGTCTGCTCAGGATCAGGAATAGCAGCTCACCTGCGCTGTGTGCTCAGGATCAGGAATAGCAGCTCACCTGCGCTGTGTGCTCAGGATCAGGAATAGCAGCTCACCTGCGCTGTGTGCTCAGGATCAGAAATAGCAGCTCACCTGCGCTGTGTGCCCAGGATCAGGTATAGCAGCTCACCTGCGCTGTGTGCTCAGGGTCAGAAATAGCAGCTCACCTGCGCTGTGTGCCCAGGATCAGGAATAGCAGCTCACCTGCGCTGTGTGCTCAGGATCAGGAATAGCAGCTCACCTGCGCTGTGTGCTCAGGATCAGGAATAGCAGCTCACCTGCGCTGTGTGCTCAGGATCAGGAATAGCAGCTCACCTCCGCTGTGTGCTCAGGATCAGGAATAGCAGCTCACCTGCGCTGTGTGCTCAGGATCAGGAATAGCAGCTCACCTGCGCTGTGTGCTCAGGATCAGGAATAGCAGCTCACCTGCGCTGTGTGCTCAGGATCAGGATTAGCAGCTCACCTGCGCTGTGTGCTCAGGATCAGGAATAGCAGCTCACCTGCGCTGTGTGCTCAGGATCAGGAATTGCAGCTCACCTGCGCTGTGTGCTCAGGATCAGGAATTGCAGCTCACCTGCACTGTGTGCTCAGGATCAGGAATAGCAGCTGACCTGCGCTGTGTGCTCAGGATCAGGAATAGCAGCTTACCTGCGCTGTGTGCTCAGGATCAGGAATAGCAGCTGACCTGCGCTGTGTGCTCAGGATCAGGAATAGCAGCTGACCTGCGCTGTGTGCTCAGGATCAGGAATAGCAGCTGACCTGCGTTGTGTGCTCAGGATCAGGAATAGCAGCTCACCTGCGCTGTGTGCTCAGGATCAGGAATAGCAGCTCACCTGCGCTGTGTGCTGAGGATTAGGATTAGCAGCTCACCTGCACTGTGTGCTCAGGATCAGGAATAACAGCTCACCTGTACTGTGTGCCCAGGATCTGGAATAACAGCTCACCTGCGCTGTGTGCTCAGGATTAGAATTAGCAGCTCACCTGCACTGTGTGCTCAGGATCAGGAATAGCAGCTCACCTGCGCTGTGTGCTCAGGATCAGGAATAACAGCTCAACTGCGCTGTGTGCTCAGGATTAGGATTAGCCTCTCACCTGCACTGTGTGCTCAGGATCAGGAATAGCAGCTCACCTGCACTGTGTGCTCAGGATCAGGAATAGCAGCTCACCTGCATTGTGTGCTCAGGATCAGGAATAGCAGCTCACCTGCACTGTGTGCTCAGGATCAGGAATAGCAGCTCACCTGCACTGTGTGCTCAGGATCAGGAATAGCAGCTCACCTTCGCTGTGTGCTCAGGATCAGGAATAGCAGCTCACCTGCACTGTGTGCCCAGGATCTGGAATAACAGCTCACCTGCGCTGTGTGATCTGGAATAACGGCTCACCTGCGCTGTGTGCTCAGGATTAGGATTAGCAGCTCACCTGCTCTGTGTGCTCAGGATCAGGAATAGCAGCTCACCTGCGCTGTGTGCTCAGGATCAGGAATAACAGCTCACCTGTGCTGTGTGCTCAGGATCAGGAATAACAGCTCACCTGCGCTGTGTGCTCAGGATTAGGATTAGCAGCTCACCTGCGCTGTGTGCTCTGGATTAGGATTAGCAGCTCACCTGCACTGTGTGCTCAGGATCAGGAATAGCAGCTCACCTGCACTGTGTGCTCAGGATCAGGAATAGCAGCTCACCTGCACTGTGTGATCAGGATCAGGAATAGCAGCTCACATGCACTGTGTGCTCAGGATCAGGAATAGCAGCTCACTTGCGTTGCATGTCCACCATCAGGAATAGCAGCTCACCTGCGCTGTGTGCACAGGATCAGTAATAGCAGCTCACCTGCGCGGTGTGCTCAGGATCAGGAATAGCAGCTCACCTGCGCTGTGTGCTCAGGATCAGGAATAGCAGCTCACCTGCGCTGTGTGCTCAGGATCAGGAATAGCAGCTCATCTGCACTGTGTGCTCAGGATCAGGAATAGCAGCTCACCTGCGCTGTGTGCTCAGGATAAGGAATAGCAGCTCACCTGCACTGTGTGCTCAGGATCAGGAATAGCAGCTCACCTGCGCTGTGTGCTCAGGATCAGGAATAGCAGCTCACTTGCGTTGCATGCCCACCATCAGGAATAGCAGCTCACCTGCACTGTGTGCTCAGGATCAGGAATAGCAGCTCACCTGCGCTGTATGTCCAGGATCAGGAATAGCAGCTCACCTGCACTGTGTGTTCAGGATCAGGAATAGCAGCTCACCTGCACTGTGTGCTCAGGATTAGGAATAGCAGCTCACCTGCACTGTGTGCTCAGGATCAGGAATAGCAGCTCACCTGCACTGTGTGCTCAGGATCAGGAATAGCAGCTCACCTGCACTGTGTGCTCAGGATCAGGAATAGCAGCTCACCTGCGCTGTGTGCTCAGGATCAGGAATAGCATCTCACCTGCACTGTGTGCTCAGGATCAGGAATAGCAGCTCACCTGCACTGTGTGCCCAGGATCAGGAATAGCAGCTCACCTGCACTGTGTGCTCAGAACCAGTAATAGCAGCTCAGCTGCACTGTGTGCCCACCATCAGGAATAGCAGCTCACCTGCGCTGTGTGCTCAGGATCAGGAATAGCAGCTCACCTGCACTGTGTGCTCAGGATCAGGAATAGCAGCTCACCTGTACTGTGTTCCCACCATCAGGAATGCCAGCTCCCCTGCCCTACGTGCCCACCGTCAGGAATAGAAGCTCACCTGCGCTTCGTGCCCACATTCAGTAATAGCATCTCACCTGCTCCGCGTCCAAATCGCTGAGTTCCATGATGAAAACAAAGTGTTGGATTTTGTCAGGTATTCCACAATGACTACACTGGGGAGTTCACACAATATCTTGCCGTTGCCGTCACTCTGTCAGGATTTTGTCAGGGATCCGCGAGCACACTGTCCCCACTACTCACTATGTAGGTATCGGCAAGCAACCAGTGAGCGTATGGCGTCCCACCTCCAGATTCCAACGTATGGAATATGTGTATAAGCCCCACCTTACGTTTACTGTCAGCTTCACAATAGCCCAATTATTATTATTTGCTGCCACCACCGGCCGAGTTTGAAATATAATACAGGCCTGGCCGGACGCCTGCGTTTTGGTAGCGTATATGGCTTTGGATAGGGAACGATTACAGGACAAAAGAAACAGAACTATTAAATTTTATATTTAATCCAAAAGGGAGGCAGTGTTAGGAAAAATATATACAAGGATTTTACAAAGGAGACATTACAATACATAAGCAGTTGCACAAAATAATAAGGATTAAAGCAGAAACTTACTATACGATCGATGAGACGATTCAATATAGGTGGAGGGGAGACACTCTGCTTGATTAGACTGTTATCGAACAGGATCAGTTGCACATAGTAAATATATATCCCGCAATGAATATGGATCAATCTTCAGTTGGCTCTTTTATGCCTAAGGGGATATCTGCCCACACACCCCTGTGGTAACATCATGTGGGCTCGGACTCCACTCTTCATGTTTTTATTAAAATAACTAACTTCCATGATAACTTATCCCTGGTTGCTCGCAGAAGCCCAAAAGTGATACCATATTTTCTGTTATGATTTAACCTTTCCGTAGAGACCACGTATGGCGTACCTGTGACGCTTTATTCTGGTGCTTTTGCGCTACAGCTCCACGGAGGGGTCTACAGCGACAGGAAAATATCCCTCTCGTTCCCTAGCTGACCTTGTCACTAAAAATATGGATCCCATCATTATCGGTTGTATGGAACTTTAGTTATTCCATATTTCATTTTCGGCACCGAAGAGTGTGGAGATTTTTGTTAAACTCTCTTTGAAGCCCTTGGAATGAAATTTCAACAGGTATCTGTAGATTTATCACAAGCCTGCGTCTAATTGTCCCCTGCCTTTGTGAGGTGAAATCTACTTGCATCTTAAGTAGGTTGGTGGCACCTATCTTGCCAACATTTGTTTACAGGACCTTACACATGAGTATGTTAATTGGCTTTTTGTGCTGAGATTTACATGAAGACAAGTCTTGTACTGACAAGTGGTCGATTGCTTTCTCTTGTCTTATGACAAAAGGTGGATAAGGGAGGGGTGAGAGGGGCTTCAGAGTTTTTGGGAGAAATTGTCAATATTTTCTCAATATTTCCCTGACAGATTTATAGAAACCCCATGCACTCTGTGCTTCTATGTGATGCTGTATACGCTCAACGGCGGCGCGACTCTTTGAGCTGCAGCATGTCCGCCATCTGCAGTGCAGACGCTGGTCTCCGCAACAGGCATTTCCCCAATAGAATATATAGTGTGAAGTAACTGCATGGTTCAATGTGTAACATCCCTGGCGGCGTGCTTGCATGGTGCACCAGCTCCCACCATGCAAGACCGCAATCTTACCTGTCAGTCCATGCTGCACTCTTTGCTCCAGTACCTGCTGTGTCCAGGTCTCTTGTCTGATTGCTTAGGGCGTCGGCGCGGCTTTCTGCTTGTTTCTTATAGCTGTGTGCACAGTCCTAACGCGTCCCCAGCCTATTGCTGTGAGTCACTGGATACTTAAACCCCCTCCACCGTGTAGGAGGTGCCTGAGCTACACTTTCACTCAGTTTGTCTTTTGCAACTGAGTTGCCAGGTCCTGTCCTGCATCTAGTCTGTTCTGCCACCCTGGGGGCTGAGTACCCAGGGCCGCTACCTGTACCTCTGACTTCTAGTCTGTTTCCGCCACCCTGGGGGCTGAGTTCCCAGGCTCGTTCATGTATCTTGTTCCCAGTTCAGTTCCTGTCTGAACAGTGTCCTAGCCCGTTACTTGTTTCTCTCTATATCCGTACCTTCCCTTTGCCTGCAATGTCTGAACCTGCACCTAACTCCAACTTGTTGTCTCTGTACTTCTGTGAGTTTTGTGTCCACTCGCTACTTCATTGTAAGTACCTTGTGTGTATCTGGTTCTGCTTGTCCCCTTTCCCTTCCTCCGTATCTACCTCCTGTGTTCTAACCATCTTCCTGTGTTTTCCAGTCTGTTCCATGTGAACAGAGCCCTGTCCTGTCTGCCTTCACCTTCTGCTCTGTTCTGCTCTGCTTGTTCACCGCTCCGGCTGTTCCGCTCTTCCCGCTTGTCTACCGCACCTGCGGTTCTGTTCTGCTCTGCTTGTTCACTGCTCCGGCGGTTCCGCTCTGTTCCGCTTGTTCACCGCACCTGCGGTTTTGCTCCGCTCTGCTTGTTCACCGCACCTGCGGTTTTGCTCCGCTCTGCTTTTTCACCACACCTGCGGTTTTGCTCCGCTCTGCTTGTTCACCGCACCTGCGGTTTTGCTCCGCTCCGCTTGTTCACCACACCGGCGGTTCTGTTCTGCTCTGCTTGTTCTCCGCTCCGGCGGTTCTGCTCTGCTCCGCTTGTTTACCGCACCTGCGGTTCTGTTCTGCTCTGCTTGTTCACCGCTCCGGCGGTTCCGCTCTGTTCCGCTTGTTTACCGCACCTGCGGTTTTGTTCCGCTCTGCTTGTTCACCGCACCTGCGGTTTTGCTCCGCTCTGCTTGTTCACCGCTCCTGCGGTTTTGCTCCGCTCTGCTTGTTCACCCCATCTGTGGTTTTGCTCCGCTCTGCTTGTCCACCGCACCTGCGGTTTTGCTCTGCTAGTCCACGGCACCTGCGGCTTTGTTCCTGTATCCCAGTCTGTACTGGTCCCTATCCAGCCTGCGTTCATACCTGCCAGTATCTGCCTGTCTGCATTCCAGCCGTGCCTGTCAGCACCCGCCTGTCTGCATACCAGCCGTGCCTGCCAGTACCCACCTGCCTTCATACCAGACGTGCCTGCTAAGTACCCACCTGCCGTCATACCAGCCGTGCCTACCAGTACCCACCTGTCTGCATACCAGCTAACCTGCCTGTTCCTATTGACCCGGTGTGGGTCAACAGCTGTGACCGGGGTCTGACCTGGAGTAGCACCTGGTCCCTGTGCTCGGTTCCTCCCTGGTTTGCGGAGTCGACTGAGCCGCCATGCGACCTTGGTCGGACCGTGTTGATACTTAGTTACAACCCTCGAGGCACTCCTCGGTTCATGGTACAGTGGGATCACTAATCACGCTCACGCTAGTCTGCCCGGGCTTATGCGTAACACAATGGTCAAAGCATTTACCTGCGTCATCAGATGCAGCGTAAATACACTTCTATAGCCTTAGTGAGGACATTACGTGTCACACAGGGGGCGCTACACCGTATGCAGGGAGGGAGCAAACATGTCACACAGGGGTCCTGGTCACCATCAGCCTGCCGGGAGGGGACAAACATGTCACACAGGGATCCTGGTCACCATCAGCCTGCCGGGAGGGGACAAACATGTCACACAGGGATCCTGGTCACCATCAGCCTGCCGGGAGGGGGCAAACACGTCACACAGGGGTCCTGGTCGCTTTCTGCCTGCCAGGAGGGGGCAAACACATCATACAGGGGTTCTGGTCACCATCTGCCGGCCGGGAGGGGTCAAACAAACACATCACACAGGGGTCCTGGTCGCTGTCTGCCTGCTGGCAGGGGGGCAAACACAGCACACAGGGGTCCTGGTCACCATCAGCCTGCCGGGAGGGGGCAAACACGTCACACAGGGGTCCTGGTCGCTGTCTGCTTGCCGGGAAGGGGCAAACACATCACACAGGGGTTCTGGTCACCGTCAGCCTGCCGGGAGGGTGCAAACACATCACACAGGGGTCCTGGTCACCATCTGCCGGCCGGGAGAGGCAAACACGTCACACAGGGGTCCTGGTCGCTGTCTGCTTGCCGGGAGGGGACAAACACGTCATACAGGGGTTCCGGTCACCGTCAGCCTGCCGGGAGAGGGCAAACACATCACACAGGGGTCTTGGTCACCATTTGCCGGCCGGGAGAGGGCAAACACATCACACAGGGGTCCTGGTCACCTTCAGCCTGCCGGGAGGGGCAAACACATCACACAGGGGTCCTGGTCACCATCTGCCGACCGGAAGAGGCAAACACATCACACAGGGGTCCTGGTCACCATCTGCCGGCTGGGAGAGGCAAACCCGTCACACAGGGGTCCTGTTCACCTTCAGCCTGCCGGGAGGGGCAAACATATCACACAGGGGTCTTGGTCACATATGTCTGCCGGGAGGGGGCAAACACATCACATAGGGGTCCAGGTCACCGTCTGCCAGCCAGGAGGGGGTAAACGTGTCACACAATGGGCCCTGGTCACTCTCTGGCACTCGTCTTCCTCCTCAGCTTCTGTCCTGATGCGTCCACAGTAGTGTTGAGCGAGTATGTTCTGTTAACCCTTTCGGCGAGTATGCTCGGGCCGAGCTCCGAGTATTTACAGCTGCTCGGTGATATGGTTGAATCGCTCCCGTGCTCATGATTTGCGACTGTTTGACAGCTTTAATGCATGTGAGGAATGTGTAAGAAATAGACATTCATCACATGTATCAAAGCTGTCAAGCAGCATACTCGGCGAAAGGGTTAACAGAACATACTCGCTCATCACTAGTGATGAGCGAACGTGCTCGCCACTACTCGGTACTTGCTCGAGCATCACGGTGCTCGGCGTGTATGTCTGGGTTGCTAGGGCGGGAGCTCGGGTCCCCGCCCTGCATGTTTGGCGCTTTTTAGAGAGCCAATGAACATGCAGGGATTGCCTGCCACGCACTGTAATGCCGTAGCCATGTTGGTTGTGGGCATTACAGTGATTGGCTGGCCGCACAGCATCATCAGGTCTATATAAGACCTGGCGCCGCTATGCTCGTCACAGTCTACCCCGAAAACAGGCAAAGTAGGGAGAGCTGCTGCTGAATCAGGGAGAGATTTGCTTGCTTATAGTTATGCTGTGGAATTCTATCTATATATCCATGTGAACTAACAGTCCTTCTGAGGACTAATCCAGCTGCATATATTTAGTGGTGATAGCAGGAGTTAGGCAGGCAGGATTTGTGGCAGACTGCAGTGCATATAGTGCAAGAGAGTCCATTGAACTTCCTTTCTGCTGCTGCTGTTGTAACAGACAGGGTCAAACTGGGGCACTGGGACATCGGAGAATTCTCTGGTGGGCCCGGGTCCTCTGCGGGTCCCCGAGCAGGACGCACAGGGGCCCCTGGTTAACATGGCCACCGGTACACCTGCACCGGGGCCCGAAGGTGCAGGGGGGCTCTTGTAGTGCAACTCATGAGGGCAGTCTGGCCTGTCTCTCGGACCCCCAGGCTAGATTGCCCTCCTCGGGTGCGAGGGGCAGGGAGTGATCCCTACAGCTCCGCTGCTAACAGGAGGAAAATGGCAGCGGAGCGGAGGGATCCATCCTCTACTTCCTGCCCAGCGCTTCCTCCCTGAAACAGCTGCAGGGGAAGGAGCAGAGAAGTAAGTGTTTTAAGTGTTTGTTTTTTTTAACTAAGATGAGGGAGAGAAATGGTGATGGAGGAAGTGGGGGGAGATATGGCATGGCAATGGAGGAGGTGGGGGGACATGAGGGAGAGCAATGGTGATGAAGGAGGTGGGGGATATGACAGAGAGCAATGGTGATGGAGGTGGGGGGAGATGAGGGAGAGCAATGGTGATGGAGGTGGTGGGGGGAGATGAGGGAGAGCAATGGTGATGGAGGAAGTGGAGGAGATGAGGGAGAGCAATGGTGATGAAGGAGGTGTGGGGATATGACAGAGCAATGGTGATGGAGGTGGGGGGAGATGAGGGAGAGCAATGGTGATGGAGGTGGTGGGGGGAGATGAGGGAGAGCAATGGTGATGGAGGAAGTGGGGGAGATGAGGGAGAGCAATAGTGATGGAGGAGGTGGGGGGAGATGAGGGATAGGAATGGTGATGGAGGAGGTGGGGGGAGATGAGGGAGAGCAATGGTGATGGAGGAGGTGGGGGAGATGATGGAGAGCAATGGTGATGGAGGAGGTGTGGGAGATGAGGGAAAGGAATGGTGATGGAGGAGGTGGGGGGAGATGAGGGATAGGAATGGTGATGGAGGAGGTGGGGGGAGATGAGGGAGAGCAATGGTGATGGAGGAGGTGGGGGAGATGATGGAGAGCAATGGTGATGGAGGAGGAGGGGAGATGAGGGAGAGCAATGGTGATGGAGGAGGTGGGGGAGATGAGGAAGAGCAATGGTGATGGAGGAGGTGGGGGAGATGAGGGAGAGCAATGGTGATGGAGGAGGTGGGGGGAGATGAGGGAGAGCAAAGGTGATGGAGGTGGTGGGGGGAGATGAGGGAGAGCAATGTTGATGGAGGAAGTGGGGGAGATGAGGGACAGCAGTGGTGATGGAGGTGGTGGGGGGAGATGAGGGAGAGCAATGGTGATGGAGAAGGTGTGGGGAGATGAGGGAGAGCATTGGTGATGGAGGATTTGGGGGGAGATGAGGGAGAGCAATATTAATGGAGGAGGTGGGGGAAATGAGGGAGAGCAATGGTGATGGAGGAGGTGGGGGGAGATATGGCATGACAATGGAGGAGGTTGGAGAGATATAGCATGGCAATGGAGGAAGTGGGGGGAGATATGGCATGGCAATAATGATGGAGGAGGTGGGGGAGATATGGCATGGCAATGGTTATGGAGGAGGTGGGGGAGATATGGCAATGATGGAGGAGGTGGGGGGGAGATATGGCAATGATAGATGAGGTGGGGGGAATATGGCAATGATGGAGGAGGTGAGGGGAGATATAGCAATGATGATGGAGGAAGTGGGGGGAGATATGACAATGATGAAATGATGGAGGAGGTAGGGGAGATATGGCAATGATGATGGAGGAGGTGAGGGAGATATAGCAATGATGATGGAGGTGGTGGGGGAGATATGGCAATGATGATGGAGGAGAAGATATGACAATGATGGAGGAGATATGACAATGATGGAGGAGGTGCAGGAGATATGACAATGATGGAGAAGGTGGGAGAGATATGACAATGATGGAGAAGGTGGGAGAGAGAAATTATGGAGAAGGTGGGGGAGAGCAATGATGAAGGAGCTGTGGGGAGAGCAATGATGGGGATGGGGGAGAGCAATAATGGAGGTGGACGAGAGCAATGATGGGGAATTATTTGGCCGCTATATGCTGTTAATATCTGGTCTGGTCACAGTGTGGTGGTATTTCTCCCTTGAATGTGGTATTCGGTCACTATGTGGTGGTAATATGTGGTCTGGTCATGGTGTAGTGGTATTTCTCCCTTGTATGTGGTATTATTCGGTCACAATGTGGTGGTAATATCTGGTCTGGTCACGGGTGTCACTGTATTTCTCCCTTGTATGTAGTATTATTCGGTCACTTTGTGGTGGTAATATGTAGTCCAGTCATGGTGTGGCAGTATTTCTCCCTTGTATGTGGTACTATTTGTGTTGGTATAGTGGATTGTGTTGTGTATGGCGGTCATTTGTTCTCTCTGATATTAATTAGGAGAATGTTCTTTATTTCCATTAGTGATTAAATACTTGGAACAAGATGCACTTACAGGGGTTCTCCGATGAAAACAAGTAATCACCTCTTCACAGGATAAGTGATACATTATTGATTAGTGGGGGTCTGACTGCTGGGGCCCGCACCGATTGGTAGAATGTGGAGCTTTTATCCCCATTAGACTGGAGCTCATGTGCGACTTGACCACTGATCCATTCATTCCCTCAGTGGCTGTTCTTGTATTTTCTGGAAGCTCCAAAGAGAATGAATGGAGCTGCGGTTAAGTAATGGCGTGCGCCATTGAAGAGTGTGTCTGTTATTCATCTTTTTTTCTTATAAACAACTAATAAAATATACTTTTTAATTGATTCTTTAGACTTTATTGCGAAGTTTGTTCCTCTTGTTTTTCAATTTTGATTACTTCGTTGGCCCACAGCACTACTATTCTATTATGGGTCCTTTACTTTTGGGTCAAGAATTAAACTAAATTTCTACACATAATACCCATTTATTCTCTCCTTTTGTACCGTATTACCCAAGCACGTGTCCCACAACATTAGCTGTGCCATCAACAATGCAGTTACAGGAAAAGTCCACCTAACTACGGACACGTGGCAAGTGCTTGCGGGCAGGGGTGGTACATCTTGCTGATGGCACACTGGGTTTATATAGTGGAAGTCGGGACCCAGTTAGACCTTGGGACGGAACACGTCCTCCCGACGCCGAGGATTGCGGGCCCTGGGTCAATCAGTGTTGCCCCCACATTCTACAGCTCATGCTCCTCCTCCTCAGCCTCCATCTCCGAAATGACTACATCAGTCACAAGCTGGAAGCACTGCCTCGGCCAAGCGGCAACAGGCTGTGCTGAAGCTAATATGCTTAGGTGACAAACCGCCCACCGCTGAAGAGTTTTGGACATCTCTGAAAGAGCAGGCACATCTGTGGCTGACACCGCTGACCTTACAGCCAGGCATAGTCGTGTGTGACAATGGCCGGAACCTGGTGGTGGCTCTGAAGTGAGGCAAGCTCACACACGTACAATGCCTTGGCCCATGTGCTTAACCTTGTTGTTCAGCGGTTTCTCAAAACCTACCCAGATCTGTCGGATCTGCTTGTCAAAGTACACCGCCTGTTTGCCCATTTTAGCAAGTCAGCTACAGCTTCCGCTGCCCTTGCCGCATTTCAGCAGCGTTTGCAGCTTCCAGCTCACCGACTGGTGTGCGATGTCCTCATGCATTGGAACTCTACATTGCAGATGTTGGGAAGGATTTGTGAGCAGAAGAGGGCAGTTGTTGACTACCTGCCTCAACAAGGCTGTTGGTATTCAGTTTAGACTCCACACATAAAACCTCAGGAGTGGACACGGATGTCAGACATCTGTATCATCCTGCAAAACTTTGAGGACTCCACCAAGATGGTGAGTGGCGATTACGCCATAATTAGCATCACCATCCCGCGTCTCTGTCTTCTGAAACGCTCTCTGCTCACAATCAAAGAGGATGAATTGCAGGCAGAGCACGATGAGATGGAGCAAGGAACCCTACAGGGTGATTACACACGGCCCAGCCTCATCTCATTCCAACGTGGATTGGGTGACAATGAGGAGGAGGAGGAAGAACAGGAGCTAGTTTCATGCGCTATAGACAGTACTACCTGCACAACTGTTATACCGACTGTTCAGCGTGGATGGCCTGAGGACAGAGAGGAGAAGGAGGAGGAGAGCATGGTCAGTCGTCCTCTTTGTGAGGACACGGAAGTCTTGTCTGTTAAACTCAGCCATGCGTGCTAGAATGCTATGTTACGCTGCCTTTCCCGTGACCCTCGCGTTGTCCAAATTTTGGGTGACAGTCATTACTGGTTGGTGACCATTCTAGACCCATGGTACAAGGAGAACTTTCTATCTCTTATTACCGCGGCGGACAGGTCTACAAAAATGGGGCTGTACCAGAAGGCCCTAGTTGCGGAACTATTAAAAAAAATCCTATCTGAACACGCTGGCGGCAGAGGTCACAGTTCATTGGACAACCAAAGAGTACAGACGAGAGAGACACAGCTCCAATCCAGCAGAGTCAGGGGAACACTGTCAAAGTTCTGGGAGAGTTTTCTCGACCATCCCATCGCACAGGCCCTGAGGCGCAGGGTAGTCTCACAAGGAGTGCAACGTTTGGGAAGATGGTGTGGGAGTACCTTGCCAACCATAAGAACGTCCTCCATGATTCCTCTGTGCCTTATAATTATTGGGTATCCAAGCTGGACATGTGGCATGAACTGGCTCTCTATGCCTTGGAGGTCCTGGCCTGCCCTGCCTCCAGCGTTTTATCAGAGCGGGTTTTTAGTGCCGCTGGTGGAATTATAACTGATAAGCGCATCCACCTGTCAACTGACAATGCTGAGAGGCTGACTCTTCTAAAAATGAACAAGGGCTGAATTGGGCCAGACTTCTCAACACCACCGAATGATAGCGTAACATAAACTCAAATCCAGTGTCTTTTCTTGGGGGGTCTAACTCTATTCCCATGCACCTCTTCACACCAAGACATGGGTATACGCTTCCTGATTTTGTCTATGCATACGCAAGAACAGTATAGGAGACCCGCTCCTTTCTAATGGGAACATGTCGTTACTGAGGCCCACCTCTTCAAATTGTTGTTATTGGTGTTTTTCCCAAATTTTGGCAGCCGTTGGACTCACTGCATACCCTATAACTGTATAGCAGACCCTCTCCTTTCTAATGGGAACAGAAGAAATAGAAGAGTGGGTAACATTATGAGGAGAAAATACACCCGATTTGGAGAAATGTGTCAAGGAGAAGACCGATAGACATAGTGAAGGACTGTTGAAATGATAAGGGTGCTGGGAGAGCCCCACGCGTATCACTGCTGTGCAGCTTCATCCATGGGATCAGGTACAATTTCTGGATCTTTGTATCCTGACATACACCGCATGCTTCCTCCTTTTGGTGTTTCCTTGGTCCTTCATTGTTTCATTCGATCCATTTACTTAGTAGATTGTGACTCAATCTCTGTGCCGTATTGTATGATGTGCACACTTTGTATTATTTTGGTGACGCAGTGTCATGGTTACTTTTCCAAGCTCATGAGACATATACCGTTGATTTGGGTGGCTATTAGCTTTATGGGAGCTGGTCATACGTTATATTTCCGTGACAGATTATTTCAGCTACTATTGGCTTCACTCCCCTTTCCCAGATCCTCAGCATGGGTCACACACGTACGCTGATTACATATTGAACTGACGTTATTCGATAACATCGTCAATATTAGTGTCATTCCGTTTATTCTATTGGCACTGGTAGCCAAGGATAAAGACAAGGGCCAAATGGTGACTGTGGACTCATCAGGACCAAGGCCAAGGAGAAAGACGAGGGCCAGAAGGGGACTTTGCACTAATCAGGACAGAGGCCAGGACTAGACAATGACTATGGACTCATCTCAGACCACTATGGACTCATCATGAGGAGAAAGACGAAGGCCAGACCACCGTCTTCCTCCTCAGACTGTAGACTCATCAGGACAGATGCCGATGAGAAAGGCGAGGGCTAGACAGTGGCTGTGGACTCATCAAGACATTGTCTGGCCCTCATTTTTCTTTTCTGCCTCTGTCCTGATGAGTCTACAGTCACTTTCTGACTCTCGTCTTTCTTCTCGGCCTCTGTCATTGCATTACTGCTCTAAAAAATAGGAAAAAAACAAGATCCTTAGCACATAATTTGGCTAATTCATACATGTCCAGCACCAGGGCCGGCTCCAGGTTTTCGTGGGTCCCGGTTGAAAGAATCTCAGTGGGCCTCTTTAAGTATTATGGCACCACATAGTCCTCCAAACAGTATTATAGTTCCTATGGGCACCACATAATGCACCATACAGTATAATGGGCCTCATATATTGCTCCATACAAAATAATGACTCCCACATAGTCCTCCATACAGTATAATGGGCCCCACATAGTGCTCCATACAGTATAATGGCCCCACATAGTACTCCATACAGTATAATGGGCCTCATATATTGCTCAAAACAGTACACTGTGTGCAGAATTATTAGGCAAATGCGTATTTTGATCACATGATACTTTTTATACATGTCGTCCTACTCCAAGCTGCATCGGCTTGAGAGCCAACTACCAATGAAGTAAATCTGGTGATGTTCATCTCTGTAATGAGGAGGGGTGTTGTCTAATGACATCAACACCCTATATAAGGTGGGCTTAGTTATTAGGCAACTTCCTTTCCTTTGGCAAAATGGGTCAGAAGAGAGATTTGACGGCTCTGAAAAGTCCAAAATTGTGAGATGTCTTGCAGAGGGAGGCAGCAGTCTTGAAATTTCCAAACTTTTGAAGCGTGATCACCGAACAATCAAGAGTTTCATGGCAAATAGCCAACAGGGTCGCAAGAAGCGTGTTGGCCAAAAAAGGCGCAAAATAACTGCCCATGAATTGAGGAAAATCAAGCGTGAAGCTGCCAAGATGCCATTCGCCACCAGTTTTACCATATTTCAGAGCTGCAACGTTACTGGAGTATCAAAAACCACAAGGTGTGCGATACTCAGGGACATGGCCAAGGTAAAGAAGGCTGAAAAACCACCACCTCTGAACAAGAAACATAAGATAAAACGTCAAGAATGGGCCAAGAAATATCTTAAGACTGATTTCTCAAAGGTTTTATGGACTGATGAAATGAGAGTGACTCTTGATGGGCCAGATGGATGGGCCAGAGGCTGGATCAGTAAAGGGCAGAGAGCTCCACTCCGACTGAGACGCCAGCAAGGTGGAGGTGGGGTACTGGTATGGGCTGGTATCATCAAAGATGAACTTGTGGGACCTTTTTGGGTTGAGGATGGAGTGAAGCTCAACTCCCAGACCTACTGCCAGTTTCTGGAAGACAACTTCTCCAAGCAGTGGTACAGGAAGAAGTCAGTATCGTTCAAGAAAAACATGACTTTCATGCAGGACAATGCTCCATCACATGCATCCAACTACTCCACAGCGTGGCTGGCCAGTAAAGGTCTAAAAGAAGAAAAAATAATGACATGGCCCCCTTGTTCACCTGATCTGAACCCCATAGAGAACCTGTGGTCCATCATAAAATGTGAGATCTAGAGGGAGGGAAAACAGTACACCTCTGGGAGCAGTGTCTGGGAGGCTGTGGTGAGATCTACAGGGAGGGAAAACAGTACACCTCTGGGAGCAGTGTCTGGGAGGCTGTGGTGGCTGCTACACGCAATGTGGATCGAAAACAGATCAAGCAACTGACAGAATCTATGGATGGAGGCTGCTGAGGGTCATCATAAAGAAAGGTGGCTATATTCATCACTAATTTTTTTTCTTTTTGCATGTCAGAAATGTTTATTTCTAAATTTTGTGCCCTGATATTGGTTTACCTGGTGAAAATAAACAAGTGAGATGGGATTATATTTGGTTTTTATTAAGTTGCCTAATAATTCTGCACAGTAATAGTTACCTACACAAACAGATATCCTCCTAAGATAGCCAAATCTAAAAAAACCCACTCCAACTTCCAAAAATATTAAGCTTGGATATTTATGAGTCTTTTGGGCTGATTGAGAACATAAAAATAATCCTCTAAAATACAACTTGCCTAATAATTCTGCACACAGTGTATAATGGTCCCCACATAGTCCTCCATACAGTATAATGGCCCCACATAGTCCTCCATACAATATAATGTGCCCCACATAGTCCTCCATACAATATAATGGGCCCACATAGTCCTCCATACAGTATAATGGCCCTACATAGTCCTCCATACAGTATAATGGCCCTACATAGCCCTCCATACAGTATAATGGGCCCTACATAGTGCTCCATACAGTAAAATGGGCCCTTCATAGTGCTCCATACAGTATAATGGGCCCCACATAGTGCTCCATACAGCAAAATGGGCCCCACATAGTGCTCCATTCAGTATAATGGCCCCGCATAGTCCTCCATACAGTATAATGGCCCCACATAGTCCTCCAAACAGTATAATGCACCCCACATAGTGCTCCATACAGTATAATGGCTCCACATAGTGCTCCATACAGTATAATGGCTCCACATTGTCCTCCATAAAGTATAATGGCTTCATATAGTCCTCCATGCAGTATAATGGCCCCACATAGTCCTCCATACAATATAATGGGCCTACATAGTGCTCCATACAGTATAATGGGCCCCACATAGTGCTCCATACAGTATAATGGGCCCCACATAGTGCTCCATACAGTATAATGGGCTCCACATAGTCCTCCATACAGTATAATGGGCTACACATAGTTCTCCATACAGTATAATGGGCCCCACATAGTCCTCTATACAGTATAATGAGCCCCCACATAGTCCTCCATACAGTATAATGAGCCCCATATAGTCCTCCATACAGTATAATGGCCCCACATAGTCTTCCATACACTATAATGGGCTCACATAGTCCTCCATACAGTATAATGGGCCCCACATAGTGCTCCATACAGTATAATGGGCCCCTCATAACCCTACATACAGTACAATGGTCTCAATGTAATGCTCCCTACAGTATAATGGGCTACACATAGTCCTCCATATAGTATAATGGGCCTCATATATTGCTTCATACAGTATAATTGTCCCCACATAGTCCTCCATACAGTATAATGGGCCCCACATAGTGCTCCATACAGTAAAATGGGCCCTACATAGTGCTTCATACCATATAATGGGCCCCACATAGTGCTCCATACAGTAAAATGGGCCCCACATAGTGCTCCATACAGTATAATGGCCCCCCATAGTCCTCCATACAGTATAATGGCCCCACATAGTCCTCCAAATAGTTTAATGCACTCCACATAGTGCTTCATACAGTATAATGGCTCCACATAGTGCTCCATACAGTATAATGGCCCCACATAGTCCTCCATACAGTATAATGGCTTCACATAGTCCTCCATACAGTATAATGGGCCCCACATAGTGCTCCGTACAGTATAATGGGCCCACATAGTCCTCCATACAGTATAATGGCCCTACATAGTCCTCCATACAGTATAATGGCCCTACATACCCTCCATACAGTATAATGGGCCCCACAAAGTGCTCCATACAGTAAAATGGGCCCCACATAGTCCTCCATACAGTATAATGGCCCCACATAGTCCTCCATACAGTTTAATGGCCCCACATAGTGCTCCATACAGTATAATGGGCCCCACATAGTGCTCCATACAGTAAAATGGGCCCCACATAGTGCTCCATACAGTATAATGGCCCCGCATAGTCCCCCATACTGTATAATGGACCCACATAGTCCTGCAAACAGTTTAATGCACCCCACATAGTGCTCCAAACAGTACAATGGCTCCACATAGTGCTCCATACAGTATAATGGCTTCACATAGTCCTCCATACAGTATAATGGCCCCACATAGTGCTCCATACAATATAATGGGCCTACATAGTGCTCCATACAGTATAATGGGCCCCACATAGTGCTCCATACAGTATAATGGGCCCCACATAGTGCTCCATACAGTATAATGGGCTCCACATAGTCCTCCATACAGTATAATGGCCCACATAGTCCTCCATACAGTATAATGGGCCCCACATAGTGCTCCATACAGTATAATGGCCCCACATAGTCCTCCATACAGTAGAATGGCCCCACATAGTCCTCCATACAGATAAATGGCACCACATAGTGCTCCATACAGAATAATGATCCCCACATAGTGCTCCATACAGTATAATGGCCCACCATAGTCCTCCATACAGTATAATGGGCCCACATAGTGATCCATACAGTATAATGGCCCAACATAGTGCTCCATACAGTATAATGGCTCCACATAATCCTCCATACAGTATAATGGCCCCACATAGTGCTCCATACAGTATAATGGCCCCACATAGTCCTCCATACAGTATAATGGCTCCACATAATCCTCCATACAGTATAATGGCCCCACATAGTGCTCCATACAGTATAATGGCCCCACATAGTCCTCCATACAGAATAATGATCCCCACATAGTGCTCCATACAGTATAATGATCCCCACATAGTCCTCCATACAGTATAATGGGCCCACATAGTGATCCATACAGTATAATGATCCCCACATAGTGTTCCATACAGTATAATGGCCCCATATAATGCTCCATACAGTAAAATGGCCCCATATAATGCTCCATACAGTATAATGATCCCCACATAGTGTTCCATACAGTATAATGGGCCCCACACAGTGCTCCATACAGTATAATGGGCCCACATAGTGATCCATACAGTATAATGGCCCCACATAGTCCTCCATACAGTATAATGGCCCCACATAGTCCCCCATATAGTATAATGGCCCCACATACTGCTCCATACAGTATAATGGCCCCGCATAGTCCCCCATACAGTATAATGGCTCCACATAGTCCTCCATACAGTATAATGGCCCCACATAGTCCTCCATACAGTATAATGGGCCCCACATAGTCCTCCATACACTATAATGGCCCCACATAGTCCTCCATACAGTATAATGGGCCCCCACATAGTCCTCCATACAGTATAATGGGCCCCCGCATAGTCCTCCATACAGTATAATGGGCCCCACATAGTCCTCCATACAGTATAATGGCCCCACATAGTCCTCCATACAGTATAATGGGCTCACATAGTCCTCCATACAGTATAATGGGCCCCACATAGTGCTCCATACAGTATAATGGGCCCCCACATAGTCCTCCATACAGTATAATGGCCCCACATAGTCCTCCATACAGTATAATGGGCCCCACATAGTCCTCCATACAGTATAATGGCCCCACATAGTCCTTCATAGGGTATAATGGCCCCACATAGTCCTCCATACAGTATAATGGGCCCCACATAGTCCTCCATACAGTATAATGGCCCCACATAGTCCTTCATAGGGTATAATGGCCCCACATAGTGCTCCATACAGTTTAATGGGCTCACATAATCCTTCATACAGTATAATGGCCCTACATACTGCTCCATACAGTATAATGGACCCCACATAGTCCTTTATACAGAATAATGGCCCCACATAGTCCTCCATACAGTATAATGAGCCCCACATAGTCCTTTATACAGAATAATGGCCCCACATAGTCCTCCATACAGTATAATGGCCCCACATAGTCCTCCATACAGTATAATGGCCCCACATAGTCCTCCATACAGTATAATGGGGCCCACATAGTCCTCCATACAGTATAATGGCCCCACATAGTCCTTCATAGGATATAATGGCCCCACATAGTGATCCATACAGTTTAATGGGCTCACATAATCCTTCATACAGTATAATGGCCCCACATAGTCCTTTATGCAGAATAATGACCCCACATAGTCCTCCATACAGTATAATGGCCCCACATTGTCCTCCATATAGTATAATGGCCCCACATAGTGCTCCATACAGTATAATGGCCCCACATAATCCTCCATATAGTATAATGGCCCCACATAGTCCTCCATACAGTATAATGGCCCCACATAGTCCTCCATACAGTATAATGGGGCCCACATAGTCCTCCATACAGTATAATGGCCCCACATAGTCCTCCATACAGTATAATGGCCCCACATAGTCCTCCATACAGTATAATGGCCCCACATAGTCCTCCATACAGTATAATGGCCCCACATAGTCCTCCATACAGTATAATGGGCTCACATAGTCCTCCATACAGTATAATGGGCCCCACATAGTGCTCCATACAGTAAAATGGGCCCCACATAGTCCTCCATACAGTATAATAGGCTACACATAGTCCTCCATATAGTATAATGGGCCTCATATATTGCTCTATACAGTATAATGGTCCCACATAGTCCTCCATACAGTATAATGGCCCCACATAGTGCTCCATACAGTATAATGGGCCCCACATAGTGCTCCATACAGTAAAATGGGCCCTACATAGTGCTCCATACAGTATAATGGGCCCCACATAGTGCTCCATACAGTATAATGACCCCACATAGTCCTCCATACAGTATAATGGCCCCGCATAGTCCTCCATACAGTATAATGGGCTCACATAGTCCTCCATACAGTATAATGGGCCCCACATAGTGCTCCATACAGTAAAATGGGCCCCACATAGTCCTCCATACAGTATAATAGGCTACACATAGTCCTCCATATAGTATAATGGGCCTCATATATTGCTCTATACACTATAATGGTCCCACATAGTCCTCCATACAGTATAATGGCCCCACATAGTCCTCCATACAGTATAATGGGCCCCACATAGTCCTCCACACAGTATAATCGCCCACATAGTCCTTCATAGGGTATAATGGCCCCACATAGTGCTCCATACAGTTTAATGGGCTCACATAATCCTTCATACAGTATAATGGCCCCACATAGTCCTTTATACAGAATAATGGCCCCACATAGTCCTCCATACAGTATAATGGGCTCACATAGTCCTCCATACAGTATAATGGGCCCCACATAGTCCTCCATACAGTATAATGGCCCCACATAGTCCTCCATACAGTATAATGGCCCCACATAGTCCTCCATACAGTATAATGGCCCCACATAGTCCTCCATACAGTATAATGGCCCCACATAGTCCTCCATACAGTATAATGGCCCCACATAGTCCTCCATACAGTATAATGGGCTCACATAGTCCTCCATACAGTATAATGGGCCCCACATAGTGCTCCATACAGTAAAATGGGCCCCACATAGTCCTCCATACAGTATAATAGGCTACACATAGTCCTCCATATAGTATAATGGGCCTCATATATTGCTCTATACAGTATAATGGTCCCACATAGTCCTCCATACAGTATAATGGCCCCACATAGTGCTCCATACAGTATAATGGGCCCCACATAGTGCTCCATACAGTAAAATGGGCCCTACATAGTGCTCCATACAGTATAATTGGGCCCCACATAGTGCTCCATACAGTATAATGACCCCACATAGTCCTCCATACAGTATAATGCCCCGCATAGTCCTCCATACAGTATAATTGCCCCACATAGTCCTCCAAACAGTTTAATGCACTCCACATAGTGCTCCATACAGTATAATGGCTCCACATAGTGCTCCATACAGTATAATGGCCCCACATAGTCCTCCATACAGTATAATGGCTTCACATAGTCCTCCATACAGTATAATGGACCCCACATAGTGCTCCATACAGTATAATGGGCCCCACATAGTGCTCCATACAGTATAATGGACCCCACATAGTGCTCCATACAGTATAATGGCCCCACATAGTCCTCCATACAGTATAATGGCTTCACATAGTCCTCCATACAGTATAATGGACCCCACATAGTGCTCCATACAGTATAATGGACCCCACATAGTGCTCCATACAGTATAATGGACCCCACATAGTGCTCCATACAGTATAATGGCCCCACATAATCCTCCATACAGTATAATGGGCCCCACATAGTCCTCCATACAGTATAATGGCCCCACATAGTCCTCCATACAGTATAATGGCCCCACATAGTGCTCCATACAGTATATGGGGCCCCACATAGTGCTCTATACAGTATATGGGGCCCCACATAGCCCTCCATACAGTACAATGGGCTCAATGTAATGCTCCCTACAATATAATGGGCCCCACATAGTCCTCCATACAGTATAATAGCCCCGCATAATGCTCCATACATTATAATGGCCCCACATAGTCCTCCATACAGTATAATGGCCCCGCATAGTGCTCCAAATAGAATAATGGCCCCGCATAGTCCTCCATACAGTAGAATGGCCCCGCATAGTGCTCCATACAGTATAATGGCCCCACATAACCCTCCATACTTTATAATGGCCCCACATAGTCCTCCATACAGTATAATGGCCCCACATAGTCCTCCATACAGTATAATGGCCCCACATAGTCCTCCATACAGTATAATGGCCCCACATAGTCCTCCATACAGTATAATGGGCCCCACATAGTCCTCCATACAGTATAATGGGCCTTATATCTTGCTCCATACAGTATAATGGTCCCCACATAGTCCTCCATACAGTATAATGGCCCCACATAGTGCTCCATACAGTATAATGGGCCCCACATAGTCCTCCATACAGTATAATGGCCCCGCATAGTGCTCCTTACAGTATAATGGCCCCACATAGTCCTCCATACAGTATAATGGCCCCACATAGTCCTCCATACAGTATAATGGCCCCGCATAGTACTCCATACAGTATAATGGCCCCACATAGTCCTCCATACAGTATAATGGCCCCGCATAGTGCTCCATACAGTATAATGACCCCACATAACCCTCCATACAGTATAATGGCCCCACATAGTCCTCCATACAGTATAATGGCCCCACATAGTCCTCCATACAGTATAATGGGCCCCACATAGTCCTCCATGCAGTATAATGGCCCCACATAGTCCTTCATAGGGTATAATGGCCCCACATAGTGCTCCATACAGTTTAATGGGCTCACATAATCCTTCATACAGTATAATGGCCCCACATAGTCCTTTATACAGAATAATGGTCCCACATAGTCCTCCATACAGTATAATGGCCCCATATAGTCCTCTGACGCGCCCCCTGGGCCAGTGTTGTTTGGGGGATACCCGGATCCGAATCAGATGGGGGTTGTAGTCTCCGAGTGGCGGTGACCCGGTCCGTGCCCAGGGTGTCAAGCTCAGTGTGTGGCAGTCCTACAGATGTTGCTGGATGTTCTTTAGTGTCGACTACGCCACCCGTTGATTTGCGGTCAATACGGCCGCTGCTGAAGCAGGGTCCGCTGAGGCTGGTGGTGTGTGTGCAGCTTCTGGTAGTATAACCCCCAACGGGAGGGGTATAGCCTCAGGGGGTCAGTTGCAGAGGATGGTGGTTGTGGAGGTGCAGTGAGGGTGGTAATAAGACTCAGAGTCGGGCTGTGCAGTTCAGGGTTTTTACTTACTGCTGTTGTGCTGGTCACTCTGGCCTTGAGTGACCACCCGAGCCGTGCTGCGTCCACCAGGTCCTGGACTCGGCCAGCCCCCAGGTAATTCTGGAGCGTGATCCTGAGCTCCCTTTCTGACGTTCCTTTTCTCTGGCCTTCCCCACCAGGGATCCACTTATGTCCGGCTCCCTCGGGCCTCTTGTTGGTAAAACCCTTGTCTCTGGGTTCCCTGACCCTATACTTGGTGTGCCTTCGCAGTGGATTTAGTGGGGGGTCGTGGCAGATCCTGCCCACAACCTCCGGTCTCTGGCTGAGGATTAGTGCCCTCCACCAGCTTGGGATCCGGTACCCTTGTGCCAACCCTTCACCCTTCTGGTTGTATTTGGGCTCTTGGGGTTCCCTCTTCTTCCCCTCTGGGTCCTTTTCTTCTCCTCTCTCTCTTCTTTCAGGACTGCTTGACCCTCTACAAAAGACTGACTGGTAACTGTCTGCCTGTCTGACCCTGATCTAAGATGGTTCCCACCTTATATACTCCCTCTATGTGTGAGCTCAGGTGACCAGCACCCAATGAGCTCCTAGCATTACCCAGACTGCTCCCCCTATCTGCCCCTACACTACTGGGATGTTCCAACCCCCTCCCACTCCAGCCAGGGACAGACACTATCGTACCTGCACATATTTTGGTGGGAGTACCGTCGATCTGTCCCCCGGAAATGGGATGTATGTAGTGCATGCAGCCTACTGAGCTCAGTTCCACACTCCATCCTTACCCGGGAGTGGAATACCACACCTCTGGCTTGAGGTGCAATACCCCTGTAGCAGCCGAATCCTCAGGGTGCTACATTCCCCCCTGGTAAATCACAGCACGTCCTCGGGCTGTAAGAGAATAAAAACATCAAACATACAAATTTTCATAACAACAATAACATATAAAACACTATATATATATTAACACTCTTGCTCCTCCGGCCACGGTGCGACTTGTGACCGGGTAAAGTGCGACAGTCTCTTGTAGAAAAACGGTTTCCTTATAAAACCAGTAGGGGGCGCCTTAGAAAGCGCAACTATATATAGGGGGAAAGTGGCCGCTCTCAGTCCTCGGCCAGGTATAAGGAAGGAATGACCGCTCTCAGTCCTCGGTCAGTGGGATTAAGGGACACACGGGTTAACAGTTCAATTTGCTGGTCCCAACGGGGACTATATTTTAACTAGCAGCAGTAACAGTTCACTGTACCCCGACGGGTAACTATATACAGTCTCTTTACCGTACTTTAACGACGGCGTCCTCCTGCTCCTCCTTTGTCTTCAGACCCGTCCGGGTCCTCTTGCTCCTCCTCACACCGCAGCTCCTCCTCCGTCAGGCGATGCACATGGAGGGCGTAGGGTCCTTTGGCACACTTGTGCCGGGTGAACGTGACCTCGTCCCCTACGTACAGGTCACGACCTCTGTGTCCCTCCGGCAGATGGCTTTCTACGTCTCTGCGGGTTACAAAGACGTCGCCGGGGGTATGATGGTCTCTTATGAAGCCCCACCCATGCTGCAGGTTGAATTTAATCACAGTCCCGGTGGTACGGGGACCATGAGCTGCACGGGGGTTCCTCCTGGTCCGGCTCTTCTGCCCTGCGCTCTGTTCCTGCAGCCGCTGCTCACGGATCCGCCTCTCTTTCCGCTCTTGCTCGAAGGCTGCCAACTGCTGGCGGCAGCACTCCACTCGCTCTGCTGCGGCTGCCCGCGTTTCTTGAGTGAACCCCATGAGGTCTCCTCCGGTGGGGTCCCACTCGAATTGTGCTTCTTCTAGCGGGAGCGGGGTTCTCCTGACGGGCTTCGGAGCCGGAATCAGGGGCTCGTACAGGGGCCTTGCTCTTTGGAGTTCCAGTTGGTAGTACTCCTGGGGCCATACAAAGGGCTGCCCATCCGGGCACGTGTGCTGGGCAAATAGATCTTCGCCCAGGTGCGGCACTCGAGATGTTGAGGGCGCGTTGATGGTAGCGGCGCCCGGGTTGACCAGGCCTTGCGACCAGGCTTGGGGCACCCTAAAGGTAAAGGGCACCGTAAGGACGGCGGCGCCCGGGGGTACTCGGCCCTGCGACCAGGCCGGTGGCTCCGCGGAGGTAGGGGGCGCTGTTGGAATTGCGGCGCCCGGAGGTACTAGACCTTGCGACCAGGCCGATGGTATTTCCTGTTTCGTCGCGCTCAGGGTCGAGGCGTGTGACGTCACAGGGGTCGCGGCCGCGGCTTCTACTTGAGGCCTAGTCTGGCACGGTGACGATGCAGCGACGGGCACGGCAGGGGGAATTTCGGGCTCTGCGACGGGGAGCTGGGACAGGTACACGGCTCCTCGGCTCGGGGTAGTGACGTCCCCTTTACCTGCCTCCAGTTGTCCAGCTCCCTTCTCGGCGCCGTCTCCAGCCTTCACTCCTCCTGCACCATCCTCAGAGGCGGTCTGTCTCCTCGTCTCGGGTGGCGTGCTCCGCTGACGGGTTCCGGTCTGCTGGGCCATCTCACGGCTCCACTCCGTCAGCGTGTCTTGCTGCACCTGGGCCATCCTCCGTGCGAGGCCCTCCAGCGCGGTCTGTGCACACTCCCGGTCTCGGGGGAGCTGTGCTAGGATCTCCACTAAGCCTAGTGGGGTTGTTGCTTGCAGCAGGCTCCTGACCACTGGGTCGGTGCTGCCTGTCTCTCCCTCCATCTCCGGGTACGCTTTCTCTGGACTCCTCTCCAGACTTCTTGTCTCCGGGTGCGCTCTCTCCAGACTCCTCCAGGCTGCACCCATCTTCTCTCTTTTGTTCCGTCTCCGCCCACATTGAGGGTGGTCCCGGGGCAACTTTGTGATTGTTAGTTCCAGGGGCAGTTCTCTCACGCTGATGGACACTTCCAGCATCACAGTCTCTGTTGGTGGGCGCGGTTTCCGCTTTTGGCGCCATTCTTCGACCTGGCCCACGATGGGAGGTGACCTCTTGCCACCCTCTGGCACGCCCATAATGGCGTCCGCTCTTCCAAGGCGGGAAATCTTTGGAAATGGCGGGAATCGTCTCCCAGTGGCAGGAAACTCCATGGATGGCGGGAAAAGCTGCAAATGGCGGACAACCGGCGGGAAACGACCTGTAATGGGGTCCGTTGGCGGGGACCCTCCGGAACCGGCGGGAGACTTCTTTTTGAGGTAACGGTGAACTTTTCTTCAGGCACGCAGTACCCGGTTGTTGCGGGCACGTTATCCTGCCAACTACGCCAAAGTTGACGCGCCCCCTGGGCCAGTGTTGTTTGGGGGATACCCGGATCCGGATCAGATGGGGGTTGTAGTCTCCGAGTGGCGGTGACCCGGTCCGTGCCCAGGGTGTCAAGCTCAGTGTGTGGCAGTCCTACAGATGTTGCTGGATGTTCTTTAGTGTCGACTACGCCACCCGTTGATTTGCGGTCAATACGGCCGCCGCTGCAGCAGGGTCCGCTGAGGCTGGTGGTGTGTGTGCAGCTTCTGGTAGTATAACCCCCAACGGGAGGGGTATAGCCTCAGGGGGTCAGTTGTAGAGGGTGGTGGTTGTGGTGGTGCAGTGAGGGTGGTAATAAGACTCAGAGTTGGGCTGTGCAGTTCAGGGTTTTTACTTACTGCTGTTGTGCTGGTCACTCTGGCCTTGAGTGACCGCCCGAGCCGTGCTGCGTCCACCAGGTCCTGGACTCGGCCAGCCCCCAGGTAATTCTGGAGCGTGATCCTGAGCTCCCTTTCTGACGTTCCTTTTCTCTGGCCTTCCCCACCAGGGATCCACTTATGTCCGGCTCCCTCGGGCCTCTTGTTGGTAAAACCCTTGTCTCTGGGTTCCCTGACCCTATACTTGGTGTGCCTTCGCAGTGGATTTAGTGGGGGGTCGTGGCAGATCCTGCCCACAACCTCCGGTCTCTGGCTGAGGATTAGTGCCCACCACCAGCTTGGGATCCGGTACCCTTGTGCCAACCCTTCACCCTTCTGGTTGTATTTGGGCTCTTGGGGTTCCCTCTTCTTCCCCTCTGGGTCCTTTTCTTCTCCTCTCTCTCTTCTTTCAGGACTGCTTGACCCTCTACAAAAGACTGACTGGTAACTGTCTGCCTGTCTGACCCTGATCTAAGATGGTTCCCACCTTATATACTCCCTCTATGTGTGAGCTCAGGTGACCAGCACCCAATGAGCTCCTAGCATTACCCAGACTGCTCCCCCTATCTGCCCCTACACTACTGGGATGTTCCAACCCCCTCCCACTCCAGCCAGGGACAGACACTATCGTACCTGCACATATTTTGGTGGGAGTACCGTCGATCTGTCCCCCGGAAATGGGATGTATGTAGTGCATGCAGCCTACTGAGCTCAGTTCCACACTCCATCCTTACCCGGGAGTGGAATACCACACCTCTGGCTTGAGGTGCAATACCCCTGTAGCAGCCGAATCCTCAGGGTGCTACACCTCCATACAGTATAATGGCCCCACATAGCCCTCCATACAGTATAATGGGCCCCACATAGTCCTCCATACAGTATAATGGCCCCACATAGTCCTCCATACTGTATAATGGCCCCACATAGTCCTCCATACAGTATAATGGCCACACATACTCCTCCATACAGTATAATGGCCCCACATAGTCCTCCATACAGTATAATGGCCCCACATAGTCCTCCATACAGTATAATGGGCCCCACATAGTCCTCCATACAGTATAATGGCCCCACATAGTCCTCCATACAGTATAATGGCCGCACATAGTCCTCCATACAGTATAATGGCCCCACATAGTCCTCCATACAGTATAATGGCCCCGCATAGTGCTCCATACAGTATAATGACCCCACATAACCCTCCATACAGTATAATGGCCCCACATAGTCCTCCATACAGTATAATGGCCACACATAGTCCTCCATACAGTATAATGGCCCCACATAGTCCTCCATACAGTATAATGGGCCCCACATAGTCCTCCACACAGTATAATGGCCCACATAGTCCTTCATAGGGTATAATGGCCCCACATAGTGCTCCATACAGTTTAATGGGCTCACATAATCCTTCATACAGTATAATGGCCCCACATAGTCCTTTATACAGAATAATGGCCCCACATAGTCCTCCATACAGTATAATGGGCTCACATAGTCCTCCATACAGTATAATGGGCCCCACATAGTCCTCCATACAGTATAATGGCCCCACATAGTCCTCCATACAGTATAATGGCCCCACATAGTCCTCCATACAGTATAATGGTCCCACATAGTCCTCCATACAGTATAATGGCCCCACATAGTCCTCCATACAGTATAATGGCCCCACATAGTCCTCCATACAGTATAATGGGCTCACATAGTCCTCCATACAGTATAATGGGCCCCACATAGTGCTCCATACAGTAAAATGGGCCCCACATAGTCCTCCATACAGTATAATAGGCTACACATAGTCCTCCATATAGTATAATGGGCCTCATATATTGCTCTATACAGTATAATGGTCCCACATAGTCCTCCATACAGTATAATGGCCCCACATAGTGCTCCATACAGTATAATGGGCCCCACATAGTGCTCCATACAGTAAAATGGGCCCTACATAGTGCTCCATACAGTATAATGGGCCCCACATAGTGCTCCATACAGTATAATGACCCCACATAGTCCTCCATACAGTATAATGGCCCCGCATAGTCCTCCATACAGTATAATTGCCCCACATAGTCCTCCAAACAGTTTAATGCACTCCACATAGTGCTCCATACAGTATAATGGCTCCACATAGTGCTCCATACAGTATAATGGCCCCACATAGTCCTCCATACAGTATAATGGCTTCACATAGTCCTCCATACAGTATAATGGACCCCACATAGTGCTCCATACAGTATAATGGGCCCCACATAGTGCTCCATACAGTATAATGGACCCCACATAGTGCTCCATACAGTATAATGGCCCCACATAGTCCTCCATACAGTATAATGGCTTCACATAGTCCTCCATACAGTATAATGGACCCCACATAGTGCTCCATACAGTATAATGGACCCCACATAGTGCTCCATACAGTATAATGGACCCCACATAGTGCTCCATACAGTATAATGGCCCCACATAATCCTCCATACAGTATAATGGGCCCCACATAGTCCTCCATACAGTATAATGGCCCCACATAGTCCTCCATACAGTATAATGGCCCCACATAGTGCTCCATACAGTATATGGGGCCCCACATAGTGCTCTATACAGTATATGGGGCCCCACATAGCCCTCCATACAGTACAATGGGCTCAATGTAATGCTCCCTACAATATAATGGGCCCCACATAGTCCTCCATACAGTATAATAGCCCCGCATAATGCTCCATACAGTATAATGGCCCCACATAGTCCTCCATACATTATAATGGCCCCACATAGTCCTCCATACAGTATAATGGCCCCGCATAGTGCTCCAAATAGAATAATGGCCCCGCATAGTCCTCCATACAGTAGAATGGCCCCGCATAGTGCTCCATACAGTATAATGGCCCCACATAACCCTCCATACTTTATAATGGCCCCACATAGTCCTCCATACAGTATAATGGCCCCACATAGTCCTCCATACAGTATAATGGCCCCACATAGTCCTCCATACAGTATAATGGCCCCACATAGTCCTCCATACAGTATAATGGGCCCCACATAGTCCTCCATACAGTATAATGGCCCCACATAGTCCTTCATAGGGTATAATGGCCCCACATAGTCCTCCATACAGTATAATGGGCCCCACATAGTCCTCCATACAGTATAATGGCCCCACGTAGTCCTTCATAGGGTATAATGGCCCCACATAGTGCTCCATACAGTTTAATGGGCTCACATAATCCTTCATACAGTATAATGGCCCTACATAGTCCTTTATACAGAATAATGGCCCCACATAGTCCTCCATACGGTATAATGGCCCCACATAGTCCTCCATACAGTATAATGGCCCCACATAGTCCTCCATACAGTATAATGGGGCCCACATAGTCCTCCATACAGTATAATGGCCCCACATAGTCCTTCATAGGGTATAATGGCCCCACATAGTGCTCCATACAGTTTAATGGGCTCACATAATCCTTCATACAGTATAATGGCCCCACATAGTCCTTTATACAGAATAATGGCCCCACATAGTCCTCCATACAGTATAATGGCCCCACATAGTCCTCCATACAGTATAATGGCCCCACATAATGCTCCATAAAGTATAATGGCCCCACATAATCCTCCATATAGTATAATGGCCCCACATAGCCCTCCATATAGTATAATGGCCCCACATAATCCTCCATACAGTATAATGGGCCCCCACATAGTCCTCCATACAGTATAATGGGCCCCCACATAGTGCTCCATACAGTATAATGGCCCCACATAGTCCTGCATACAGTATTATGGCCCCACATAATCCTCCATACAGTATAATGGGCTCCATATAATGCTGCATACAGTATAATGGACCCCATATATTGCTTTATACAGTATAATGCACCCCATATAATGCTCCATACATAAAAAATAATAAATTACTCGCCTCTCCCTGTTCCCCCACCGCTCCAGTCTCCTTAGCGCCTTCTGACCCTCTGCACTGCTCAGCACAGAGGGGTCGCTGTGGAGCATCTGCGCTGATATGTCACACAGCCCAGACACAGAGGGGGAATGATGGCAGAGGGAGCATCAGCTAACACTCCCAGTCCCATCATCCAGGATGCCCAAACAGTAGAAAGTACGATGGAGGGGCCTGATGCCAAGGGCCCAACACATCAAGTGCTGGTGTCCCCAACAGCGAGTGGGGCCCCCTGTTTGTTCAGGGCCCCAGCACTTGCCCAGGTGGTGACTCCGGCTCTGTCCAGCACCCAACAAAAAGAAGCAAAAGAAGATTGCCTTGCCGTGGCTGCTGGGCGTGCATGAATTGTCCAAATTAAGTGCCAAGTATCTTGTTTTTTTCCTATTTTCTAGAGCAAAGTATTTTCTACTTTTGTTAGTTATGTGTGGAGATGACTACTGTTACTAAGCACCTGTTCAGACCAGTATTCTGTTTGGAAGTGACGGTCAGTCTTTTGATATTTGTATACATAGGCCCTCTGACTGAGCACTCCACCCATTACAGCAGGATCTTACCTACCCATATAAATGTAGGCTATCATTTTTTCCTATTTTATAGAGCAGTAATGCAATTAAAATGTCATATATTTCATGTTTACATGATAAAGTGTTACAGAGTGCAACTTTGTTAGCCTCGTCTTTGGTCTCAGCCTCTGTCCTGGTGAGTCTACATTCACCGTCTGGCACCCATCTTTCTCCTCGGCCTCGGTCCTGATGAGTCTACAGTCACCGCCTGGCCTCATCTTTCTCATCAGCCATGGTCCTGATGAGTCTAGGGTCACTGTCGGGCCCTCATCTTTCTCCTCTGCCTCGGTCCTGATGAGTCTACAGTCACCACATGGCCCTTGTCTTCCTCTTCAGCCTCTGTCCTGATGAGTCTACAGTCACCACTTGGCCCTCGTCTTCCTCCTCAGCCTATGTCCTGACGAGTCTACAGTCACCACCTGGCCCTCGTCTTTCTCCTCTGCCATGGTCCTGATGAGTCTACAGTCAAAGCCTGGCCTCATCTTTCTCCTCTGCCATGGTCCTGATGAGTCTACAGTCAAAGCCTGGCCTCATCTTTCTCCTCAGACATGGTCCTGATGAGTCTAGGGTCACTGTCGGGCCCTCATCTTTCTCCTCTGCCTCGGTCCTGATGAGTCTACACTCACCGCCTGGCCTCATCTTTTTCCTCGGCCTCGGTCCTGATGAGTCTACAGTCACCGCCCGGCCTCATCTTTCTCCTTGGCCTCTGTCCTGATGAGTCTACAGTCACCGCCTGGCCCTCATCTTTCTCCTCGGCCTCTGTGCTGATGAGTCTACAGTAACCGCCCGGCCTCATCTTTCTCCTTGGCCTCTGTCCTGATGAGTCCAGTCCCCGTGTGCCCCTCGTGTTTCTCCTCGGCCTCTGTCCTGATGAGTCTACAGTCACCGCCTGGCCTCATGTTTCTCCTTGGCCTCTGTCCTGATGAGTCCAGTCCCCGTGTGCCCCTCGTGTTTCTCCTCGGCCTCTGTCCTGATGAGTCCAGTCCCCATGTGCCCCTCGTGTTTCTCCTCGGCCTCTGTCCTGATGAGTCCAGTCCCCGTGTGCCCCTCGTGTTTCTCCTCGGCCTCTGTCCTGATGAGTCTACAGTCACCGCCTGGCCCTCATCTTTCTCCTCAGCCTCGGTCCTGATGAGTCTACAGTCACCGCCTGGCCTCATCTTTCTCCTCGGCCTCTGTCCTGATGAGTCTACAGTCACCGCGTGGCCCTCGTGTTTCTCCTCGGCCTCTGTCCTGATGAGTCTACAGTCACCGCCTGGCCCCCATCTTTCTCCTCAGCCTCGGTCCTGATGAGTCTACAGTCACCACCTGGCCCTCATCTTTCTCCTCTGCCATGGTCCTGATGCATCTCCAGTCACCGCCTGGCCTCATCTTTCTCCTCGGCCTCTGTCCTGATGAGTCTACAGTCACCACCTGGCCTCATCTTTCTCCTCAGCCTCTGTCCTGATGAGTCTACAGTCACCGCCTGGCCCCCATCTTTCTCCTCAGCCTCGGTCCTGATGAGTCTACAGTCACCGCCTGGCCTCATCTTTCTCCTCGGCCTCTGTGCTGATGAGTCTACAGTAACCGCCCGGCCTCATCTTTCTCCTTGGCCTCTGTCCTGATGAGTCTACAGTCACCGCCTGGCCCTCATCTTTCTCCTCAGCCTCGGTCCTGATGAGTCTACAGTCACCGCCTGGCCCCCATCTTTCTCCTCAGCCTCGGTCCTGATGAGTCTACAGTCACCGCCTGGCCCTCATCTTTCTAATTGGCCTCTGTCCTGATGAGTCTACAGTCACCGCCTGGCCCCCATCTTTCTCCTCAGCCTCGGTCCTGATGAGTCTACAGTCACCGCCTGGCCCTCATCTTTCTCCTCGGCCTCTGTGCTGATGAGTCTACAGTAACCGCCCGGCCTCATCTTTCTCCTTGGCCTCTGTCCTGATGAGTCTACAGTCACTGCCTGGCCCTCATCTTTCTCCTCGGCCTCTGTCCTGATGAGTCCAGTCCCCGTGTGCCCCTCGTGTTTCTCCTCGGCCTCTGTCCTGAGGAGTCTACAGTCACCGCCTGGCCTCATGTTTCTCCTCTGCCTCTGTCCTGATGAGTCTACAGTCACCACATGGCCCTTGTCTTCCTCCTCAGCCTCTGTCCTGATGAGTCTACAGTCACCGCTTGGCCCTCGTCTTCCTCCTCAGCCTATGTCCTGACGAGTCTACAGTCACCACCTGGCCCTCGTCTTTCTCCTCTGCCATGGTCCTGATGAGTCTACAGTCAAAGCCTGGCCTCATCTTTCTCCTCTGCCATGGTTCTGATGAGTCTACAGTCAAAGCCTGGCCTCATCTTTCTCCTCAGACATGGTCCTGATGAGTCTAGGGTCACTGTTGGGCCCTCATCTTTCTCCTCTACCTCGGTCCTGATGAGTCTACAGTCACCACATGGCCCTCGTCTTCCTCCTCAGCCTCTGTCCTGATGAGTCTACAGTCACCACTTGGCCCTCGTCTTCCTCCTCAGCCTATGTCCTGACGAGTCTACAGTCACCACCTGGCCCTCGTCTTTCTCCTCAGCCATGGACCTGATGAGTCAATGGTCAATGTCTTGCCCACATCTTTCTCCTCTGCCATGGTCCTGATGAGTCTACAGTCACCGTCTGGCCCCCATCTATTTCCTCAGCCATGGACCTGATGAGTCAATGGTCACTTTCTGGCCCCCATCTTTCTCCTCAGCCTCTGTCCTGATGAGTCTACAGTCACGCCCGGCCTCATCTTTCTCCTTGGCCTCTGTCCTGATGAGTCTACAGTCACCGCCTGGCCTCATCTTTCTCCTCGGCCTCTGTCCTGATGAGTCTACAGTCACCACCTGGCCCTCGTCTTTCACCTCAGCCTCTGTCCTGATGAGTCTACAGTCACCACCTGGCCCTCGTCTTTCTCCTCAGCCTCTGTCCTGATGAGTCTACAGTCACCACCTGGCCCTCGTCTTTCTCCTCTGCCATGGTCCTGAT
Source organism: Phyllobates terribilis (assembly GCF_046119375.1). NCBI lineage: Eukaryota > Metazoa > Chordata > Amphibia > Anura > Dendrobatidae > Phyllobates > Phyllobates terribilis. The sequence goes on along the minus strand of NW_027362766.1, from coordinate 7,916,143 downwards.
GAGTCTACAATCACCGTCTGGCCCTCGTCTTTCTCCTCGGCCTCGGTCCTGATGAGTCTACAGTCACCACCTGGCCCTCGTCTTTCTCCTCAGCCATGGACCTGATGAGTCTACAGTCACCGCCCGGCCTCATCTTTCAACTTGGCCTCTGTCCTGATGAGTCTACACTCACCGCCTGGCCTCATCTTTTTCCTCGGCCTCGGTCCTGATGAGTCTACAGTCACCGCCTGGCCCTCATCTTTCTCCTCGGCCTCTGTGCTGATGAGTCTACAGTAACCGCCCGGCCTCATCTTTCTCCTTGGCCTCTGTCCTGATGAGTCCAGTCCCCGTGTGCCCCTCGTGTTTCTCCTCGGCCTCTGTCCTGATGAGTCTACAGTCACCGCCTGGCCTCATGTTTCTCCTCGGCCTCTGTCCTGATGAGTCCAGTCCCCGTGTGCCCCTCGTGTTTCTCCTCGGCCTCTGTCCTGATGAGTCCAGTCCCCATGTGCCCCTCGTGTTTCTCCTTGGCCTCAGTCCTGATGAGTCCAGTCCCCGTGTGCCCCTCGTGTTTCTCCTCGGCCTCTGTCCTGATGAGTCTACAGTCACCGCCTTGCCTCATCTTTCTCCTCGGCCTCTGTCCTGATGAGTCTACAGTCACCACCTGGCCTCATCTTTCTCCTCAGCCTCTGTTCTGATGAGTCTACAGTCACCGCCTGGCCCCCATCTTTCTCCTCAGCCTCGGTCCTGATGAGTCTACAGTCACCGCCTGGCCTCATCTTTCTCCTCGGCCTCTGTGCTGATGAGTCTACAGTAACCGCCCGGCCTCATCTTTCTCCTTGGCCTCTGTCCTGATGAGTCTACAGTCACCGCCTGGCCCTCATCTTTCTCCTCAGCCTCGGTCCTGATGAGTCTACAGTCACCTCCTGGCCCCCATCTTTCTCCTCAGCCTCGGTCCTGATGAGTGTACAGTCACCGCCTGGCCCTCATCTTTCTCATTGGCCTCTGTCCTGATGAGTCTACAGTCACCGCCTGGCCCCCATCTTTCTCCTCAGCCTCGGTCCTGATGAGTCTACAGTCACCGCCTGGCCCTCATCTTTCTCCTCGGCCTCTGTCCTGATGAGTCCAGTCCCCGTGTGCCCCTCGTGTTTCTCCTCGGCCTCTGTCCTGATGAGTCTACAGTCACCGCCTGGCCTCATGTTTCTCCTCTGCCTCTGTCCTGATGAGTCCAGTCCCCGTGTGCCCCTCGTGTTTCTCCTCGGCCTCTGTCCTGATGAGTCCAGTCCCCATGTGCCCCTCGTGTTTCTCCTCGGCCTCTGTCCTGATGAGTCCAGTCCCCGTGTGCCCCTCGTGTTTCTCCTCGGCCTCTGTCCTGATGAGTCTACAGTCACCGCCTGGCCTCATCTTTCTCCTCGGCCTCTGTCCTGATGAGTCCAGTCCCCGTGTGCCCCTCGTGTTTCTCCTCGGCCTCTGTCCTGATGAGTCTACAGTCACCGCCTGGCCTCATCTTTCTCCTCAGCCTCTGTCCTGATGAGTCCAGTCCCCGTGTGCCCCTCGTGTTTCTCCTCAGCCTCTGTTCTGATGAGTCTACAGTCACCGCCTGGCCCTCATCTTTCTCCTCAGCCTCGGTCGTGATGAGTCTACAGTCACCGCCTGGCCCTCATCTTTCTCCTCAGCCTCTGTTCTGATGAGTCTACAGTCACCGCCTGGCCCTCATCTTTCTCCTCAGCCTCTGTCCTGATGAGTCCAGTCCCCGTGTGCCCCTCATCTTTCTCCTCAGCCTCTGTTCTGATGAGTCTACAGTCACCGCCTGGCCCTCATCTTTCTCCTCAGCCTCTGTTCTGATGAGTCTACAGTCACCGCCTGGCCCTCATCTTTCTCCTCGGCCTCTGTCCTGATGAGTCTACAGTCACCGCCTTGCCCTCATCTTTCTCCTCAGCCTCGGTCGTGATGAGTCTACAGTCACCGCCTGGCCCTCATCTTTCTCCTCAGCCTCGGTCCTGATGAGTCTACAGTCACCGCCTGGCCTCATCTTTCTCCTCAGCCTCTGTTCTGATGAGTCTACAGTCACCGCCTGGCCCTCATCTTTCTCCTCGGCCTCTGTCCTGATGAGTCTACAGTCACCGCCTGGCCCTCATCTTTCTCCTCAGCCTCTGTTCTGATGAGTCTACAGTCACCGCCTGGCCCTCATCTTTCTCCTCAGCCTCTGTTCTGATGAGTCTACAGTCACCGCCTGGCCCTCATCTTTCTCCTCGGCCTCTGTCCTGATGAGTCTACAGTCACCGCCTGGCCCTCATCTTTCTCCTCAGCCTCTGTTCTGATGAGTCTACAGTCACCGCCTGGCCTCATCTTTCTCCCCGGCCTCTGTCCTGATGAGTCCAGTCCCCATGTGCCCCTCGTGTTTCTCCTCGTCCTTTGTCCTGAGTGTATTTCTTCCTTTTCAGCTTACACGTCTCCAGCCACCTTGTTTCACCGAATTGGATGATGCCCCATCTCTATACTCTGGCAGTGCCCCCTGGTTTCTGCACTGCTCGGTTTCTGGCAGCATAGCCCCTCCATGTCCTGTGACCCCGCTCTCGCTCTCCAGCCGCGGCGACAATAACAGGATCTGTGTGTTTGTGCAGCATGCGGGGCAGGAAGCCGATGCTTTTCCTGGACTCAGAGGTTCCCACTAAATTTTTCTTTCTAGTGTTCCTCAACAACAACACACGGCCCTTTCTCCAGACGCGGCCTGACCCCTCACGCAACTCTGCAAACCCCAGTAGTTACATAAATGGCAGGTGGGACACCACTTAGCCGACATTTCCCACGTCCTGGACGTTAACAAAGTCTCTGTGGCCTGAGGGTGAGATGCCGGTGATACCGCTGCCATCAGTGCTGTGCCCACTGAACCAGAGGACCCCAAAAAGGTCATCCCTGATGCGCCCTTGGTGTTTAGAAAGGAGTTTGACTATAAGATGTTCTGGGGTGACAGAGAGTGCACCGATCAGACTTAACATACCTGCAAAGGAACCTGGAAAAGGGGGACATATCATCATAATCGGCAGCGATTAATGGTCAGGAAGCAGGAACTATGAGCAAGCATAAGGATCTGAGCAGCTCGGACACGGGCCACATTAAGGTCTGGGTCACTTTAAAAATGGAGGGTGTTGTGGAGGTCCCTAGAATACTGCAGATCCTGTGGAGGTCCCTAGAATACGGCAGATCCTGTGGAGGTCCCTAGAATACGGCAGATCCTGTGGAGGTCCCTAGAATACGGCAGATCCTGTGGAGGTCCCTAGAATACGGCAGATCCTGAGGAGGTCCCTAGAATACGGCAGATCCTGTGGAGGTCCCTAGAATACGGCAGATCCTGTGGAGGTCCCTAGAATACGGCAGATCCTGTGGAGGTCCCTAGAATACGGCAGATCCTGTGGAGGTCCCTAGAATACGGCAGATCCTGAGGAGGTCCCTAGAATACGGCAGATCCTGTGGAGGTCCCTAGAATACGGCAGATCCTGTGGAGGTCCCTAGAATAGGGCAGATCCTGTGGAGTGTTCTAGTATATGGCACATATGATAGACAGGTTAGGACAGAGCATCGTAGCTTGATGATTGTGGGGCTAACCAGTCGGAGGATCCATGCTGAAACAGCCACCTACAATGAGCACGTGATCATCAAAGCTGGACCATGAAGCGATGGCCCAATCTGATGATTTTCATGCTCCATGGTGTGGGCTGCGTGCGTTTCCAGAGAAGAGAAGATATCTGGTGGACTATGGGATGACGACAGTGGTGGAGGAAAAGCGATGGGGGATGTTGTGCAGTCGATCGATCATCAGTGGGATGTGCAGGTCCAATCCAGTGAGTCTGCTCCAAGCAACAACCAGGACTACGGTGGGGTCCAGGCCTTGAGAGGTCAGAGATGGGGGCAGGCTGCAGTATTAGTTATGGCTGACACAGGTTTGTACCTTCTGTGCCGTGGTGGTCCCCACCATTTCAGCATTGTTAGAAGACAACGATCTGGTTCTCTGTGTCATGATGATGGTGAATCTACAACCTGAAGAAGGAGAAGACTCAGACGCCCAACCAAGATAGACTCCCTCCTCAGTGTGAGGAACGTCTTCTATTGCAGCAGAGGCATCAACAAGACCAGGCAGAGGGGGAGATGTGGATGGTGGAGGACGTTGGGGACGAGGACGCAGGGAGCAGCTCAGGGTTACAAGCAGTTCTTAAAGTTTAGCGCAAGTTCATCTGAAGATGTTTTTGATGTGGATTTTAGAGCAGAATAGAAGCTACTGTTGTCTTTCAGCTCTATCGTGCGGTGCCCATCAGCGGTCTCCCTACACATGACTCACGAGGGTCCTCTCTACTGTGTCTGGACCACAGAGCTCACTCTTGGCTCACAGGTGTTCTGTGGTTTGCAGTCTAGACGCCTCTCGCTGACTCCACCGACACCTGGGCAGAGCGCACACCGGGACTTGTTCTAATCAACTGGATGCTCTCAGGGTCTTTTGTCCATCATGTACTTGGTGCAAACCCCCCAGCACACGACATCATGACCCTCCCTGAGCACAAGCATCCAGCGAGCCCGACATGGATGCTGCAGATTCTTCGTGAATTGTGTGGCACACTCTACCCCTCCATATTGGATTTCATCCTTATGGAGGAGGAAGCACTGAACCCAGAACTACATTCCTAATAATCCATGGGTTAGATTAGTCTGGCATTACCCCGAGACAGCAGGTAGAATGGAAGCTCCTAGGATCCCAGCTCCGACCATAGATCAGGGAGGATCCATTATCTACGCCTGCCCTCTGGTGGCCACATGAAGCATTACACCGCAGAGTAAAGACAGGAGACGGGAAACCGCGCCACCCTGCAATAGCGCGCGACACCAATAAATGCCCCCCTGAGAAAAGAGAGGTGTATAGAGTGTAAGTCACATAATGACCTTCACCAGTGGGCAGCACCTACTACCCACAGCCCAGAAAGGAAGCAGCAGCCGCGTGATTACAGCTCTGGCTCTGAATGGAGAGGACTGCCTATTAGATTGTCAGCTCCGGTGACCCTGTATGTTTAAGGGCTGTGACGACCCTGAGGGACCTGCCGATGCTGTATGACAATGGCAGCTCAAGATCAGCCCCAGGTTTTATGGACGGCATCAGCCATTTTAATCACAGGCCAACACCAAGAAATAAAAGTGACGGCGGAGTACAAAGCCAGAACCCTTTATTTCACAGTGCATGGTGGAATGTAAACGATGGGGGTTATGTCCTCTTCTTGTTCTTCCCGATCACCTTCCCCGGGGGCACAGCTGGGGTTACAGTCTGGTACAGAGCAGAGGAGATCTTGTTCACGTAGTACAGATCCACCAGGGAGAAGATAAAGCTGCGGGATGAGCAGAGACACCATGATCACCCCCCCATAATCACAGTGTGCCCCCATCCATCTCATGTGACCCCCTCGCATACTCACCATGTAGTGACACAGACTCTGTGGACCAAGCCGGAAGCAAAAATGGCAATGAAGAGGCAGACGAGGACTGCAACACAAACATATAGGTGATCACCCCGAGTGACCCCCCGACCGCCCCACTGACCTGGACACCCCAACGGCTCCACAAATCTTGTCCCAGGCATGTACGAAACATGGTAGATGCTCCGGGGCCAGGAGACTGCACCCCTCTCTGGCTAGCGTTCCCCCACTCACATTCCAGATCTGACTACATCCTAGCTTCTACCTCTCCTCCAACAGACAGGGCCTTCACCAGAAGTCTTCCTCCCCAACAGGGCCTTCACCAGAAGTCTTCCTCCCAACTCACAGTCAAGATCTGGCTACAACTTCGCTTCTACCTCTCCTCCAACAGACGGGGCCTTCACCAGAAGTCTTCCTCCCAACTCACAGTCAAGATATGACTACAACTTAACTTCTACCTCTCTTCCGACAGACAGGGCCTTCACCAGAAGTCTTCCTCCCCACTCACATTCAAGATCTGGCTACATCCTAGCTTCTACCTCTCCTCCAACAGACAGGGCCTTCACCAGAAGTCTTCCTCCCTACTCACAGTCAAGATCTGGCTACATCCTAGCTTCTACCTCTCCTCCAACAGACAGGGCCTTCACCAGAAGTCTTCCTCCCTACTCACAGTCAAGATCTGGCTACATCCTAGCTTCTACCTCTCCTCCAACAGACAGGGCCTTCACCAGAAGTCTTCCTCCCCACTCACATTCAAGATCTGGCTACAACTTAGCTTCTACCTCTTCCAATAGACAGGGCATTCACCAGAAGTCTTCCTCCCCACTCACATTCAAGATTTGGCTACAACTTAGCTTCTACCTCTTACGACAGACAGGGCCTTCACCAGAAGTCTTCCTCCCCAACAGGGCCTTCACCAGAAGTCTTCCTCCAAACTCACATTCAAGATCTGGCTACAACTTAGCTTCTACCTCTTCCGACAGACAGGGCCTTCACCAGAAGTCTTCCTCCCCAACAGGGCCTTCACCAGAAGTCTTCCTCCAAACTTACATTCAAGATCTGGCTACAACTTAGCTTCTACCTCTTCCGACAGACAGGGCCTTCACCAGAAGTCTTCCTCCCCACTCACATTCAATATTTGGCTACAACTTAGCTTCTACCTCTTCCGACAGGGCCTTCACCAGAAGTCTTCCTCCCCAACAGGGCCTTCACCAGAAGTCTTCCTCCCCACTCACATTCAAGATCTGGCTACAACTTAGCTTCTACCTCTCTTCCGACAGACAGGGCCTTCACCAGAAGTCTTCCTCCCCACTCTCATTCCAAATTTGACTACATCCTAGTTTCTACCCCTCCTCCGACTCACAGGGCATTCACCCATTCATAGTCCACATCTGACTACATTCTAGCTTCTACCTCTCCTTTGACAAACAGGGTCTTCACTCACTCGTATTGCAGATGTAACTATATCCTAGCTCCTACCTATTTCCCGACAGACAGGGCATTCAACTTCTCATATTCCAGATCAGAATACATCCTAGTTTCTACCTTCACCGGAAGTTCCCGCTCATCATGTCCCATACACACAAGTCTCCGGTATACAGACATGAGCCGTCCTGTGCCTGTCATGGCTTCTATATAAATCAGGACTCCAGTACACACCCCGAGTCATGTGTAACTGGTGTGGATCCACAAGATCTTTGCTGAGAATCTGGCACCATTGTACTAAATCCCGAGATCTCACCAATCCTGCCTGCAGTCATCTACATATGAAGGACACCGGGGGATCGAGCCCCAAGGCTCTCACCTTCTGGAAACACCTTCGCCTGGAAACCTTTCCCAAATACCAGATTCTCCAGATTATTAAAGGCCTAAAGTCCAAATTAAGGAAATAACAGATCATGTGTCAGGGGAAGAGCAGGTAATACAGGACGGCCGACAGAAGGATACAGTGAGGGAGAAGAGGAAGATGCCGGAGCCCAGGAGCCCACCCAGGATGGTCAGCCACTCCGAGGACGCCAGGTGGCGGCTGTACATCTGCATTCCAGCGAAGAGGAGGAGCGCGACCAAGGAGGAAAGCGCCAGCGAGATCCCGGTACTGACCGCTGCGGGGAAAGACCACAAGTCACACAAGGGGCGACGCCCTCCACTGACTGCGTACCCCCGCTAGTGATAACAGCCCCCACTAATAACCACGTACCCTCACTAGTGATAAAAGCCCCCACTAATAACCACGTACCCTCACTAGTGATAAAAGCCCCCACTAATAACCACGTACCCCCACTAGTGATAACAGCCCCTACTAATAACCACGTACCCCCACTAGTGATAACAGCCCCCACTAATAACCACGTACCCCCACTAGTGATAACAGCCCCCACTATACACTAAGTACCCCCACTAGTGATAACAGCCCCCACTAATAACCACGTACCCACATTAGTGATAACAGCCCCCACTAATAACCACGTACCCCCACTAGTGATAACAGCCCCCACTAATAACCACGTACCCCCACTAGTGATAACAGCCTCCACTATACACCACGTACCCCCACTAGTGATAACAGCCCCCACTATACACCACGTACCCCCACTAGTGATAATAGCCTCCACTAATAACCACGTACCCCCACTAATGATAACAGCCCCCACTATACACTAAGTACCCCCACTAGTGATAACAGCCCCCACTATACACCACGTACCCCCACTAGTGATAACAGCCCCCACTATACACCACGTACCCCCACTAGTAATAACAGGCCCCACTAACAACCGCGTACCCCCACTAGTAATAACAGCCCCCACTATCAACCATGTACCCCCACTAGTGATAACAGCCCCCACTAACAACCGCGTACCCCCACTAGTGATAACAGCCCCCACTATCAACCACGTACCCCCCACTATACACCACGTACCTCCCCACTAGTGATAACCCCCACTATACACCACATACCTCCCCACTAGTGATAACCCCCCACTATACACCACGTACCTCCCCACTAGTGATAACCCCCACTATACACCACGTACCTCCCCACTAGTGATAACCCCCCACTATACACCACGTACCTCCCCACTAGTGATAACCCACCACTATACACCACGTACCTCCCCACTAGTGATAACCCACCACTATACACCACGTACCTCCCCACTAGTGATAACCCCCCACTATACACCACATACCCCCCACTATACACCACGTACCTCCCCACTAGTGATAACCCCCACTATACACCACGTACCTCCCCACTAGTGATAACCCCCACTATACACCACATACCCTCCACTAGTGATAACCCCCCACTATACACCACGTACCTCCCCACTAGTGATAACCCACCACTATACACCACGTACCTCCCCACTAGTGATAACCCCCCACTATACACCACATACCCCCCACTATTGATAACCCCCACTATACACCACGTATCTCCCCACTAGTGATAACCCCCCACTATACACCACATACCCTCCACTAGTGATAACCCCCCACTATACACCACGTACCCCCACTAGTGATAACCCCCCACTATACACCACGTACCTCCCCACTAGTGATAACCCCCACTATACACCACGTACCTCCCACTAGTGATAACCCCCCACTATACACCACATAACCCCCACTAGTGATAACCCCCCACTATACACCACATAACCCCCACTAGTGATAACCCCCCACTATACACCACATAACCCCCACTAGTGATAACCCCCCACTATACACCACGAACCTCCCCACTAGTGATAACCCCCACTATACACCACGTACCTCCCCACTATACACCACGTACCTCCCCACTAGTGATAACCCCCACTATACACCACGTACCTCCCCACTAGTGATAACCCCCCACTATACACCACATACCTCCCCACTAGTGATAACCCCCCACTATACACCACATACCCCCCACTAGTGATAACCCCCCACTATACACCACGTACCTCCCCACTAGTGATAACCCCCCACTATACACCACGTACCTCCCCACTAGTGATAACCCCCACTATACACCACGTACCTCCCCACTAGTGATAACCCCCCACTATACACCACATACCTCCCCACTAGTGATAACCCCCCACTATACACCACGTACCTCCCCACTAGTGATAACCCCCCACTATACACCACGTACCTCCCCACTAGTGATAACCCCCCACTATACACCACGTACCTCCCCACTAGTGATAACCCCCCACTATACACCACGTACCTCCCCACTAGTGATAACCCCCCACTATACACCACGTACCTCCCCACTAGTGATAACCCCCCACTATACACCACATACCCCCCCCACTAGTGATAACCCCCCACTATATACCACGTACCTCCCCACTAGTGATAACCCCCCACTATAGACCACGTACCTCCCCACTAGAGATAACCCCCCACTATACACCACGTACCTACCCACTAGAGATAACCCCCCACTATACACCACGTACCTCCCCACTAGAGATAACCCCCCACTATACACCACGTACCTCCCCACTAGTGATAACCCCCCACTATACACCACGTACCTCCCCACTAGTGATAACCCCCCACTATACACCACGTACCTCCCCACTAGTGATAACCCCCCACTATACACCACATACCCCCCACTATTGATAACCCCCACTATACACCACGTATCTCCCCACTAGTGATAACCCCCCACTATACACCACATACCCTCCACTAGTGATAACCCCCCACTATACACCACGTACCCCCACTAGTGATAACCCCCCACTATACACCACGTACCTCCCCACTAGTGATAACCCCCACTATACACCACGTACCTCCCACTAGTGATAACTCCCCACTATACACCACATAACCCCCACTAGTGATAACCCCCCACTATACACCACATAACCCCCACTAGTGATAACCCCCCACTATACACCACGTACCCCCACTAGTGATAACCCCCCACTATACACCACGAACCTCCCCACTAGTGATAACCCCCACTATACACCACGTACCTCCCCACTAGAGATAACCCCCACTATACACCACGTACCTCCCCACTAGTGATAACCCCCCACTATACACCACATACCTCCCCACTAGTGATAACCCCCCACTATACACCACATACCCCCCACTAGTGATAACCCCCCACTATACACCACGTACCTCCCCACTAGTGATAACCCCCCACTATACACCACGTACCTCCCCACTAGTGATAACCCCCACTATACACCACGTACCTCCCCACTAGTGATAACCCCCCACTATACACCACATACCTCCCCACTAGTGATAACCCCCCACTATACACCACATACCCCCCACTAGTGATAACCCCCCACTATACACCACGTACCTCCCCACTAGTGATAACCCCCCACTATACACCACGTACCTCCCCACTAGTGATAACCCCCACTATACACCACGTACCTCCCCACTAGTGATAACCCCCCACTATACACCACGTACCTCCCCACTAGTGATAACCCCCCACTATACACCACATACCCCCCCCACTAGTGATAACCCCCCACTATACACCACGTACCTCCCCACTAGTGATAACCCCCCACTATACACCACGTACCTCCCCACTAGAGATAACCCCCCACTATACACCACGTACCTCCCCACTAGAGATAACCCCCCACTATACACCACGTACCTCCCCACTAGAGATAACCCCCCACTATACACCACGTACCTCCCCACTAGAGATAACCCCCCACTATACACCACGTACCTCCCCACTAGTGATAACCCCCACTATACACCACGTACCTCCCCACTAGTGATAACCCCCCACTATACACCATGTACCTCCCCACTAGTGATAACCCCCCACTATACACCACGTACCTCCCCACTAGTGATAACCCCCCACTATACACCACATACCCCCCACTAGTGATAACCCCCCACTATACACCACATACCCCCCACTAGTGATAACCCCCCACTATACACCACATACCTCCCCACTAGTGATAACCCCCCACTATACACCAAATACCTCCCCACTAGTGATAACCCCCACTATACACCACGTACCTCCCCACTAGTGATAACCCCCCACTATACACCACGTACCTCCCCAATAGCGATAACCCCCCACTATACACCACATACCCTCCACTAGTGATAACCCCCCACTATACACCACGTACCCCCACTAGTGATAACCCCCCACTATACACCACGTACCCCCACTAGTGATAACCCCCACTATACACCACGTACCTCCCCACTAGTGATAACCCCCACTATACACCACGTACCTCCCCACTAGTGATAACCCCCACTATACACCACGTACCCCCCACTAGTGATAACCCCCCACTATACACCACGTACCTCCCCACTAGTGATAACCCCCACTATACACCACGTACCTACCCACTATACACCACCCCCACTATACACCACGTACCTCCCCACTAGTGATAACCCCCCACTATACACCACATACCTCCCCACTAGTGATAACCCCCCACTATACACCACATACCCCCCACTAGTGATAACCCCCCACTATACACCACGTACCTCCCCACTAGTGATAACCCCCCACTATACACCACGTACCTCCCCACTAGTGATAACCCCCACTATACACCACGTACCTCCCCACTAGTGACAACCCCCCACTATACACCACATACCTCCCCACTAGTGATAACCCCCCACTATACACCACGTACCTCCCCACTATACACCACGTACCTCCCCACTAGTGATAACCCCCAATATACACCACGTACCTCCCCACTAGTGATAACCCCCCACTATACACCACATACCTCCCCACTAGTGATAACCCCCCACTATACACCACATACCCCCCACTAGTGATAACCTCCCACTATACACCACGTACCTCCCCACTAGTGATAACCCCCCACTATACACCACGTACCTCCCCACTAGTGATAACCCCCACTATACACCACGTACCTCCCCACTAGTGATAACCCCCCACTATACACCACGTACCTCCCCACTAGTGATAACCCCCCACTATACACCACGTACCTCCCCACTAGTGATAACCCCCCACTATACACCACGTACCTCCCCACTAGTGATAACCCCCCACTATACACCACGTACCTCCCCACTAGTGATAACCCCCCACTATACACCACGTACCTCCCCACTAGTGATAACCCCCCACTATACACCACGTACCCCCCACTAGTGATAACCCCCCACTATACACCACGTACCTCCCCACTAGTGATAACCCCCACTATACACCACGTACCTACCCACTATACACCACCCCCACTATACACCACGTACCTCCCCACTAGTGATAACCCCCCACTATACACCACATACCTCCCCACTAGTGATAACCCCCCACTATACACCACATACCCCCCACTAGTGATAACCCCCCACTATACACCACGTACCTCCCCACTAGTGATAACCCCCCACTATACACCACGTACCTCCCCACTAGTGATAACCCCCACTATACACCACGTACCTCCCCACTAGTGACAACCCCCCACTATACACCACATACCTCCCCACTAGTGATAACCCCCCACTATACACCACGTACCTCCCCACTATAAACCACGTACCTCCCCACTAGTGATAACCCCCAATATACACCACGTACCTCCCCACTAGTGATAACCCCCCACTATACACCACATACCTCCCCACTAGTGATAACCCCCCACTATACACCACATACCCCCCACTAGTGATAACCTCCCACTATACACCACGTACCTCCCCACTAGTGATAACCCCCCACTATACACCACGTACCTCCCCACTAGTGATAACCCCCACTATACACCACGTACCTCCCCACTAGTGATAACCCCCCACTATACACCACGTACCTCCCCACTAGTGATAACCCCCCACTATACACCACGTACCTCCCCACTAGTGATAACCCCCCACTATACACCACGTACCTCCCCACTAGTGATAACCCCCCACTATACACCACGTACCTCCCCACTAGTGATAACCCCCACTATACACCACGTACCTCCCCACTAGTGATAACCCCCCACTATACACCACGTACCTCCCCACTAGTGATAATGCCCCACTATACACCACGTACCTCCCCACTAGTGATAACCCACCACTATACACCACGTACCTCCCCACTAGTGATAACCCCCCACTATACACCACATACCCCCCACTATTGTTAACCCCCACTATACACCACGTATCTCCCCACTAGTGATAACCCCCCACTATACACCACATACCCTCCACTAGTGATAACCCCCCACTATACACCACGTACCCCCACTAGTGATAACCCCCCACTATACACCACGTACCTCCCCACTAGTGATAACCCCCACTATACACCACGTACCTCCCCACTAGTGATAACCCCCACTATACACCACGTACCTCCCACTAGTGATAACCCCCCACTATACACCACATAACCCCCACTAGTGATAACCCCCCACTATACACCACATAACCCCCACTAGTGATAACCCCCCACTATACACCACGTACCCCCACTAGTGATAACCCCCCACTATACACCACGAACCTCCCCACTAGTGATAACCCCCACTATACACCACGTACCTCCCCACTAGTGATAACCCCCACTATACACCACGTACCTCCCCACTAGTGATAACCCCCCACTATACACCACATACCTCCCCACTAGTGATAACCCCCCACTATACACCACATACCCCCCACTAGTGATAACCCCCCACTATACACCACGTACCTCCCCACTAGTGATAACCCCCCACTATACACCACGTACCTCCCCACTAGTGATAACCCCCACTATACACCACGTACCTCCCCACTAGTGATAACCCCCCACTATACACCACATACCTCCCCACTAGTGATAACCCCCCACTATACACCACATACCCCCCACTAGTGATAACCCCCCACTATACACCACGTACCTCCCCACTAGTGATAACCCCCCACTATACACCACGTACCTCCCCACTAGTGATAACCCCCCACTATACACCACGTACCTCCCCACTAGTGATAACCCCCCACTATACACCACGTACCTCCCCACTAGTGATAACCCCCCACTATACACCACATACCCCCCCCACTAGTGATAACCCCCCACTATACACCACGTACCTCCCCACTAGTGATAACCCCCCACTATACACCACGTACCTCCCCACTAGAGATAACCCCCCACTATACACCACGTACCTCCCCACTAGAGATAACCCCCCACTATACACCACGTACCTCCCCACTAGAGATAACCCCCCACTATACACCACGTACCTCCCCACTAGTGATAACCCCCCACTATACACCACATACCCCCCACTATTGATAACCCCCACTATACACCACGTATCTCCCCACTAGTGATAACCCCCCACTATACACCACATACCCTCCACTAGTGATAACCCCCCACTATACACCACGTACCCCCACTAGTGATAACCCCCCACTATACACCACGTACCTCCCCACTAGTGATAACCCCCACTATACACCACGTACCTCCCACTAGTGATAACTCCCCACTATACACCACATAACCCCCACTAGTGATAACCCCCCACTATACACCACATAACCCCCACTAGTGATAACCCCCCACTATACACCACGTACCCCCACTAGTGATAACCCCCCACTATACACCACGAACCTCCCCACTAGTGATAACCCCCACTATACACCACGTACCTCCCCACTATACACCACGTACCTCCCCACTAGTGATAACCCCCACTATACACCACGTACCTCCCCACTAGTGATAACCCCCCACTATACACCACATACCTCCCCACTAGTGATAACCCCCCACTATACACCACATACCCCCCACTAGTGATAACCCCCCACTATACACCACGTACCTCCCCACTAGTGATAACCCCCCACTATACACCACGTACCTCCCCACTAGTGATAACCCCCACTATACACCACGTACCTCCCCACTAGTGATAACCCCCCACTATACACCACATACCTCCCCACTAGTGATAACCCCCCACTATACACCACATACCCCCCACTAGTGATAACCCCCCACTATACACCACGTACCTCCCCACTAGTGATAACCCCCCACTATACACCACGTACCTCCCCACTAGTGATAACCCCCCACTATACACCACGTACCTCCCCACTAGTGATAACCCCCCACTATACACCACGTACCTCCCCACTAGTGATAACCCCCCACTATACACCACATACCCCCCCCACTAGTGATAACCCCCCACTATACACCACGTACCTCCCCACTAGTGATAACCCCCCACTATACACCACGTACCTCCCCACTAGAGATAACCCCCCACTATACACCACGTACCTCCCCACTAGAGATAACCCCCCACTATACACCACGTACCTCCCCACTAGAGATAACCCCCCACTATACACCACGTACCTCCCCACTAGTGATAACCCCCCACTATACACCACGTACCTCCCCACTAGTGATAACCCCCCACTATACACCACGTACCTCCCCACTAGTGATAACCCCCCACTATACACCACGTACCTCCCCACTAGTGATAACCCCCCACTATACACCACATACCCCCCACTAGTGATAACCCCCCACTATACACCACATACCCCCCACTAGTGATAACCCCCCACTATACACCACATACCTCCCCACTAGTGATAACCCCCCACTATACACCAAATACCTCCCCACTAGTGATAACCCCCACTATACACCACGTACCTCCCCACTAGTGATAACCCCCCACTATACACCACGTACCTCCCCAATAGTGATAACCCCCCACTATACACCACGTACCCCCACTAGTGATAACCCCCCACTATACACCACGTACCTCCCCACTAGTGATAACCCCCACTATACACCACGTACCTCCCCACTATACACCACGTACCCCCCACTAGTGATAACCCCCCACTATACACCACGTACCTCCCCACTAGAGATAACCCCCCACTATACACCACGTACCTCCCCACTAGAGATAACCCCCCACTATACACCACGTACCTCCCCACTAGAGATAACCCCCCACTATACACCACGTACCTCCCCACTAGTGATAACCCCCCACTATACACCACGTACCTCCCCACTAGTGATAACCCCCCACTATACACCACGTACCTCCCCACTAGTGATAACCCCCCACTATACACCACGTACCTCCCCACTAGTGATAACCCCCCACTATACACCACATACCCCCCACTAGTGATAACCCCCCACTATACACCACATACCCCCCACTAGTGATAACCCCCCACTATACACCACATACCTCCCCACTAGTGATAACCCCCCACTATACACCAAATACCTCCCCACTAGTGATAACCCCCACTATACACCACGTACCTCCCCACTAGTGATAACCCCCCACTATACACCACGTACCTCCCCAATAGTGATAACCCCCCACTATACACCACGTACCCCCACTAGTGATAACCCCCCACTATACACCACGTACCTCCCCACTAGTGATAACCCCCACTATACACCACGTACCTCCCCACTAGTGATAACCCCCACTATACACCACGTACCCCCCACTAGTGATAACCCCCCACTATACACCACGTACCTCCCCACTAGTGATAACAACCACTATACACCACGTACCTACCCACTATACACCACCCCCACTATACACCACGTACCTCCCCACTAGTGATAACCCCCCACTATACACCACATACCTCCCCACTAGTGATAACCCCCCACTATACACCACATACCCCCCACTAGTGATAACCCCCCACTATACACCACGTACCTCCCCACTAGTGATAACCCCCCACTATACACCACGTACCTCCCCACTAGTGATAACCCCCACTATACACCACGTACCTCCCCACTAGTGACAACCCCCCACTATACACCACATACCTCCCCACTAGTGATAACCCCCCACTATACACCACGTACCTCCCCACTATACACCACGTACCTCCCCACTAGTGATAACCCCCAATATACACCACGTACCTCCCCACTAGTGATAACCCCCCACTATACACCACATACCTCCCCACTAGTGATAACCCCCCACTATACACCACATACCCCCCACTAGTGATAACCTCCCACTATACACCACGTACCTCCCCACTAGTGATAACCCCCCACTATACACCACGTACCTCCCCACTAGTGATAACCCCCACTATACACCACGTACCTCCCCACTAGTGATAACCCCCCACTATACACCACGTACCTCCCCACTAGTGATAACCCCCCCACTATACACCACGTACCTCCCCACTAGTGATAACCCCCCACTATACACCACGTACCTCCCCACTAGTGATAACCCCCCACTATACACCACGTACCTCCCCACTAGTGATAACCCCCCACTATACACCACGTACCTCCCCACTAGTGATAACCCCCCACTATACACCACGTACCCCCCACTAGTGATAACCCCCCACTATACACCACGTACCTCCCCACTAGTGATAACCCCCACTATACACCACATACCTCCCCACTAGTGATAACCCCCCACTATACACCACATACCCCCCACTAGTGATAACCCCCCACTATACACCACGTACCTCCCCACTAGTGATAACCCCCCACTATACACCACGTACCTCCCCACTAGTGATAACCCCCACTATACACCACGTACCTCCCCACTAGTGACAACCCCCCACTATACACCACATACCTCCCCACTAGTGATAACCCCCCACTATACACCACGTACCTCCCCACTATACACCACGTACCTCCCCACTAGTGATAACCCCCAATATACACCACGTACCTCCCCACTAGTGATAACCCCCCACTATACACCACATACCTCCCCACTAGTGATAACCCCCCCACTATACACCACATACCCCCCACTAGTGATAACCTCCCACTATACACCACGTACCTCCCCACTAGTGATAACCCCCCACTATACACCACGTACCTCCCCACTAGTGATAACCCCCACTATACACCACGTACCTCCCCACTAGTGATAACCCCCCACTATACACCACGTACCTCCCCACTAGTGATAACCCCCACTATACACCACGTACCTCCCCACTAGTGATATCCTCCCACTATAAACCACGTACCTCCCCACTAGTGATAACCCCCACTATACACCACGTACCTCCCCACTAGTGATATCCTCCCACTATACACCACGTACCTCCCCACTAGTGATAACCCCCCACTATACACCAAATACCTCCCACTAGTGATAACCCCCCACTATACACCAAATACCTCCCCACTAGTGATAACCCCCACTATACACCAAATACCTCCCCACTAGTGATAACCCCCACTATACACCACGTACCTCCCCACTAGTGATAACCCCCCACAATACACCACGTACCTCCCCACTAGTGATAACCCCCCACTATACACCACGTACCCCCCACTATACACCACATACCCCCCACTAGTGATAACCCCCCACTATACACCACATACCCCACACTAGTGATAACCCCCCACTATACACCACATACCCCCCACTAGTGATAACCCCCCACTATACACCACGTACCTCCCCACTAGTGATAACCCCCACTATACACCACGTACCTCCCCACTAGTGATAACCCCCCACTATACACCAAATACCTCCCACTAGTGATAACCCCCCACTATACACCAAATACCTCCCCACTAGTGATAACCCCCACTATACACCACGTACCTCCCCACTAGTGATAACCCCCCACAATACACCACGTACCTCCCCGCTAGTGATAACCCCCCACTATACACCACGTACCTCCCCACTAGTGATAACCCCCCACTATACACCACGTACCTCCCCGCTAGTGATAACCCCCCACTATACACCACGTACCTCCCCGCTAGTGATAACCCCCACTGTACACCACGTACCTCCCCACTAGTGATAACCCCCCACTATACACCACGTACCTCCCCACTAGTGATAACCCACCACTATACACCACGTACCTCCCCACTAGTGATAACCCACCACTATACACCACGTACCTCCCCACTAGTGATAACCCCCACTATACACCACGTACCTCCCCACTAGTGATAACCCCCACTATACACCACGTACCTCCCACTAGTGATAACCCCACTATACACCACGTACCTCCCCACTAGTGATAACCCCCCACTATACACCACATACCCCCCACTAGTGATAACCCCCCACTATACACCACGTACCTCCCCGCTAGTGATAACCCCCCACTATACACCACGTACCCCCACTAGTGATAACCCTCCACTATACACCACGTACCTCCCCACTAGTGATAACCCCCACTATACACCACGTACCTCCCCACTAGTGATAACCCCCACTATACACCACGTACCTCCCACTAGTGATAACCCCCACTATACACCACGTACCTCCCCACTAGTGATAACCCCCACTATACACCACGTACCTCCCACTAGTGATAACCCCCACTATACACCACGTACCTCCCACTAGTGATAACCCCCACTATACACCACGTACCTCCCCACTAGTGATAACCCCCCACTATACACCACATACCCCCCATTAGTGATAACCCCCCACTATACACCACGTACCTCCCCGCTAGTGATAACCCCCCACTATACACCACGTACCTCCCCGCTAGTGATAACCCCCCACTATACACCACGTACCCCCACTAGTGATAACCCCCCACTATACACCACGTACCCCCACTAGTGATAACCCCCCACTATACACCACGTACCTCCCCACTAGTGATAACCCCCACTATACACCACGTACCTCCCACTAGTGATAACCCCCACTATACACCACGTACCTCCCCACTAGTGATAACCCCCCACTATACACCACGTACCCCCACTAGTGATAACCCCCACTATACACCACGTACCTCCCCACTAGTGATAACCCCCCACTATACACCACGTACCTCCCCGCTAGTGATAACACCCACTATACACCACGTACCCCCACTAGTGATAACCCCCCACTATACACCACGTACCCCCACTAGTGATAACCCCCCACTATACACCACGTACCCCCACTAGTGATAACCCCCCACTATACACCACGTACCCCCACTAGTGATAACCCCCCACTATACACCACGTACCCCCACTAGTGATAACCCCCCACTATACACCACGTACCTCCCCACTAGTGATAACCCCCAACTATACACCACGTACCTCCCCACTAGTGATAACCCCCCACTATACACCACGTACCCCCACTAGTGATAACCCCCCACTATACACCACGTACCTCCCCACTAGTGATAACCCCCCACTATACACCACGTACCTCCCCACTAGTGATAACCCCCCACTATACACCACGTACCTCCCCACTAGTGATAACCCCCCACTATACACCACGTACCTCCCCACTAGTGATAACCCCCCACTATACACCACGTACCTCCCCACTAGTGATAACCCCCCACTATACACCACGTACCTCCCCACTAGTGATAACCCCCCACTATACACCACATACCCCCACTAGTGATAACCCCCCACTATACACCACATACCCCCCACTAGTGATAACCCCCCACTATACACCACGTACCTCCCCACTAGTGATAACCCCCCACTATACACCACGTACCTCCCCACTAGTGATAACCCCCCACTATACACCACGTACCTCCCCACTAGTGATAACCCCCCACTATACACCACATACCCCCCACTATACACCACGTACCCCCACTAGTGATAACCCCCCACTATACACCACATACCCCCCACTAGTGATAACCCCCCACTATACACCACGTACCTCCCCACTATACACCACATACCCCCCACGTACCTCCCCACTAGTGATAACCCCCCACTATACACCACGTACCTCCCCACTAGTGATAACCCCCCACTATACACCACGTACCTCCCCACTAGTGATAACCCCCCACTATACACCACGTACCCCCACTAGTGATAACCCCCCACTATACACCACATACCCCCCACTAGTGATAACCCCCCACTATACACCACGTACCTCCCCACTAGTGATAACCCCCACTATACACCACGTACCTACCACTAGTGATAACCCCCACTATACACCAAATACCCCCCACTAGTGATAACCCCCACTATACACCAAATACCCCCCACTAGTGATAACCCCCACTATACACCACATACCCCCCACTAGTGATAACCCCCACTATACACCACGTACCTCCCCACTAGTGATAACCCCCCCCTATACACCACGTACCTCCCCACTAGTGATAACCCCCCACTATACACCACATACCCCCCACTATACACCACGTACCCCCACTAGTGATAACCCCCCACTATACACCACATACCCCCCACTATACACCACGTACCCCCCACTAGTGATAACCCCCCACTATACACCACATACCCCCCACTAGTGATAACCCCCCACTATACACCACGTACCTCCCCACTAGTGATAACCCCCCAATATACACCACATACCCCCCACTAGTGATAACCCCCCACTATACACCACGTACCTCCCCACTAGTGATATCCCCCCACTATACACCACGTACCTCCCCACTAGTGATATCCCCCCACTATACACCACGTACCTCCCCACTAGTGATAACCCCCCACTATACACCACGTACCTCCCCACTAGTGATAACCCCCCACTATACACCACGTACCTCCCCACTAGTGATAACCCCCCACTATACACCACATACCCCCCACTATACACCACGTACCTCCCCACTAGTGATAACCCCCACTATACACCACGTACCTCCCCACTAGTGATAACCCCCACTATACACCACATACCTCCCCACTAGTGATAACCCCCCACTATACACCACGTACCTCCCCACTAGTGATAACCCCCACTATACACCACGTACCTCCCCACTAGTGATAACCCCCCACTATACACCACGTACCCCCACTAGTGATAACCCCCCACTATACACCACATACCCCCCACTAGTGATAACCCCCCACTATACACCACATACCCCCCACTATACACCACGTACCCCCCACTAGTGATCACCCCCCACTATACACCACATACCCCCCACTAGTGATAACCCCCCACTATACACCACGTACCTCCCCACTAGTGATAACCCCCCAATATACACCACATACCCCCCACTAGTAATAACCCCCCACTATACACCACGTACCTCCCCACTAGTGATATCCCCCCACTATACACCACGTACCTCCCCACTAGTGATAACCCCCCACTATACACCACATACCCCCCACTAGTGATAACCCCCCACTATACACCACGTACCTCCCCACTAGTGATAACCCCCCAATATACACCACATACCCCCCACTAGTGATAACCCCCACTATACACCACGTACCTCCCCACTAGTGATATCCCCCCACTACACACCACGTACCTCCCCACTAGTGATAACCCCCCACTATACACCACGTACCTCCCCACTAGTGATAACCCCCCACTATACACCACGTACCCCCCACTAGTGATAACCCCCCACTATACACCACATACCCCCCACTAGTGATAACCCCCACTATACACCACGTACCTCCCCACTAGTGATAACCCCCCACTATACACCACATACCCCCCACTAGTGATAACCCCCCACTATACACCACGTATCTCCCCACTAGTGATAACCCCCCACTATACACCACGTACCTCCCCACTAGTGAAAACCCCCCACTATACACCACGTACCTCCCCACTAGTGAAAACCCCCCACTATACACCACGTACCTCCCCACTAGTGATAACCCCCCACTATACACCACATACCCCCCACTAGTGATAACCCCCCACTATACACCACATACCTCCCCACTAGAGATAACCCCCCACTATACACCACATACCCCCCACTAGTGATAACCCCCCACAATACACCACGTACCTCCCCACTAGTGATAGCCCCCCACTATACACCACGTACCTCCCCACTAGTGATAACCCCCCACTATACACCACGTACCTCCCCACTAGTGATAACCCCCACTATACACCACGTACCTCCCCACTAGTGATAACCCCCACTATACACCACGTACCTCCCCACTAGTGATAACCCACCACTATACACCACGTACCTCCCCACTAGTGATAACCCCCACTATACACCACGTACCTCCCCACTAGTGATAACCCCCCACTATACACCACGTACCTCCCCACTAGTGATAACCCCCACTATACACCACGTACCTCCCCACTAGTGATAACCCCCACTATACACCACGTACCTCCCCACTAGTGATAACCCCCCACTATACACCACGTACCTCCCCACTAGTGATAGCCCCCCACTATACACCACGTACCTCCCCACTAGTGATAACCCCCCACTATACACCACATACCTCCCCACTAGTGATAACCCCCCACTATACACCACGTACCTCCCCACTAGTGAAAACCCCCCACTATACACCACGTACCTCCCCGCTAGTGATAACCCCCCACTATACACCACGTACCCCCACTAGTGATAACCCCCCACTATACACCACATACCCCCCACTAGTGATAACCCCCCACTATACACCACATACCCCCCACTATACACCACGTACCCCCCACTAGTGATAACCCCCCACTATACACCAGATACCCCCCACTAGTGATAACCCCCCACTATACACCACATACCCCCCACTATACACCACGTACCCCCACTAGTGATAACCCCCCACTATACACCACATACCCCCCACTAGTGATAACCCCCCACTATACACCACATACCCCCCACTATACACCACGTACCCCCCACTAGTGATCACCCCCCACTATACACCACATACCCCCCACTAGTGATAACCCCCCACTATACACCACGTACCTCCCCACTAGTGATAACCCCCCAATATACACCACATACCCCCCACTAGTGATAACCCCCCACTATACACCACGTACCTCCCCACTAGTGATATCCCCCCACTATACACCACGTACCTCCCCACTAGTGATAACCCCCCACTATACACCACGTACCTCCCCACTAGTGATAACCCCCCACTATACACCACGTACCCCCCCACTAGTGATAACCCCCCACTATACACCACGTACCCCCCACTAGTGATAACCCCCCACTATACACCACATACCCCCCACTAGTGATAACCCCCACTATACACCACGTACCCCCCACTAGTGATAACCCCCACTATACAACACGTACCTCCCCACTAGTGATAACCCCCCACTATACACCACATACCCCCCACTAGTGATAACCCCCCACTATACACCACATACCCCCCACTAGTGATAACCCCCCACTATACACCACATACCCCCCACTAGTGATAACCCCCCACTATACACCACGTACCTCCCCACTAGTGATAACCCCCCACTATACACCACGTACCTCCCCACTAGTGATAGCCCCCCACTATACACCACATACCCCCCACTAGTGATAACCCCCCACTATACACCACGTATCTCCCCACTAGTGATAACCCCCCACTATACACCACGTACCTCCCCACTAGTGATAACCCCCCACTATACACCACGTACCTCCCCACTAGTGAAAACCCCCCACTATACACCACGTACCTCCCCACTAGTGATAACCCCCCACTATACACCACATACCCCCCACTAGTGATAACCCCCCACTATACACCACGTACCTCCCCACTAGTGATAACCCCCCACTATACACCACATACCTCCCCACTAGTGATAACCCCCCACTATACACCACATACCCCCCACTAGTGATAACCCCCCACTATACACCACGTACCTCCCCACTAGTGATAGCCCCCCACTATACACCACGTACCTCCCCACTAGTGATAACCCCCCACTATACACCACGTACCTCCCCACTAGTGATAACCCCCACTATACACCACGTACCTCCCCACTAGTGATAACCCCCCACTATACACCACGTACCTCCCCACTAGTGATAACCCCCACAATACACCACGTACCTCCCCACTAGTGATAACCCCCACTATACACCACGTACCTCCCCACTAGTGATAACCCCCCACTATACACCACGTACCTCCCCACTAGTGATAACCCCCCACTATACACCACGTACCTCCCCACTAGTGATAACCCCCACTATACACCACGTACCTCCCCACTAGTGATAACCCCCCACTATACACCACGTACCTCCCCACTAGTGATAGCCCCCCACTATACACCACGTACCTCCCCACTAGTGATAACCCCCCACTATACACCACGTACCTCCCCACTAGTGATAACCCCCCACTATACACCACATACCCCCCACTAGTGATAACCCCCCCACTATACACCACGTACCTCCCCACTAGTGATAACCCCCCCACTATACACCACGTACCTCCCCACTAGTGATAGCCCCCCACTATACACCACGTACCTCCCCACTAGTGATAGCCCCCCACTATACACCACGTACCTCCCCACTAGTGATAGCCCCCCACTATACACCACGTACCTCCTCACTAGTGATAACCCTCCACTATACACCACGTACCCCCACTAGTGATAACCCCCACTATACACCACGTACCTCCCCACTAGTGATAACCCCCCACTATACACCACGTACCTCCCCGCTAGTGATAACCCCCCACTATACACCACGTACCCCCACTAGTGATAACCCTCCACTATACACCACGTACCCCCACTAGTGATAACCCCCCACTATACACAACATACCCCCCACTATACACCACGTACCTCCCCACTAGTGATAACCCCCACTATACACCACGTACCTCCCCACTAGTGATAACCCCCCACTATACACCACGTACCTCCCCGCTAGTGATAACCCCCCACTATACACCACGTACCCCCACTAGTGATAACCCTCCACTATACACCACGTACCCCCACTAGTGATAACCCCCCACTATACACAACATACCCCCCACTATACACCACGTACCTCCCCACTAGTGATAACCCCCACTATACACCAAGTACCTCCCCACTAGTGATAACCCCCCACTATACACCACGTACCTCCCCACTAGTGATAACCCCCACTATACACCACGTACCTCCCCACTAGTGATAACCCCCCACTATACACCACGTACCTCCCCGCTAGTGATAACCCCCCACTATACACCACGTACCCCCACTAGTGATAACCCTCCACTATACACCACGTACCCCCACTAGTGATAACGCCCCACTATACACAACATACCCCCCACTATACACCACGTACCTCCCCACTAGTGATAACCCCCACTATACACCACGTACCTCCCCACTAGTGATAACCCCCCACTATACACCACGTACCTCCCCACTAGTGATAACCCCCCACTATACACCACATACCCCCCACTAGTGATAACCCCCCACTATACACCACGTACCTCCCCACTAGTGATAACCCCCCACTATACACCACGTACCTCCCCACTAGTGATAACCCCCCACTATACACCACGTACCTCCCCACTAGTGATAACCCCCACTATACACCACGTACCTCCCCACTAGTGATAACCCCCCACTATACACCACGTACCTCCCCACTAGTGATAACCCCCACTATACACCACGTACCTCCCCACTAGTGATAACCCCCCACTATACACCACGTACCTCCCCACTAGTGATAACCCCCACTATACACCACGTACCTCCCCACTAGTGATAACCCCCCACTATACACCACGTACCTCCCCGCTAGTGATAACCCCCCACTATACACCACGTACCCCCACTAGTGATAACCCCCCACTATACACCACATACCCCCCACTAGTGATAACCCCCCACTATACACCACATACCCCCCACTATACACCACGTACCCCCCACTAGTGATCACCCCCCACTATACACCACATACCCCCCACTAGTGATAACCCCCCACTATACACCACGTACCTCCCCACTAGTGATAACCCCCCAATATACACCACATACCCCCCACTAGTGATAACCCCCCACTATACACCACGTACCTCCCCACTAGTGATATCCCCCCACTATACACCACGTACCTCCCCACTAGTGATAACCCCCCACTATACACCACGTACCTCCCCACTAGTGATAACCCCCCACTATACACCACGTACCCCCCCACTAGTGATAACCCCCCACTATACACCACGTACCCCCCACTAGTGATAACCCCCCACTATACACCACATACCCCCCACTAGTGATAACCCCCACTATACACCACGTACCCCCCACTAGTGATAACCCCCACTATACACCACGTACCTCCCCACTAGTGATAACCCCCCACTATACACCACATACCCCCCACTAGTGATAACCCCCACTATACACCACGTACCCCCCACTAGTGATAACCCCCACTATACACCACGTACCTCCCCACTAGTGATAACCCCCCACTATACACCACATACCCCCCACTAGTGATAACCCCCCACTATACACCACATACCCCCCACTAGTGATAACCCCCCACTATACACCACGTATCTCCCCACTAGTGATAACCCCCCACTATACACCACGTACCTCCCCACTAGTGATAACCCCCCACTATACACCACGTACCTCCCCACTAGTGAAAACCCCCCACTATACACCACGTACCTCCCCACTAGTGATAACCCCCCACTATACACCACATACCCCCCACTAGTGATAACCCCCCACTATACACCACGTACCTCCCCACTAGTGATAACCCCCCACTATACACCACATACCTCCCCACTAGTGATAACCCCCCACTATACACCACATACCCCCCACTAGTGATAACCCCCCACTATACACCACGTACCTCCCCACTAGTGATAGCCCCCCACTATACACCACGTACCTCCCCACTAGTGATAACCCCCCACTATACACCACGTACCTCCCCACTAGTGATAACCCCCACTATACACCACGTACCTCCCCACTAGTGATAACCCCCCACTATACACCACGTACCTCCCCACTAGTGATAACCCCCACTATACACCACGTACCTCCCCACTAGTGATAACCCCCACTATACACCACGTACCTCCCCACTAGTGATAACCCCCCACTATACACCACGTACCTCCCCACTAGTGATAACCCCCCACTATACACCACGTACCTCCCCACTAGTGATAACCCCCCACTATACACCACGTACCTCCCCACTAGTGATAACCCCCCACTATACACCACGTACCTCCCCACTAGTGATAGCCCCCCACTATACACCACGTACCTCCCCACTAGTGATAACCCCCCACTATACACCACGTACCTCCCCACTAGTGATAACCCCCCACTATACACCACATACCCCCCACTAGTGATAACCCCCCCACTATACACCACGTACCTCCCCACTAGTGATAACCCCCCCACTATACACCACGTACCTCCCCACTAGTGATAGCCCCCCACTATACACCACGTACCTCCCCACTAGTGATAGCCCCCCACTATACACCACGTACCTCCCCACTAGTGATAGCCCCCCACTATACACCACGTACCTCCTCACTAGTGATAACCCTCCACTATACACCACGTACCCCCACTAGTGATAACCCCCACTATACACCACGTACCTCCCCACTAGTGATAACCCCCCACTATACACCACGTACCTCCCCGCTAGTGATAACCCCCCACTATACACCACGTACCCCCACTAGTGATAACCCTCCACTATACACCACGTACCCCCACTAGTGATAACCCCCCACTATACACAACATACCCCCCACTATACACCACGTACCTCCCCACTAGTGATAACCCCCACTATACACCACGTACCTCCCCACTAGTGATAACCCCCCACTATACACCACGTACCTCCCCGCTAGTGATAACCCCCCACTATACACCACGTACCCCCACTAGTGATAACCCTCCACTATACACCACGTACCCCCACTAGTGATAACCCCCCACTATACACAACATACCCCCCACTATACACCACGTACCTCCCCACTAGTGATAACCCCCACTATACACCAAGTACCTCCCCACTAGTGATAACCCCCCACTATACACCACGTACCTCCCCACTAGTGATAACCCCCACTATACACCACGTACCTCCCCACTAGTGATAACCCCCCACTATACACCACGTACCTCCCCGCTAGTGATAACCCCCCACTATACACCACGTACCCCCACTAGTGATAACCCTCCACTATACACCACGTACCCCCACTAGTGATAACCCCCCACTATACACAACATACCCCCCACTATACACCACGTACCTCCCCACTAGTGATAACCCCCACTATACACCACGTACCTCCCCACTAGTGATAACCCCCCACTATACACCACGTACCTCCCCACTAGTGATAACCCCCCACTATACACCACATACCCCCCACTAGTGATAACCCCCCACTATACACCACGTACCTCCCCACTAGTGATAACCCCCCACTATACACCACGTACCTCCCCACTAGTGATAACCCCCCACTATACACCACGTACCTCCCCACTAGTGATAACCCCCACTATACACCACGTACCTCCCCACTAGTGATAACCCCCCACTATACACCACGTACCTCCCCACTAGTGATAACCCCCACTATACACCACGTACCTCCCCACTAGTGATAACCCCCCACTATACACCACGTACCTCCCCACTAGTGATAACCCCCACTATACACCACGTACCTCCCCACTAGTGATAACCCCCCACTATACACCACGTACCTCCCCGCTAGTGATAACCCCCCACTATACACCACGTACCCCCACTAGTGATAACCCTCCACTATACACCACGTACCCCCCACTAGTGATAACCCCCCACTATACACCACGTACCTCCCCACTAGTGATAACCCCCCACTATACACCACGTACCTCCCCACTAGTGATAGCCCCCCACTATACACCACGTACCTCCCCACTAGTGATAACCCCCCACTATACACCACGTACCTCCCCACTAGTGATAACCCCCCACTATACACCACGTACCTCCCCACTAGTGATAACCCCCACTATACACCACGTACCCCCACTAGTGATAAGCCCCACTATACACCACGTACCTCCCCACTAGTGATAACCCCCCACTATACACCACGTACCTCCCCACTAGTGATAACCCCCCACTATACACCACATACCCCCCACTAGTGATAACCCCCCACTATACACCACGTACCTCCCCACTAGTGATAACCCCCCACTATACACCACGTACCTCCCCACTAGTGATAACCCCCCACTATACACCACGTACCTCCCCACTAGTGATAACCCCCCACTATACACCACGTACCTCCCCACTAGTGATAACCCCCCACTATACACCACGTACCTCCCCACTAGTGATAACCCCCCACTATACACCACGTACCTCCCCACTAGTGATAACCCCCCACTATACACCACGTACCTCCCCACTAGTGATAACCCCCACTATACACCACGTACCTCCCCACTAGTGATAACCCCCCACTATACACCACATACCCCCCACTAGTGATAACCCCCACTATACACCACGTACCTCCCCACTAGTGATAACCCCCACTATACACCACATACCCCCCACTAGTGATAACCCCCCACTATACACCACATACCCCCCACTAGTGATAACCCCCCACTATACACCACATACCCCCCACTAGTGATAACCCCCCACTATACACCACGTACCTCCCCACTAGTGATAACCCCCACTATACACCACATACCCCCCACTAGTGATAACCCCCACTATACACCACGTACCTCCCCACTAGTGATAACCCCCCACTATACACCACGTACCTCCCCACTAGTGATAACCCCCACTATACACCACATACCCCCCACTAGTGATAACCCCCACTATACACCACGTACCTCCCCACTAGTGATAACCCCCCACTATACACCACATACCTCCCACTAGTGATAACCCCCCACTATACACCACGTACCTCCCCACTAGTGATAACCCCCCACTATACACCACGTACCTCCCCACTAGTGATAACCCCCACTATACACCACATACCCCCCACTAGTGATAACCCCCCACTATACACCACGTACCTCCCCACTAGTGATAACCCCCCACTATACACCACATACCCCCCACTAGTGATAACCCCCCACTATACACCACATACCCCCCACTAGTGATAACCCCCCACTATACACCACGTACCTCCCCACTAGTGATAACCCCCCACTATACACCACGTACCTCCCACTAGTGATAACCCCCCACTATACACCACGTACCTCCCACTAGTGATAACCCCCCACTATACACCACGTACCTCCCCACTAGTGATAACCCCCCACTATACACCACGTACCTCCCACTAGTGATAACCCCCCACTATACACCACGTACCTCCCCACTAGTGATAACCCCCCACTATACACCACATACCCCCCACTAGTGATAACCCCCCACTATACACCACGTACCTCCCCACTAGTGATAACCCCCACTATACACCACGTACCTCCCCACTAGTGATAACCCCCCACTATACACCACATACCCCCCACTAGTGATAACCCCCCACTATACACCACGTACCTCCCCACTAGTGATAACCCCCCACTATACACCACATACCCCCCACTAGTGATAACCCCCCACTATACACCACGTACCTCCCCACTAGTGATAGCCCCCCACTATACACCACGTACCTCCCCACTAGTGATAACCCCCCACTATACACCACATACCTCCCACTAATGATAACCCCCCACTATACACCACGTACCTCCCCACTAGTGATAACCCCCCACTATACACCACGTACCTCCCCACTAGTGATAACCCCCCACTATACACCACATACCTCCCACTAGTGATAACCCCCCACTATACACCACGTACCTCCCCACTAGTGATAACCCCCCACTATACACCACGTACCTCCCCACTAGTGATAACCCCCCCACTATACACCACGTACCTCCCACTAGTGATAACCCCCCACTATACACCACATACCTCCCCACTAGTGATAACCCCCCACTATCCGCAGTCCGCGCTCTGGTTATGGACACGTCACCCTTCCGCCTCTTGTTCCTCCTCCTCCTCCCGGCAGCCGGTACAGCCCCCACCTCCCCGCAGCCCCCCGCGCCTCCCGGAGAAGATCTCACCCATCTCTGCTGCACAGACGCCAACAACCCGGAACAGCCCGAGACAAGGAGGAGCCACCGACTACCCCGCCCACTGCGCGAGGACGCGTCATCAATTCCGAATACAACAAGAAACCACGCCCACAAGAGCGTCATCATTCCCCGCACACGACAGAAAGGGACGTCATCAGTCCGCGACCAGAGAGCGACACCTACCGGAGGATAAGAGAGTAGTGAGAGGAGCAGTCCTGTGCAGGAGGAGGTGGAGTGAGAGGAGCAGTCCTGTGCAGGAGGAGGAGGAGTGAGAGGAGCAGTCCTGTGCAGGAGGAGGAGGAGGAGTGAGAGGAGCAGTCCTGTGCAGGAGGAGGAGGAGGAGTGAGAGGAGCAGTCCTGTGCAGGAGGAGGAGGAGGAGTGAGAGGAGCAGTCCTGTGCAGGAGGAGTGAGAGGAGCAGTCCTGTGCAGGAGGAGGTGGAGTGAGAGGTGCAGTCCTGTGCAGTAGGAGGAGGAGGAGTGAGAGGATCAGTCCTGTGCAGGAGGAGGAGGAGTGAGAGGAGCAGTCCTGTGCAGGAGGAGGTGGAGTGAGAGGAGCAGTCCTGTGCAGGAGGAGGTGGAGTGAGAGGAGCAGTCCTGTGCAGGAGGAGGTGGAGTGAGAGGAGCAGTCCTGTGCAGGAGGAGGAGGAGTGAGAGGAGCAGTCCTGTGCAGGAGGAGGTGGAGTGAGAGGAGCAGTCCTGTGCAGGAGGAGGTGGAGTGAGAGGAGCAGTCCTGTGCAGGAGGAGAAGGAGTGAGAGGAGCAGTCCTGTGCAGGAGGAGGTGGAGTGAGAGGAGCAGTCCTGTGCAGGAGGAGAAGGAGTGAGAGGAGCAGTCCTGTGCAGGAGGAGGAGGAGTGAGAGGAGCAGTCCTGTGCAGGAGGAGGAGGAGTGAGAGGAGCAGTCCTGTGCAGGAGGAGAAGGAGTGAGAGGAGCAGTCCTGTGCAGGAGGAGGAGGAGTGAGAGGAGCAGTCCTGTGCAGGAGGAGGTGGAGTGAGAGGAGCAGTCCTGTGCAGGAGGAGGAGGAGTGAGAGGAGCAGTCCTGTGCAGGAGGAGGAGGAGGAGTGAGAGGAGCAGTCCTGTGCAGGAGGAGTGAGAGGAGCAGTCCTGTGCAGGAGGAGGAGGAGTGAGAGGAGCAGTCCTGTGCAGGAGGAGGTGGAGTGAGAGGAGCAGACCTGTGCAGGAGGAGGTGGAGTGAGAGGAGCAGTCCTGTGCAGGAAGAGTGAGAGGAGCAGTCCTGAGTAGGAGGAGTGAGAGGAGCAGTCCTGTGCAGGAGGAGGAGGAGTGAGAGGAGCAGTCCTGTGCAGGAGGAGGAGGAGTGAGAGGAGCAGTCCTGTGCAGGAGGAGGAGGAGTGAGAGGAGCAGTCCTGCGCAGGAGGAGGAGGAGTGAGAGGTGCAGTCCTGTGCAGGAGGAGGAGGAGTGAGAGGAGCAGTCCTGTGCAGGAGGAGGAGGAGTGAGAGGAGCAGTCCTGTGCAGGAGGAGGAGGAGTGAGAGGAGCAGTCCTGTGCAAGAGGAGGAGTGAGAGGAGCAGTCCTGTGCAGGAGGAGGAGGAGTGAGAGGAGCAGACCTGTGCAGGAGGAGGTGGAGTGAGAGGAGCAGTCCTGTGCAGGAGGAGGAGGAGTGAGAGGAGCAGACCTGTGCAGGAGGAGGAGGAGTGAGAGGAGCAGTCCTGTGCAGGAGGAGGAGGAGTGAGAGGAGCAGTCCTGTGCAGGAGGAGGAGGAGTGAGAGGAGCAGTCCTGTGCAGGAGGAGGAGGAGTGAGAGGAGCAGTCCTGTGCAGGAGGAGGAGGAGTGAGAGGAGCAGTCCTGTGCAGGAGGAGGAGGAGTGAGAGGAGCAGTCCTGTGCAAGAGGAGGAGTGAGAGGAGCAGTCCTGTGCAGGAGGAGGTGGAGTGAGAGGAGCAGTCCTGTGCAGGAAGAGTGAGAGGAGCAGTCCTGAGGAGTGAGAGGATCAGTCCTGTGCAGGAGGAGGAGGAGTGAGAGGAGCAGTCCTGTGCAGGAGGAGGAGGAGTGAGAGGAGCAGTCCTGTGCAGGAGGAGGAGTGAGAGGAGCAGTCCTGTGCAAGAGGAGGAGTGAGAGGAGCAGTCCTGTGCAGGAGGAGGAGGAGTGAGAGGAGCAGACCTGTGCAGGAGGAGGAGGAGTGAGAGGAGCAGACCTGTGCAGGAGGAGGTGGAGTGAGAGGAGCAGTCCTGTGCAGGAGGAGGAGGAGTGAGAGGAGCAGACCTGTGCAGGAGGAGGTGGAGTGAGAGGAGCAGTCCTGTGCAGGAGGAGGTTGAGTGAGAGGAGCAGTCCTGTGCAGGAGGAGGAGGAGTGAGAGGAGCAGACCTGTGCAGGAGGAGGTGGAGTGAGAGGAGCAGTCCTGTGCAGGAGGAGGTGGAGTGAGAGGAGCAGTCCTGTGCAGGAGGAGGAGGAGTGAGAGGAGCAGTCCTGTGCAAGAGGAGTGTAGCGCCGGCGTCCCTGCCCTCTGCTAGGCAGGGACGCTGTTCCCCTCACCTCTCTGCTCCGTGCCCGGCGTCCTCCTCCCGCTCTGCTGGCAGCGCGCGCTCCTTCCCGGCCACTGTGCTTAGGGCGCGCGCGCGCGCTCTCCCTCGCTCTTAAAGGGGCCGCGCGCGCCGTCCTAAGGTGTCCCCGGCCAATTGCTGGAGGACCTCCCATATAAAAGGCACCTCCTCCAAAATGGAGGTGCCCGAGCAATGTTGTTGCACTGTTCACTACTCTGCTTCAGCCCTCAGGTCCCGTTGCCAGTTACCTGCCAGATTCCTGCCTGATTATCTGCTACCTGCCTGCTAGCCTGAGGTCCGACGGTCTGCCTTACTACTCCTGTCAGTATGTCTAAGGACCAGCTTGCCCGCTCACCTGGGAGCGCACATCAACTACCTGCCTGCTTGCCTGAGGTCCGACGGTCTGCCTTCCAACTCCTGTCAGTCTGTCTATGGACCAGCTTGCCCGCTCACCTGGGAGCACACACCCGCTACCTGCCTGCTTGCCTACCTGGAGGCTCCGCCGTCACGTGCTGTGACCACCTGCTATTCCAGAGACTCTCGCCCGCTCACCTGGGAGCGCTCATCTGCTACCTGCCTGCTAGCCTGCCTGGAGGCTCCGCCGTCACGTGCTGTGACCACCTGCTATTCCAGAGACTCTCACCCGCTCACCTGGGAGCGCTCATCTGCTACCTGCCTGCTAGCCTGCCTGGAGGCTCCGCCGTCACGTGCTGTGACCACCTGCTATTCCAGAGACTCTCGCCCGCTCACCTGGGAGCGCTCATCTGCTACCTGCCTGCTAGCCTGCCTGGAGGCTCCGCCGTCACGTGCTGTGACCACCTGCTATTCCAGAGACTCTCGCCCGCTCACCTGGGAGCGCTCCTCCGCTACTTGCCTGCCTGCCTACCTACCTGGAGGCTCTGCCGTCACGTGCTGTGACCACCTGCTCTTCCAGAGACTCTCGCCTGCTCACCTGGGAGCACTCTTCTGTCATCCGCCTGCTAGCCTACCTGGAGGCTCAGCCGTCACAGGTCATACCTACCCTATACTCAGAGACTGTCCCGGTCACTTGCTGTGACCTCCTGCCCGTTCACCCAGAGACTGCCCCGGTCACCTGCTGTGACTGCCTACCCGTCTTCCCTGGTCGCCACCCGCTCCCTTACAAGGACCGCCCCCTTGTATAGTAGCTCAGAGGTTCCGCCTACCAGACCCGTTACAGTTTGCTCGGGCCATGGAACCCGGTGGCACCCAAGCTCCCTCGCTCTCGGACCTGTGTCATGAACTGTCCCGTCAAAGGTCCCAACAGGAGTCCATCCTGGGTCACCTGCGGAATGTCAATACTCGCCTGGACACTCTGACTGCTCCACCAGCAACCTCCGCCAGTGCCATGTCTCGCAATCCGGCAGCCCCGCTGCCCACTAATACCATGGTATCCTACCCCGGACCCCGGCTTTCTGCACCTCCTCGCTTCGGAGGCGACTCCGCCCAGGCTCGGGGCTTCATAAATCAGTGCACCCTGCACTTTGAACTATTGTCCCACCAGTTTAACTCCGACCGGGCCAAAATTGCATTCATCATGTCCCATCTCACCGGGGAGGCCCTGGCCTGGCTAAATCCTCTATGGGAGAGAGGAGACCCCCTGGTGTCCGACTTGCCTGCCTTTCTCACGGCTTTCCGGAAAGTCTTCGACGAGCCCGGACGGAAGACCTCATCCGCATCATCTCTGCTACGCCTCCGTCAGGGAAGTCTCACCATGGGCCAATATGCCATACGTTTCCGTACCCTTGCCTCGGAGCTGGCCTGGGAAAACGACGCTCTGGTATCCGTCTTCTGGGAGGGTCTGTCCGGCCGTATTAAAGATGAACTTGCCGGTCGGGACATTCCTACCACTCTCGATGACCTAATAACTCTTGCCACCCGGATTGACCTACGGTTCCAGGAGCGTGCCAAAGAGGTCACCCGTGAGAGGAGGTTTCCACGTCTAGCTCCTACTTTTCAGAAACCCGTCACTCCATCCGTCTCTCCCCAGGTACACTCTCCTGAGCCTATGCAGGTCGACCAGACCAAGATGGTCAAAACCCGTCAGGACTTACGCCGTGCCGAAGGGAGCTGCTTCTACTGTGGCAGTAAGGAGCACCGGATCCGTACCTGCCCGGAGAGGTCGGGAAACGCCTGTGTCTAGGTTCGCTCAGAGAGGTCAACCTAGACAAGAATAAATCCTCTCCATCTCTGCTGCTGTCAGTCTCTATTATCTGCGGGGAGAATCGTTATTTCGAACTAGCCCAACTTGACTCTAGAGCGGCCGGGAATCTTATCTCACAGTCCCTGGTAGAAAAATACCGCATTCCCACCAAACCTCTGGCTGTACCAATATCTGTCGCTGCTGTGGATGGGGGCCTCTTACCACGTCCCATCCAACTCATCACCGAATCCGTAACTCTGCAAGTGGGAATGCTGCATTCTGAGAGCATCTCCTTTCATGTTCTGCCTGGACTCTCTCACGCCCTCTTGCTAGGCCTACCTTGGCTCCAGAGACATGCACCCGTGCTTGACTGGCAGACCGGAGAAGTCCTTCGCTGGGGACAGGACTGCCATAAGACCTGTCTGGTTCCCGTCCATCCCGTCCGTCCTTCTCCTACCCCAGCTAATCTACCTGGACTTCCGATTCCTTATTGGTCTTATGCTGATGTCTTTAATAAAAAGGAAGCAGAGACACTACCTCCTCATAGACCATACGACTGCCCTATCGACCTGTTACCTGGTACTACTCCTCCCCGTGGGCGTATTTATCCTTTATCCGCTGCTGAGACCCGGTCGATGTCCGAATATATCGAGGAGAATCTGGCCAGGGGATTCATCCGGAAATCTACCTCTCCGGCGGGAGCAGGCTTCTTTTTCGTCAAAAAGAAGGACGGCTCTCTCCGTCCCTGTATAGACTATAGAGGCCTTAACCAGATCACGGTGAAGAATAAGTACCCCCTTCCGCTCATTCCGGAGTTATTTGATCGTCTGAGGGGGGCTAGAATCTTCACCAAACTGGACCTCCGTGGGGCGTACAACCTGGTTCGTATCCATCAGGGGGATGAATGGAAGACGGCATTCAACACCCGGGACGGCCACTATGAATATCTGGTAATGCCCTTTGGTCTCTGTAACGCTCCTGCCGTCTTTCAAGAGTTGGTCAATGACATCTTCCGGGACCTTCTCTACTCCTGCGTAGTGGTGTACCTGGACGACATCTTGGTCTTCTCTCCGGATCTCCAGACTCACCGGAGGGACGTTCGTCAGGTCCTGCTCAGGCTCAGGCAGAATCACCTCTTCGCTAAATACGAGAAGTGCCTCTTTGAGCAGACCTCGCTTCCGTTTTTGGGCTACATTATTTCTCAGACCGGCCCACGAATGGATCCAGAGAAACTGTCTGCCATCGAGAAATGGCCTCGACCGGAGGGGTTGAAGGCCATTCAGCGATTCCTGGGCTTCGCCAACTACTACCGCCTCTTCATACCACACTTCTCTTCCCGAACTGCCCCAATTTCCGCGCTCATCCGTAAGGGTACTAATCCCAAAGAGTGGCCGCCCGAAGCAGAGGAGGCCTTTCTTTCCCTAAAACAGGCCTTCTCTTCCACCCCGGTGCTGCATCGCCCGGACGGCAACAAGCAGTTCTTCCTGGAAGTTGACGCCTCCTCCTCTGGAGCCGGAGCGGTACTTACTCAAAAATCATCTTCCGGGAGAATGGTAACTTGTGGCTTCTTCTCCAAACTCTTCTCCTCTTCTGAGCGCAATTATTCCATTGGAGACCGAGAGTTATTGGCCATCAAACTGGCATTGGAGGAGTGGCGTTACCTACTCGAGGGGGCTCTTCACCCGGTAATAATTTACACTGACCACAAGAACTTGGCTTACCTCCAGCATGCCCAGAGACTTAACCCGCGCCAAGCCCGGTGGTCCTTGTTTTTTGCTCGCTTTGATTTTGTTCTTCATTTTCGCCCGGCTGACAAAAACGTCAAAGCAGATGCCTTGTCCCGATCCTTTCTGGTGTCCGATCTCGAGGAAGAACCTAAACATATCATCGATCCCGCCAGAGTAATGCAGGTGGCTCCCGTGAGTCTAAATCGTCTCCCTCCCGGTAAGACGTTCGTATCAGTACCTGATCGGGAGAAGATCCTACACTGGGGTCACTCGTCTAAACTAGCTGGCCACGCCGGTCAGAAAAAGACCCTCCAGCTTATTGCCCGGCACTACTGGTGGCCTACCCTGCACAAGGACGTAATAGACTTTGTTTCTGCCTGTGTGTCCTGCGCCCGCAACAAAGTCCTGAGACACCTGCCAGCCGGTCGCCTTCTTCCGCTTCCTGTGCCTGCTGCCCCCTGGCAGCATATTGCTATGGACTTCATAACTGATCTCCCCGTCTCTGCCGGTTGTACGGTCATTTGGGTGGTCGCTGACCGCTTTTCCAAGATGGCTCACTTTATTCCCCTGCCTGGCCTCCCGTCTGCACCCGAGCTGGCTAAAGACTTTATCCGCCACATCTTCCGTCTTCATGGCCTGCCCCTCCACATCGTGTCGGATCGTGGGGTACAGTTCACCTCACGTTTCTGGAGAGCCACTTGTAAACTGCTAGACGTCACCCTGGACTTCTCTTCCGCTTACCACCCACAGTCCAATGGTCAAGTGGAGCGGATCAATCAGAACCTGACCAGTTACCTCCGGCACTTCGTTAATGCCCATCATTCTGACTGGGTGGATCTCCTACCTTGGGCCGAGTTCTCCTATAACAATCACGAGAGCGAATCCTCCTCCAAATCCCCGTTTTTTGTAGTCTTCGGTCAGCATCCTCGGATTCCTTTTCCTGTCTCCACCTCTGTGGACAACCCGGCTGCGGAATCTCTCGTTAGCAAATTTTCCTCCATTTGGGAGAGTACCCGATCCGCACTCCTTCAGTCGTCCGAACGGATGAAAAGACACGCTGACAAAAAACGCCTGGATCCTCCACAATTTCGTCCTGGAGATAAAGTCTGGCTCTCATCTAAATATGTCCGACTCAAGATACCTTCTTACAAGTTAGGGCCTCGGTTCATCGGTCCTCTGGAGGTCATCAGTCAGATCAACCCGGTGGCCTATAAATTAAAACTCCCGGCCAACTTACGGATCCCTAACTCCTTCCATGTATCTCTCCTCAAACCTGTGGTACTTAACTCTTTTTCCAAGTCTACAGGTACGCCTCCTGCTCCGGTTTCTGCTGAGGATGAGTTTGAGGTAGAGAACATTCTTGCCACCAAAAGGGTAAGAGGAAAGACCTTTTTTCTAGTAGATTGGAGGGGGTTTGGTCCTGAGGAGAGAACGTGGGAGCCCCGGGAGAACATCCATGCCCCTCTTATCCTAGCTAAATTTCTGTCTGGCCTAAAAAAGGGGGGGCCTAAAGGGGGGGGTACTGTAGCGCCGGCGTCCCTGCCCTCTGCTAGGCAGGGACGCTGTTCCCCTCACCTCTCTGCTCCGTGCCCGGCGTCCTCCTCCCGCTCTGCTGGCAGCGCGCGCTCCTTCCCGGCCACTGTGCTTAGGGCGCGCGCGCGCGCTCTCCCTCGCTCTTAAAGGGGCCGCGCGCGCCGTCCTAAGGTGTCCCCGGCCAATTGCCGGAGGACCTCCCATATAAAAGGCACCTCCTCCAAAATGGAGGTGCCCGAGCAATGTTGTTGCACTGTTCACTACTCTGCTTCAGCCCTCAGGTCCCGTTGCCAGTTACCTGCCAGATTCCTGCCTGATTATCTGCTACCTGCCTGCTAGCCTGAGGTCCGACGGTCTGCCTTACTACTCCTGTCAGTCTGTCTAAGGACCAGCCTGCCCGCTCACCTGGGAGCGCACATCAACTACCTGCCTGCTTGCCTGAGGTCCGACGGTCTGCCTTCCAACTCCTGTCAGTCTGTCTATGGACCAGCTTGCCCGCTCACCTGGGAGCACACACCCGCTACCTGCCTGCTTGCCTACCTGGAGGCTCCGCCGTCACGTGCTGTGACCACCTGCTATTCCAGAGACTCTCGCCCGCTCACCTGGGAGCGCTCATCTGCTACCTGCCTGCTAGCCTGCCTGGAGGCTTCGCCGTCACGTGCTGTGACCATCTGCTATTCCAGAGACTCTCGCCCGCTCACCTGGGAGCGCTCCTCCGCTACTTGCCTGCCTGCCTACCTGGAGGCTCTGCCGTCACGTGCTGTGACCACCTGCTCTTCCAGAGACTCTCGCCTGCTCACCTGGGAGCACTCATCTGTCATCCGCCTGCTAGCCTACCTGGAGGCTCAGCCGTCACAGGTCGTACCTACCCTATACTCAGAGACTGTCCCGGTCACTTGCTGTGACCTCCTGCCCGTTCACCCAGAGACTGCCCCGGTCACTTGCTGTGACCTCCTGCCCGTTCATCCAGAGACTGCCCCGGTCACTTGCTGTGATCTCCTGCCCGTTCATCCAGAGACTGCCCCAGTCACTTGCTGTGACCTCCTGCCCGTTTACCCAGAGACTGTCCCGGTCACTTGCCGTGACCTCCTGCCCGTTCACCCAGAGACTGTCCCGGTCACCTGCTGTGACTGCCTACCCGTC
The DNA here is from genome assembly GCF_046119375.1 of Phyllobates terribilis. Classification (NCBI taxonomy): domain Eukaryota; kingdom Metazoa; phylum Chordata; class Amphibia; order Anura; family Dendrobatidae; genus Phyllobates; species Phyllobates terribilis. The sequence goes on along the minus strand of NW_027362766.1, from coordinate 7,874,543 downwards.
TTCCCTGGTCGCCACCCGCTCCCTTACAAGGACCGCCCCCTTGTATAGTAGCTCAGAGGTTCCGCCTACCAGACCCGTTACAAGGAGGAGTGAGAGGATCAGTCCTGTGCAGGAGGAGGAGTGAGAGGAGCAGTCCTGTGCAGGAGGAGGAGGAGGAGTGAGAGGAGCAGTCCTGTGCAGGAGGAGGAGGAGGAGTGAGAGGAGCAGTCCTGTGCAGGAGGAGGAGGAGTGAGAGGAGCAGTCCTGTGCAGGAGGAGGAGGAGTGAGAGGAGCAGTCCTGTGCAGGAGGAGGAGGAGTGAGAGGAGCAGTCCTGTGCAAGAGGAGGAGGAGTGAGAGGAGCAGTCCTGTGCAAGAGGAGGAGGAGTGAGAGGAGCAGTCCTGTGCAGGAGGAGGAGGAGTGAGAGGAGCAGTCCTGTGCAGGAGGAGGAGGAGTGAGAGGAGCAGTCCTGTGCAGGAGGAGGAGGAGTGAGAGGAGCAGTCCTGTGCAGGAGGAGGAGGAGGAGTGAGAGGAGCAGTCCTGTGCAGGAGGAGGAGGAGGAGTGAGAGGAGCAGTCCTGTGCAGGAGGAGGAGGAGGAGTGAGAGGAGCAGTCCTGTGCAGGAGGAGGAGGAGGAGTGAGAGGAGCAGTCCTGTGCAGGAGGAGGAGGAGTGAGAGGAGCAGTCCTGTGCAGGAGGAGGAGGAGTGAGAGGAGCAGTCCTGTGCAGGAGGAGGAGGAGTGAGAGGAGCAGTCCTGTGCAGGAGGAGGAGGAGTGAGAGGAGCAGTCCTGTGCAGGAGGAGAAGGAGTGAGAGGAGCAGTCCTGTGCAGGAGGAGGAGGAGGAGGAGTGAGAGGAGCAGTCCTGTGCAGGAGGAGGAGTGAGAGGATTAGTCCTGTGCAGGAGGAGGAGGAGTGAGAGGAGCAGTCCTGTGCAGGAGGTGGAGGAGTGAGAGGAGCAGTCCTGTGCAGGAGGAGGAGGAGTGAGAGGAGCAGTCCTGTGCAGGAGGAGAAGGAGTGAGAGGAGCAGTCCTGTGCAGGAGGAGAAGGAGTGAGAGGAGCAGTCCTGTGCAGGAGGAGGAGGAGTGAGAGGAGCAGTCCTGTGCAGGAGGAGGAGGAGTGAGAGGAGCAGTCCTGTGCAGGAGGAGGAGGAGTGAGAGGAGCAGTCCTGTGCAGGAGGAGGAGGAGTGAGAGGAGCAGTCCTGTGCAGGAGGAGGAGGAGTGAGAGGAACAGTCCTGTGCAGGAGGAGGAGGAGTGAGAGGAGCAGTCCTGTGCAGGAGGAGAAGGAGTGAGAGGAGCAGTCCTGTGCAGGAGGAGAAGGAGTGAGAGGAGCAGTCCTGTGCAGGAGGAGGAGGAGTGAGAGGAGCAGTCCTGTGCAGGAGGAGGAGGAGTGAGAGGAGCAGTCCTGTGCAGGAGGAGGAGGAGTGAGAGGAGCAGTCCTGTGCAGGAGGAGTGAGAGGAGCAGTCCTGTGCAGGAGGAGGAGGAGTGAGAGGTGCAGTCCTGTGCAGGAGGAGGAGGAGTGAGAGAAGCAGTCCTGTGCAGGAGGAGTGAGAGGTGCAGTCCTGTGCAGGAGGAGGAGGAGTGAGAGGAGCAGTCCTGTGCAGGAGGAGGAGGAGTGAGAGGAGCAGTCCTGTGCAGGAGGAGGAGGAGTGAGAGGTGCAGTCCTGTGCAGGATGAGGGGGATGAGAGGTGCAGTCCTGTGCAGGAGGAGGAGGAGTGAGAGGTGCAGTCCTGTGCAGGAGGAGGAGGAGTGAGAGGAGCAGTCCTGTGCAGGAGGAGGAGGAGTGAGAGGAGCAGTCCTGTGCAGGAGGAGGAGGAGTGAGAGGAGCAGTCCTGTGCAGGAGGAGGAGGAGTGAGAGGAGCAGTCCTGTGCAGGAGGAGGAGGAGTGAGAGGAGCAGTCCTGTGAAGGAGGAGTAGAAGCCAGAGGGGTAGTCCTGTGCAAGTGGAGGAGTAGTCATGTGCAGGATGAGGATGCGTTAGAGGAGTGGTCCTGCACAGGAGGAGGAGGAGGGATGAGAAGAGTAGTCCTGCATAAAAGGAGGAGTGAGAGGAGTAATCCTGTGTAGGAGGAGTGTCATAGAAAATATTAAGAATATCTCTCTTCCTCCAGACCACTCATCCCCCCCCCCCCTATACAATTTGTCAAAGGAACATGTCATGTCTGGTCTCTACAGAAAGGTAAATTCGCAATTAAAAATATGGTGTCATTTGTGAACCTCTGTGACCAACCAGCGAGGAGTTATCTCAGAAATTATAGATTTTAATTAAACCATGAAGGACGGAGACCAACCCACGTGAGGTCATCACAGGGGATTGTGTAACTGTATATACTGTATTGTTTTGTCCCCCTTGTAACATCCTTGTATATATTTTTTCTAAACACTGCCTCCCTTTTGGATTAAATATACAATTTAATAGTTCTGTTTCTTTTGCTCTGTAATTGTTCCTCCCGCGAAGACATATACGCTACCAGAAAGCAAGGGTCCAATCAGGCCTGTATTATATTTTAAAACTGATCGGTGGTGGCAGCAAATAATATTAATTGGGCTATCGTGAAGCTGACAGTGACTGTACCGGGGCATAAACACATATTTCATGCGTTGGAATTCTGAAGTGTATACGCCATACGCTCACTGCTCGCTTGCCGATAGGTACATTGTGAGTAATCGGGATCGTGCGTGTACCGAATCCCCGACAATCCTGACAAAGTGATTGCAGCGGTGGGATATTGTATGGTCCCGCCGGTGTCGTTCCTGACAAGGAGGAATAGTGAGAGTAGTCCTGTGCAGAAGGAGGATGAGTGAGAGGAGCAGTCCTGAGTAAGAGCAAAAGGAGTGAGAGGTGTACTCTTGTGCAGGAGGAAGAGGGGAGAGAGGAGTAGTCATGTGCAGTAGGAGGATGAGTGAGTGGTGTAATCCTGTGTAGGAGGAGTAGGCATGAGAAGAGTAGTCCTGCACAGGAGAAGGAGTGAGAGGAGCAGTCCTGTGGAGGAGAAGTAAGAGGAGCAGTCCTGAGGAGGAGGAGTGAGAGGAGCAGTCCTGTGCAGGAGGAGGAGGAGTGAGAGGAGCAGTCCTGTGCAGGAGGAGTGAGAGGAGCAGTCCTGTGCAGGAGGAGGAGGAGTGAGAGGAGCAGACCTGTGCAGGAGGAGTGAGAGGAGCAGTCCTGTGCAGGAGGAGTGAGAGGAGCAGTCCTGTGCAGGAGGAGTGAGAGGAGCAGTCCTGTGCAGGAGGAGTGAGAGGAGCAGTCCTGTGCAGGATGAGGAGGAGTAAGAGGAGCAGTCCTGTGCAGGAGGAGGAGGAGTGAGAGGAGCAGTCCTGTGCAGGAGGAGGAGGAGTGAGAGGAGCAGTCCTGTGCAGGAGGAGGAGGAGTGAGAGGAGCAGTCCTGTGCAGGAGGAGGAGGAGTGAGAGGAGCAGTCCTGTGCAGGAGGAGGAGGAGTGAGAGGAGCAGTCCTGTGCAGGAGGAGGAGGAGGCGTGAGAGGAGCAGTCCTGTGCAGGAGGAGGAGGAGTGAGAGGAGCAGTCCTGTACAGGAGGAGGAGGAGTAAGAGGAGCAGTCCTGTGCAGGAGGAGGAGTGAGAGGAGCAGTCCTGTGCAGGAGGAGTGAGAGGAGCAGTGCTGTGCAGGAGGAGGAGAAGTGAGAAGAGTAGTCCTGTGCAGGAGGAGGAGGAGGAGGAGTGAGAGGAGCAGTCTTGTGCAGGAGGAGTGAGAGGAGCAGTCCTGTGCAGGAAGAGGAGGTGTGAGATGAGTAGTCCTGTGAAGGAGGAGTAGAAGCGAGAGGGGTAGTCCTGTGCATGTGGAGGAGTAGTCATGTGCAGGATGAGGATGCGCTAGAGGAGTGGTCCTGCACAGGAGGAGGAGGGGTGAGAAGAGCAGTCCTGTGCAGGATGAGGGGGAGTGAGAGGAGCAGTCCTGTGCAGGATGAGGGGAAGTGAGAGGAGCAGTCCTGTGCAGGAGGAGGAGGAGTGAGAGGAGCAGTCCTCTGCAGGAGGAGGAGGAGTGAGAGGAGCAGTCCTGTGCAGGAGGAGGAGGAGTGAGAGGAGCAGTCCTGTGCAGGAGGAGGAGGAGTGAGAGGAGCAGTCCTGTGCAGGAGGAGTGAGAGGAGCAGTCCTGTGCAGGAGGAGGAGGAGTGAGAGGAGCAGTCCTGTGCAGGAGGAGGAGGAGTGAGAGGAGCAGTCCTGTGCAGGATGAGGGGGAGTGAGAGGAGCAGTCCTGTGCAGGATGAGGGGGAGTGAGAGGAGCAGTCCTGTGCAGGAGGAGTGAGAGTAGTAGTCCTGTGTAAGAGCAAAAGAGTTAGAGGTATACTCCTGTACAGGAGGAGGAGGGGAGAGAGGAGCAGTTCTGTGCAAGAGGAGGGGAGAGTAGTCCTGTGCAGGAAGAGGAGGAGTGAGAGGAGCAGTCCTGTGAAGAAGAAGGAGTGGTAGATGTGTCTGGTCATGATGATGGGTGTGTGTGACGATACAGCCTATAATTTTAATAAGCCAGACATTTAGATTTGTTAATCCAAGAGAAATACAATATTCTCTTTGTGTGTCTGTTGACTTGTAACTGTATGTGTATTTCAAGAAGAACAGACCAGTATTTGTATAACCCTGATTGTTATCTCCTCTTGGGTTTGCAGACAACGATGTTTGCTAATATGCTAATTACATATTGTGCTAAAAGCCAGCTGAATGTTGATTTAAAGATCCCACTCTATACCAACTATGTAAATTGATTAGCTCAAACAATGAGACCGGAGCCCTGTGAGTAATGCCCTCCCTAACCCCTTACCCTCGAATCTGTACTTGACGGACAAGTGTAACTATTTTAAGGGACATGTGCTCCTGTAGCAGTCAGACTTAAAACAGAGAATCAATGAGAAGCAAGTGGACTCTCAGATTCTCTTCACACCATCAGCTTGGTAGCATGGCTTTACCCAAAGAGACACAGATTTGGATTTTACATGATTCTAGCCTAAGGGTATCGGCCCTGACTGGAAAGATAAGGATCTGCTACGTTAACCATCAGACAGACATGGATACATTTGGGGAGACCAGGTTGGGACAATGAAGTCACTTGGCCCCATGTATATGTTGTTTGGGGTTACCAGGAGGGACCCACCAGTCGCCTGGAACTCATGGAGCCATTCGGAGAAGCCAGATTGGGACTAGCCGGTCATCTGACCCCATGGAAACTCTCGGAGAGGCCAGGGTGGGACCCTCGAGTCTCCTGGCCTTGTACCTCAATGGATTGCTAGCTTCCTAAGCATGCCACTACCTTCTCTCTGTGGGGGCCCGCCAGAAGCGGGGGGCCACTGGTTGAGGTAGTCGGCCCTGGAAGTCCCAAAGTCGCAGCTGTTCTATCCCAGGCGGGCGGAGAAGGAAGGATGAGACTGTGTAATGTTGCACCATCTTGGGTATTTGTTGGGACTGTTCTACCTGTTTATTGTCCTGTTTGTGGTTCAGTAAAGTATTGCCACGCTGTTTTACCCGCACCCTGTGTTGTCTGAGTAGTGTTACGCCCACGGGAGACCCCGGATCTTCACAGGGTGGTAATAGTAGATGTGTCTGGTGATGATGATGGGGGTAGTAGTGATGTGTCTAGTGATGATGATGAGGGTAGTAGTAGATGTGTCTGGTGATGATGATGGGGGTAGTAGTAGATGTGTCTGGTGATGATGATGGGGGTGGTAGTAGATGTGTCGGGTGATGATGATGATGGGGGTGGTAGAAGTAGATGTGTCTAGTGATGATGATGAGGGTAGTAGTAGATGTGTCTGGTGATGATGATGAGGGTAGTAGTAGATGTGTCTGGTGATGATGATGAGGGTAGTAGTAGATGTGTCTAGTGATGATGATGAGGGTAGTAGTAGATGTGTCTGGTGATGATGATGAGAGTAGTAGTAGATGTGTCTAGTGATGATGAGGGTAGTAGTAGATGTGTCTGGTGATGATGAGAGTAGTAGTAGATGTGTCTGGTGATGATGGGGGTGGTAGTAGTAGATGTGTCTGGTGATGATGGGGGTGGTAATAGTAAATGTGTCTGATGATGGGGTGGTAGTAGTAGATGTGTCTGGTGATGATGATGGGGTGGTAGTAGTAGATGTGTCTGGTGATGATGGGGGTGGTAGTAGTAGATGTGTCTGGTGATGATGATGGGGTGGTAGTAGTAGATGTGTCTGGTGATGATGATGGGGTGGTAGTAGTAGATGTGTCTGGTGATGGGGGTGGTAGTAGATGTGTCTGGTGATGATGAGGGTGGTAGTAGTAGATGTGTCTGGTGATGATGGGGGTGGTAATAGTAAATGTGTCTGGTGATGATGATGGGGTGGTAGTAGTAGATGTGTCTGGTGATGATGGGGGTGGTAATAGTAAATGTGTCTGGTGATGATGATGGGGTGGTAGTAGTAGATGTGTCTGGTGATGATGATGGGGTGGTAGTAGTAGATGTGTCTGGTGATGATGATGGGGTGGTAGTAGTAGATGTGTCTGGTGATGATGATGGGGTGGTAGTAGTAGATGTGTCTGGTGATGATGATGGGGTGGTAGTAGTAGATGTGTCTGGTGATGATGGGGGTGGTAGTAGTAGATGTGTCTGGTGATGATGGGGGTGGTAGTAGTAGATGTGTCTGGTGATGATGGGGGTGGTAATAGTAAATGTGTCTGATGATGATGGGGTGGTAGTAGTAGATGTGTCTGGTGATGATGGGGGTGGTAATAGTAAATGTGTCTGGTGATGATGATGGGGTGGTAGTAGTAGATGTGTCTGGTGATGATGATGGGGTGGTAGTAGTAGATGTGTCTGGTGATGATGATGGGGTGGTAGTAGTAGATGTGTCTGGTGATGATGATGGGGGTGGTAGTAGATGTGTCTGGTGATGATGATGATGGGGTGGTAGTAGTAGATGTGTCTGGTGTTGATGATGGGGGTGGTAGTAGTAATAGTGTCTGTTGCTGATGATGGGGGTGGTCTCTCCCCTCCCCCGCTCCGCACTGCTCATGCTCTCCTTGTCCTTCGTCTCCTCCTCGTCTTCCTCCTCCAGCAGGCGAGCAGTATGGCAGAAGGGGATGAGCTGCAGGCTTTCACCTCCATCATGGACGCTCTGGTGCGGATCAGTGTAAGTGCCGTCTGTGGATGATGGGGTAGTGGTTGTGTTTTTGTCATCTTTCTCAGGTGGGGGAGATGTGGAGCGACAGGGGCTGCTGCAATGTCTGCCGTCTCCATAGTAACTGCATCCTCCATCTTCCTGCAGCCAGAATCCCCCGCCCGTTACCGGGGCGACATGGCTGTCAGGAGGGTTAATGCTGGGCCCAGACATTCATGTATACAGAGGACGGGGGGACGTATACACCTCCATCATACACAGGACAGGGGATGTATACACCTCCATCATACACAGGACAGAGGATGTATACACCTCCATCATACACAGGACAGGGGATGTATACACCTCCATCATACACAGTACAGGGGATGTATACACCTCCATCATACACAGGACAGGGGATGTATACACCTCCATCATACACAGGACAGAGGATGTATACACCTCCATCATACACAGGACAGAGGATGTATACACCTCCATCATACACAGGACAGAGGATGTATACACCTCCATCATACACAGCACAGGGGATGTATACACCTCCATCATACACAGGACAGGGGATGTATACACCTCCATCATACACAGGACAGGGGATGTATACACCTCCATCATACACAGGACAGGGGATGTATACACCTCCATCATACACAGTACAGGGGATGTATACACCTCCATCATACACAGGACAGGGGATGTATACACCTCCATCATACACAGGACAGAGGATGTATACACCTCCATCATACACAGTACAGGGGATGTATACACCTTCATCACACACAGGACAGGGGATGTATACACCTCCATCATACACAGGACAGGGGATGTATACACCTCCATCATACACAGTACAGGGGATGTATACACCTCCATCATACACAGGACAGAGGATGTATACACCTCCATCATACACAGGACAGAGGATGTATACACCTCCATCATACACAGGACAGGGGATGTATACACCTCCATCATACACAGGACAGAGGATGTATACACCTCCATCATACACAGGACAGGGGATGTATACACCTCCATCATACACAGTACAGGGGATGTATACACCTCCATCATACACAGGACAGAGGATGTATACACCTCCATCATACACAGGACAGAGGATGTATACACCTCCATCATACACAGTACAGGGGATGTATACACCTCCATCATACACAGGACAGAGGATGTATACACCTCCATCATACACAGGACAGAGGATGTATACACCTCCATCATACACAGGACAGGGGATGTATACACCTCCATCATACACAGCACAGGGGATGTATACACCTCCATCATACACAGGACAGAGGATGTATACACCTCCATCATACACAGGACAGGGGATGTATACACCTCCATCATACACAGGACAGGGGATGTATACACCTCCATCATACACAGGACAGGGGATGTATACACCTCCATCATACACAGGACAGAGGATGTATACACCTCCATCATACACAGGACAGAGGATGTATACACCTCCATCATACACAGGACAGAGGATGTATACACCTCCATCATACACAGGACAGGGGATGTATACACCTCCATCATACACAGGACAGGGGATGTATACACCTCCATCATACACAGGACAGAGGATGTATACACCTCCATCATACACAGGACAGGGGATGTATACACCTCCATCATACACAGGACAGGGGATGTATACACCTCCATCATACACAGGACAGAGGATGTATACACCTCCATCATACACAGGACAGAGGATGTATACACCTCCATCATACACAGTACAGGGGATGTATACACCTCCATCATACACAGGACAGAGGATGTATACACCTCCATCATACACAGGACAGGGGATGTATACACCTCCATCATACACAGGACAGAGGATGTATACACCTCCATCATACACAGGACAGGGGATGTATACACCTCCATCATACACAGGACAGGGGATGTATACACCTCCATCATACACAGGACAGGGGATGTATACACCTCCATCATACACAGTACAGGGGATGTATACACCTCCATCATACACAGGACAGGGGATGTATACACCTCCATCATACACAGGACAGAGGATGTATACACCTCCATCATACACAGGACAGGGGATGTATACACCTCCATCATACACAGGACAGGGGATGTATACACCTCCATCATACACAGGACAGGGGATGTATACACCTCCATCATACACAGGACAGGGGATGTATACACCTCCATCATACACAGGACAGGGGATGTATACACCTCCATCATACACAGGACAGGGGATGTATACACCTCCATCATACACAGGACAGGGGATGTATACACCTCCATCATACACAGGACAGGGGATGTATACACCTCCATCATACACAGGACAGGGGATGTATACACCTCCATCATACACAGGACAGAGGATGTATACACCTCCATCATACACAGGACAGAGGATGTATACACCTCCATCATACACAGGACAGGGGATGTATACACCTCCATCATACACAGGACAGGGGATGTATACACCTCCATCATACACAGGACAGGGGATGTATACACCTCCATCATACACAGGACAGGGGATGTATACACCTCCATCATACACAGGACAGGGGATGTATACACCTCCATCATACACAGGACAGGGGATGTATACACCTCCATCATATACAGGACAGGGGATGTATACACCTCCATCATACACAGGACAGAGGATGTATACACCTCCATCATACACAGGACAGAGGATGTATACACCTCCATCATACACAGGACAGAGGATGTATACACCTCCATCATACACAGGACAGGGGATGTATACACCTCCATCATACACAGGACAGGGAATGTATACACCTCCATCATACACAGGACAGGGGATGTATACACCTCCATCATACACAGGACAGAGGATGTATACACCTCCATCATACACAGGACAGAGGACGTATACACCTCCATCATACACAGGACAGAGGACGTATACACCTCCATCATACACAGGACAGGGGATGTATACACCTCCATCATACACAGGACAGGGGATGTATACACCTCCATCATACACAGGACAGGGGATGTATACACCTCCATCATACACAGGACAGAGGACGTATACACCTCCATCATACACAGGACAGGGGACGTATACACCTCCATCATACACAGGACAGGGGACGTATACACCTCCATCATACACAGGACAGAGGATGTATACACCTCCATCATACACAGGACAGGGGATGTATACACCTCCATCATACACAGGACAGGGGATGTATACACCTCCATCATACACAGGACAGGGGATGTATACACCTCCATCATACACAGGACAGGGGATGTATACACCTCCATCATACACAGGACAGGGGATGTATACACCTCCATCATACACAGGACAGGGGATGTATACACCTCCATCATACACAGGACAGGGGATGTATACACCTCCATCATACACAGGACAGGGGATGTATACACCTCCATCATACACAGGACAGGGATGTATACACCTCCATCATACACAGGACAGGGGATGTATACACCTCCATCATACACAGGACAGGGGATGTATACACCTCCATCATACACAGGACAGGGGATGTATACACCTCCATCATACACAGGACAGGGGATGTATACACCTCCATCATACACAGGACAGGGATGTATACACCTCCATCATACACAGGACAGGGGATGTATACACCTCCATCATACACAGGACAGAGGACGTATACACCTCCATCATACACAGGACAGGGGATGTATACACCTCCATCATACACAGGACAGGGGATGTATACACCTCCATCATACACAGGACAGGGGATGTATACACCTCCATCATACACAGGACAGGGGATGTATACACCTCCATCACACACAGCACAGGGGATGTATACACCTCCATCATACACAGGACAGGGAATGTATACACCTCCATCACACACAGCACAGGGGATGTATACACCTCCATCATACACAGGACAGAGGATGTATACACCTCCATCATACACAGGACAGGGGATGTATACACCTCCATCATACACAGGACAGAGGATGTATACACCTCCATCATACACAGGACAGGGGATGTATACACCTCCATCATACACAGGACAGGGGATGTATACACCTCCATCATACACAGGACAGGGGATGTATACACCTCCATCACATACAGCACAGGGGATGTATACACCTCCATCATACACAGGACAGAGGATGTATACACCTCCATCATACACAGGACAGAGGATGTATACACCTCCATCACACACAGCACAGGGGATGTATACACCTCCATCACACACAGCACAGGGGATGTATACACCTCCATCATACACAGGACAGAGGATGTATACACCTCCATCATACACAGGACAGAGGATGTATACACCTCCATCATACACAGGACAGGGGATGTATACACCTCCATCACACACAGCACAGGGGATGTATACACCTCCATCATACACAGGACAGGGGATGTATACACCTCCATCATACACAGCACAGGGGATGTATACACCTCCATCATACACAGGACAGAGGATGTATACACCTCCATCATACACAGGACAGAGGATGTATACACCTCCATCATACACAGGACAGGGGATGTATACACCTCCATCATACACAGGACAGGGGATGTATACACCTCCATCATACACAGGACAGGGAATGTATACACCTCCATCATACACAGGACAGGGGATGTATACACCTCCATCATACACAGGACAGAGGATGTATACACCTCCATCACACACAGTACAGGGGATGTATACACCTCCATCATACACAGGACAGAGGATGTATACACCTCCATCATACACAGGACAGGGGATGTATACACCTCCATCACACACAGTACAGGGGATGTATACACCTCCATCATACACAGTACAGGGGATGTATACACCTCCATCATACACAGGACAGAGGATGTATACACCTCCATCATACACAGGACAGAGGATGTATACACCTCCATCATACACAGGACAGGGGATGTATACACCTCCATCATACACAGGACAGGGGATGTATACACCTCCATCATACACAGTACAGGGGATGTATACACCTCCATCATACACAGGACAGGGGATGTATACACCTCCATCATACACAGTACAGGGGATGTATACACCTCCATCATACACAGGACAGGGGATGTATACACCTCCATCATACACAGGACAGAGGATGTATACACCTCAATCATACACAGGACAGAGGATGTATACACCTCCATCATACACAGGACAGAGGATGTATACACCTCCATCATACACAGGACAGGGGATGTATACACCTCCATCATACACAGGACAGGGGATGTATACACCTCCATCATACACAGGACAGGGGATGTATACACCTCCATCATACACAGGACAGGGATGTATACACCTCCATCATACACAGGACAGAGGATGTATACACCTCCATCATACACAGGACAGGGGATGTATACACCTCCATCATACACAGGACAGGGGATGTATACACCTCCATCATACACAGGACAGGGGATGTGTACACCTCCATCATACACAGTACAGGGGATGTATACACCTCCATCATACACAGGACAGAGGATGTATACACCTCCATCATACACAGGACAGGGGATGTATACACCTCCATCATACACAGGACAGGGGATGTATACACCTCCATCATACACAGTACAGGGGATGTATACACCTCCATCATACACAGGACAGGGGATGTATACACCTCCATCATACACAGGACAGGGTATGTATACACCTCCATCACACACAGGACAGGGGATGTATACACCTCCATCATACACAGGACAGAGGATGTATACACCTCCATCACACACAGTACAGGGGATGTATACACCTCCATCATACACAGGACAGGGGATGTATACACCTCCATCATACACAGGACAGGGTATGTATACACCTCCATCACACACAGTACAGGGGATGTATACACCTCCATCATACACAGTACAGGGGATGTATACACCTCCATCATACACAGGACAGAGGACGTATACACCTCCATCATACACAGGACAGAGGACGTATACACCTCCATCATACACAGGACAGAGGACGTATACACCTCCATCATACACAGGACAGAGGACGTATACACCTCCATCATACACAGGACAGGGGATGTATACACCTCCATCATACACAGGACAGAGGATGTATACACCTCCATCATACACAGGACAGGGGATGTATACACCTCCATCACACACAGGACAGAGGATGTATACACCTCCATCATACACAGGACAGGGGATGTATACACCTCCATCACACACAGTACAGGGGATGTATACACCTCCATCATACACAGTACAGGGGATGTATACACCTCCATCATACACAGGACAGAGGATGTATACACCTCCATCATACACAGGACAGAGGACGTATACACCTCCATCATACACAGGACAGGGGATGTATACACCTCCATCATACACAGGACAGGGGATGTATACACCTCCATCATACACAGGACAGGGGATGTATACACCTCCATCATACACAGTACAGGGGATGTATACACCTCCATCATACACAGGACAGGGGATGTATACACCTCCATCATACACAGGACAGAGGATGTATACACCTCAATCATACACAGGACAGAGGATGTATACACCTCAATCATACACAGGACAGAGGATGTATACACCTCCATCATACACAGGACAGAGGATGTATACACCTCCATCATACACAGGACAGAGGATGTATACACCTCCATCATACACAGGACAGGGGATGTATACACCTCCATCATACACAGCACAGAGGACGTATACACCTCCATCATACACAGGACAGGGGACGTATACACCTCCATCATACACAGGACAGGGGACGTATACACCTCCATCATACACAGGACAGGGGATGTATACACCTCCATCATACACAGGACAGGGGATGTATACACCTCCATCATACACAGGACAGGGGATGTATACACCTCCATCATACACAGGACAGGGGATGTATACACCTCCATCATACACAGGACAGAGGATGTATACACCTCCATCATACACAGCACAGGGGATGTATACACCTCCATCATACACAGGACAGGGGATGTATACACCTCCATCATACACAGGACAGGGATGTATACACCTCCATCATACACAGGACAGAGGATGTATACACCTCCATCATACACAGGACAGGGGATGTATACACCTCCATCATACACAGGACAGGGGATGTATACACCTCCATCATACACAGGACAGGGGATGTATACACCTCCATCATACACAGGACAGAGGATGTATACACCTCCATCATACACAGGACAGAGGATGTATACACCTCCATCATACACAGGACAGAGGATGTATACACCTCCATCATACACAGGACAGGGGATGTATACACCTCCATCATACACAGGACAGAGGATGTATACACCTCCATCATACACAGGACAGGGGATGTATACACCTCCATCATACACAGGACAGAGGATGTATACACCTCCATCATACACAGGACAGGGATGTATACACCTCCATCATACACAGGACAGGGGATGTATACACCTCCATCATACACAGGACAGAGGATGTATACACCTCCATCATACACAGGACAGGGGATGTATACACCTCCATCACACACAGGACAGAGGATGTATACACCTCCATCATACACAGGACAGAGGATGTATACACCTCCATCATACACAGGACAGAGGATGTATACACCTCCATCATACACAGGACAGAGGATGTATACACCTCCATCATACACAGGACAGAGGATGTATACACCTCCATCATACACAGGACAGGGGATGTATACACCTCCATCATACACAGGACAGGGGATGTATACACATCCATCATACACAGGACAGAGGATGTATACACCTCCATCATACACAGGACAGAGGATGTATACACCTCCATCATACACAGGACAGAGGATGTATACACCTCCATCATACACAGGACAGGGGATGTATACACCTCCATCATACACAGGACAGAGGATGTATACACCTCCATCATACACAGGACAGGGGATGTATACACCTCCATCACACACAGGACAGAGGATGTATACACCTCCATCATACACAGGACAGGGGATGTATACACCTCCATCATACACAGGACAGGGGATGTATACACCTCCGTCATACACAGGACAGGGGATGTATACACCTCCATCATACACAGGACAGAGGATGTATACACCTCCATCATACACAGGACAGGGGATGTATACACCTCCGTCATACACAGGACAGGGGATGTATACACCTCCATCATACACAGGACAGGGGATGTATACACCTCCGTCATACACAGGACAGGGGATGTATACACCTCCGTCATACACAGGACAGGGGATGTATACACCTCCGTCATACACAGGACAGAGGATGTATACACCTCCGTCATACACAGGACAGGGGATGTATACACCTCCATCATACACAGGACAGGGGATGTATACACCTCCATCATACACAGGACAGGGGATGTATACACCTCCATCATACACAGGACAGAGGATGTATGCACCTCCATCATACACAGGACAGGGGATGTATACACCTCCATCATACACAGGACAGAGGATGTATACACCTCCATCATACACAGGACAGGGGATGTATACACCTCCATCATACACAGGACAGGGGATGTATACACCTCCATCATACACAGGACAGGGGATGTATACACCTCCATCATACACAGGACAGGGGATGTATACACCTCCATCATACACAGGACAGAGGATGTATACACCTCCATCATACACAGGACAGGGGATGTATACACCTCCATCATACACAGGACAGGGGATGTATACACCTCCATCATACACAGGACAGGGGATGTATACACCTCCATCATACACAGGACAGGTGATGTATACACCTCCATCATACACAGGACAGAGGATGTATACAGCTCCATCATACACAGGACAGGGGATGTATACACCTCCATCATACACAGGACAGGGGATGTATACACCTCCATCATACACAGGACAGAGGATGTATACACCTCCATCATACACAGGACAGGGGATGTATACACCTCCATCATACACAGGACAGAGGATGTATACACCTCCATCATACACAGGACAGGGGATGTATACACCTCCATCATACACAGGACAGAGGATGTATACACCTCCATCATACACAGGACAGAGGATGTATACACCTCCATCATACACAGGACAGGGGATGTATACACCTCCATCATACACAGGACAGGGGATGTATACACCTCCATCATACACAGGACAGGGGATGTATACACCTCCATCATACACAGGACAGAGGATGTATACACCTCCATCATACACAGGACAGGGGATGTATACACCTCCATCATACACAGGACAGGGGATGTATACACCTCCATCATACACAGGACAGGGGATGTATACACCTCCATCATACACAGGACAGGGGATGTATACACCTCCATCATACACAGGACAGAGGATGTATACACCTCCATCATACACAGGACAGGGGATGTATACACCTCCATCATACACAGGACAGGGGATGTATACACCTCCATCATACACAGGACAGGGGATGTATACACCTCCATCATACACAGGACAGGGGATGTATACACCTCCATCATACACAGGCCAGGGGATGTATACACCTCCATCATACACAGGACAGAGGATGTATACACCTCCATCATACACAGGACAGGGGATGTATACACCTCCATCATACACAGGACAGAGGATGTATACACCTCCATCATACACAGGACAGAGGATGTATACACCTCCATCATACACAGGACAGGGGATGTATACACCTCCATCATACACAGGACAGGGGATGTATACACCTCCATCATACACAGGACAGAGGATGTATACACCTCCATCATACACAGGACAGGGGATGTATACACCTCCATCATACACAGGACAGAGGATGTATACACCTCCATCATACACAGGACAGAGGATGTATACACCTCCATCATACACAGGACAGGGGATGTATACACCTCCATCACACACAGGACAGGGGATGTATACACCTTCATCACACACAGGACAGGGGATGTATACACCTCCATCACACACAGGACAGGGGATGTATACACCTCCATCATACACAGGACAGAGGATGTATACACCTCCATCATACACAGGACAGAGGATGTATACACCTCCATCATACACAGGACAGGGGATGTATACACCTCCATCATACACAGGACAGAGGATGTATGCACCTCCATCATACACAGGACAGTTCATCCCACCGTCGGAGGAGTTCCCTTCTTCCCACCGTTCGGGGGAGTTCCCTTCTTCCCACCGTTCAGGGGAGTTCTCTTCATCCCACCATCGGGTGGGTTCCCTTCATCCCATGAACGGTGGCATTTCCTTCATCCCATTATCATATGGTTCCCTTCATCCCACCATCGGGGGGGTTCCCTTCATCCCACCATCGTGGGGGGGGGTTCCCTTCATCCCACCATCGTGGGGGGTTCCCTTCATCCCATCATCGGGTGGGTTCCCTTCATCCCACCATCGGGGGGAATTCCCTTCATCCCATCATCGGGGGGAGTTCCCTTCATCCCATCATCGGGGGGAGTTCCCTTCATCCCATCATCGGGGGAGTTCCCTTCATCCCACCGTTCGGGGGAGTTCCCTTCATCCCACCGTTTGGGGGAGTTCCCTTCATCCCACAGTTTGGGGGAGTTCCCTTCATCCCACCGTTCGGGGGAGTTCTCTTCATCCCACCATCGGGGGTGTTCCCTTCATCCCATCAACGGGTGGGTTTCCTTCATCCCATTATCAGGTGGTTCCCTTCATCCAACCATCGGAGGTGTTCCCTTCATCCCACCATCGGGGGGGGTTCCCTTCATCCCACCATCGTGGGGGGTTCCCTTCATCCCATAATCGGGGGGGTTCCCTTCATCCCACCATCGGGGGTTGTTCCCTTCATCCCATCATCGGGGGGGTTTCCTTCACCACACCATCGGGGGGGGTTTCCCTTCATCCCACCATCGTGGGGATCCCTTGATCCCTGTATCGTGGAGTTCCCTTCATCCCACCATTGGAGGATTCCCTTCATCCCGCCATCTGGGTGGTTCCCTTCATCCCACCATCATTTGGTTCCCTTCATCCCTGTATCAGAGAGGTCCCTTCATCCCACCATTGGGGGGGTTACCTTCATTCCACCATCGGGGGAGTTACCTTCATTCCACCATCGGGGGGGGTTACCTTCATTCCACCATGGGGGGGATCCCTTCAGCCCACCATCGGGGGTTCTCTTTATCCCTGTATCGGAGAGTTCCCTTCATCCCACCATCGGGGGGGGTTCCCTTCATCCCATCATCGGGTGGGTTCCCTTCATCCCACCATCGGGGGGGGTTCCCTTCATCCCATCATCGGGTGGGTTCCCTTCATCCCACCATCGGGGGGAATTCCCTTCATCCCATCATCGGGGGGAGTTCCCTTCATCCCACCGTTCGGGGGAGTTCCCTTCATCCCACCGTTCGGGGGAGTTCTCTTCATCCCACCATCGGGGGTGTTCCCTTCATCCCATCAACGGGTGGGTTTCCTTCATCCCATTATCAGGTGGTTCCCTTCATCCAACCATCGGAGGTGTTCCCTTCATCCCACCCAATCAACGGGTGGGTTTCCTTCATCCCAATATCAGGTGGTTCCCTTCATCCCACCATCGGAGGTGTTCCCTTCATCCCACCATCGGAGGTGTTCCCTTCATCCCATCATTGGGGGGGTTCCCTTCATCCCACCATCGGGGGGGTTCCCTTCATCCCACCATCGTGGGGGGGGTTCCCTTCATCCCATCATCGGGGGGGTTCCCTTCATCCCACCATCGGGGGCGGTTCCCTTCACCCCACCATCGGGGGGGGTTCCCTTCATCCCATCATCGGGGGGGTTCCCTTCATCCCACCATTGGAGGATTCCCTTCATCCCACCATCGGGGTGGTTCCCTTCATCCCACCATCATTTGGTTCCCTTCATCCCTGTATCAGAGAGGTCCCTTCATCCCACCATTGGGGGGGTTACCTTCATTCCACCATCGGGGGGGGTTACCTTCATTCCACCATCGGGGGGGGTTACCTTCATTCCACCATCGGGGGGGATCCCTTCAGCCCACCATCAGGGGTTCTCTTCATCCCTGTATCGGAGAGTTCCCTTCATCCCACCATCGGGGGGGTTACCTTCATCCCACCATTGGGGGGTTCCCTTCATTCCACCATCGGGGGGGTTCCCTTCATCCCACCATCGGGGGGGTTCCCTTCATCCCACCATCGGGGGGGTTTCCCTTCATTCCACCATCGGGGGGGTCACCTTCATTCCACCATTGGGGGGTTCCCTTCATCCCACCATTGGGGGGGTTCCCTTCATCCCACCATTGGGGGGGTTCTCTTCATCCCTGTATCGGAGAGTTCCCTTCATCCCACCATTGGGGGGGTTCCCTTCATCCCACCATTGGGGGGGTTCTCTTCATCCCTGTATCGGAGAGTTCCCTTCATCCCACCATCGTGGGGATCCCTTGATCCCTGTATCGTGGAGTTCCCTTCATCCCACCATTGGAGGATTCCCTTCATCCCGCCATCTGGGTGGTTCCCTTCATCCCACCATCATTTGGTTCCCTTCATCCCTGTATCAGAGAGGTCCCTTCATCCCACCATTGGGGGGGGTTGCCTTCATTCCACCATCGGGGGAGTTACCTTCATTCCACCATCGGGGGAGTTACCTTCATTCCACCATTGGGGGGGTTACCTTCATTCCACCATCGGGGGGGATCCCTTCAGCCCACCATCGGGGGTTCTCTTCATCCCTGTATCGGAGAGTTCCCTTCATCCCACCATCGGGGGGGGTTCCCTTCATCCCATCATCGGGTGGGTTCCCTTCATCCCACCATCGGGGGGGGTTCCCTTCATCCCATCATCGGGTGGGTTCCCTTCATCCCACCATCGGGGGGAATTCCCTTCATCCCATCATCGGGGGGAGTTCCCTTCATCCCACCGTTCGGGGGAGTTCCCTTCATCCCACCGTTCGGGGGAGTTCCCTTCATCCCACCGTTCGGGGGAGTTCTCTTCATCCCACCATCGGGGGTGTTCCCTTCATCCCATCAACGGGTGGGTTTCCTTCATCCCATTATCAGGTGGTTCCCTTCATCCAACCATCGGAGGTGTTCCCTTCATCCCACCCAATCAACGGGTGGGTTTCCTTCATCCCATTATCAGGTGGTTCCCTTCATCCCACCATCGGAGGTGTTCCCTTCATCCCACCATCGGAGGTGTTCCCTTCATCCCATCATTGGGGGGGTTCCCTTCATCCCACCATCGGGGGGGTTCCCTTCATCCCACCATCGTGGGGGGGGTTCCCTTCATCCCATCATCGGGGGGGTTCCCTTCATCCCACCATCGGGGGCGGTTCCCTTCACCCCACCATCGGGGGGGGTTCCCTTCTTCCCACCATCGTGGGGGGGTTCCCTTCATCCCATCATCAGGGGGGTTCCCTTCATCCCACCATTGGAGGATTCCCTTCATCCCACCATCGGGGTGGTTCCCTTCATCCCACCATCATTTGGTTCCCTTCATCCCTGTATCAGAGAGGTCCCTTCATCCCACCATTGGGGGTTTACCTTCATTCCACCATCGGGGGGGTTACCTTCATTCCACCATCGGGGGGGGGTTACCTTCATTCCACCATCGGGGGGGATCCCTTCAGCCCACCATCAGGGGTTCTCTTCATCCCTGTATCGGAGAGTTCCCTTCATCCCACCATCGGGGGGGTTACCTTCATCCCACCATTGGGGGGGTTCCCTTCATTCCACCATCGGGGGGGTTCCCTTCATTCCACCATCGGGGGGGTTCCCTTCATCCCACCATCGGGGGGGTTTCCCTTCATTCCACCATCGGGGGGGTCACCTTCATTCCACCATTGGGGGGTTCCCTTCATCCCACCATTGGGGAGGTTCCCTTCATCCCACCATTGGGGGGGTTCTCTTCATCCCTGTATCGGAGAGTTCCCTTCATCCCACCATTGGGGGGGTTCCCTTCATCCCACCATTGGGGGGGTTCTCTTCATCCCTGTATCGGAGAGTTCCCTTCATTCCACCATCGGGGGGGTTCCCTTCATTCCACCATCGGGGGGGTTACCTTCATCCTACCATCGGGGGGGTCCCCTTAGTCCCACCATCGTGGGGATCCCTTCAGCCCACCATTTGGGGTTCCCTTCATCCCTGTATCGGAGAGTTTCCTTCATCCCACCAACGGGGGGGTTTCCTTCATCCCATTATCAGGTGGTTCCCTTCATCCCACCATCGGGGGGTTCCCTTCATCCCACCG
Source organism: Phyllobates terribilis (assembly GCF_046119375.1). Taxonomy (NCBI): domain Eukaryota; kingdom Metazoa; phylum Chordata; class Amphibia; order Anura; family Dendrobatidae; genus Phyllobates; species Phyllobates terribilis. Next base: position 7,853,076 of record NW_027362766.1, on the reverse strand, counting down.
TTCGGGTGAGTTCTCTTCATCCCACCATCGGGGGTGTTCCCTTCATCCCATCAACGGGTGGGTTTCCTTCATCCCATTATCAGGTGGTTCCCTTCATCCCACCATCGGAGGTGTTCCCTTCATCCCACCATCGGAGGTGTTCCCTTCATCCCACCATCGGGGGGGTTCCCTTCATCCCACCATCGTGGGGGGGGTTCCCTTCATCCCATCATCGGGGGGGTTCCCTTCATCCCACCATCGGGGGCGGTTCCCTTCACCCCACCATCGGGGGGGGTTCCCTTCATCCCACCATCGTGGGGATCCCTTCAGCCCACCATTGGGGGTTCCCTTCATCCCTGTATCGTGGAGTTCCCTTCGTCCCACCATCGGGGGGTTCCCTTCATCCCACCATCGGGGGGTTCCCTTCATCCCACCATTGGAGGATTCCCTTCATCCCACCATCGGGGTGGTTCCCTTCATCCCACCATCATTTGGTTCCCTTCATCCCTGTATCAGAGAGGTCCCTTCATCTCACCATTGGGGGGGTTACCTTCATTCCACCATCGGGGGGGGGTTACCTTCATTCCACCATCGGGGGGGTTACCTTCATTCCACCATCGGGGGGGATCCCTTCAGCCCACCATCAGGGGTTCTCTTCATCCCTGTATCGGAGAGTTCTCTTCATCCCACCATCGGGGGGGTTACCTTCATCCCACCATTGGGGGGGTTACCTTCATCCCACCATTGGGGGGGTTCCCTTCATTCCACCATCGGGGGGGTTCCCTTCATTCCACCATCGGGGGGGTTCCCTTCAGCCCACCATCGGGGGGGTTCCCTTCATTCCACCATCGGGGGGGTTCCCTTCATTCCACCATCGGGGGGTTCCCTTCAGCCCACCATCGGGGGGGTTCCCTTCAGCCCACCATCGGGGGGGTTCTCTTCATCCCTGTATCGGAGAGTTCCCTTCATCCCACCATTGGGGGGGTTCCCTTCATCCCACCATTGGGGGGGTTACCTTCATCCCACCGTTGGGGGGGTTCCCTTCATTCCACCATCGGGGGGGTTCCCTTCATTCCACCATCGGGGGGGTTCCCTTCAGCCCACCATCGGGGGGGTTCCCTTCAGCCCACCATCGGGGGGGTTCTCTTCATCCCTGTATCGGAGAGTTCCCTTCATTCCACCATCGGGGGGTTTCCCTTCATCCCACCATCTGGGGGGGGTTCCCTTCATTCCACCATCTGGGGGGTTACCTTCATCCTACCATCGGGGGGGTCCCCTTAGTCCCACCATCATGGGGATCCCTTCAGCCCACCATTGGGGGTTCCCTTCATCCCTGTATCGGAGAGTTTCCTTCATCCCACCAACGGGGGGGTTTCCTTCATCCCATTATCAAGTGGTTCCCTTCATCCCATTATCAGGTGGTTACCTTCAGCCCACCATCAGGTTGTATATGGTTGCATACGCTACATATGCTGAGGCTTTTTGCCTACCTTCTGGCACATGCTGCTCTGTATGTCGATGTCCTCTTGGTTATATCATAGATATTCATTCCCAGCCACTTGCTTTGCTCTCTGATTCTGCCCGCATTACCCTCTCCTGTTACACTCGATCGTTATATGAATTATGGTGGTCACATGCAGTGTTTCCTCATTGATCTACTGGACTGTGACCAATACTTGTGTTTCTGGTGGTCCCTCGCTATCACAGGTTTCTCCTTATAAGAAACTCCTTTTAATCATGTTTTTATGAGAGATTTTGGCTTCAGTAAAATGTAATATTTTATACATCCTTATTAACCTGCAATTGCTTTACTTTTTTCTTGTGATATGAGAAGGATTGACACCCAGGTGGACGCAGTCTACTAATTATGTGACCTATGGGGCGATTGGTCACTCAGGATGTTATTTAAGGGCATCAGACTACAGGGGGCTGAATACTAATGCAGAATGTCACAAGACCCACACTCCCATCATCCCCATGTACGATGCCGGCTGGTGGCCATGATGTGCTCCTTCTGTGTGCGCTCACCGGCCATGTTCAGGAGTGTCCAGTGTGGAGTCTTCGCAGTTACAGCCTCACTGTCCCACACTCCTCTAGTCTTCTTATACAACTTATGTAATTTGGGGTGGGGTACCGATCACACGACTCTTCTCCTTCCTGCCATTACAGACCAGTATGAAGAACATGGAGCGTGAGCTCTTGTGCCCAGTGTGCAAGGAGATGTACAAGCACCCGGTCATCCTGCCATGTAAGCACAACGTCTGCCAGGTGTGTGCCAGCGAGATCCTGCTGCAGAGGGGCTACGTGTGTGACCCCAACTCCGAGCCCAACTCCCCCGCATCCTCACCCTCCACACGGAGCCCACGGCAGGGCCGGAGAGTGGTCCCCAAGCAGGAGCGGCTGATGAAGTCAGGTAACCCCGGCATATATCGTGCCTTCCTACATACAGGTGCGGAGGCTGAGCCCGCTCCAGATCTCTGTGAGGGCCGCATGCTGCATTGTTACTGTCAGGACAGATTTGGTCACTGTGCCTTCTCTTTGGCAGGTTTTGGCACGTACCCTGGCAGAAAGCGGTGCAGCGGGCACACACAGAGCGTGCTTTTCCCATGTCCTTCCTGCCAGCATGATGTGGACCTCGGCGAGAGGGGTCTGGGCAATCTTTTCCGAAACCTGACCCTGGAGCGTGTGGTGGAGCGGTACCGGCAGACGGTGAACATCAGCACCGCCATCATGTGCCAGTTCTGTAAACCACCACAGCAGGAGGCCAGTAAAGGCTGCACCGAGTGTCGAGCAAGCTTCTGCAATGAGTGCTTCAAGCTCTACCACCCCTGGGGAACCCAGAAGGCCCAGCATGAGCCCACGCCCCCCACCATGACCTTCAAACCAAAGGTGAAACCTTTGGCCTACAGGCAGACGCTTGAGCTCCTAACTAATAAGGAGGCCCTGTCTGAGAAGATGGCGGGGAGATCCTGAGCTTGGTGGGGAGACTCTTACTGACGGGGAGACCCTGACTCACTGGGAGATCCTGAGACCCTGAAAAGTAAACCATGTTTCTCCAAAAATAAGACAGGGTCTCTTAGCACTTCCCATGCGCCTTGTAGCACTTCCCATGCACCTCTTAGCACTTCCCTTGCACCTCTTAGTACTTTCCTTGCTCCTCTTGGCACAAAAGAAGTGCTACGAGGCGCAAGCGAAATGTCAAGAGGCGCAAAGAAAGTGCCATTTCCCTTGCTCCTCTTTAGCACTTCTCTTGCGCCTCGTAGCACTTCTCTTGCGCCTCGTAGCACTTCCCTTGTGCCTCGTAGCATTTCTCTTGCGCCTCGTAGCACTTCTCTTGCGCCTCGTAGCACTTCCCTTGCGCCTCGTAGCATTTCTCTTGCGCCTCGTAGCACTTCCCTTGCGCCTCATAGCATTTCTCTTGCGCCTCGTAGCACTTCTCTTGCGCCTCGTAGCACTTCCCTTGCGCCTCGTAGCATTTCTCTTGCGCCTCGTAGCACTTCCCTTGCGCCTCGTAGCATTTCTCTTGCGCCTCGTAGCACTTCCCTTGCGCCTCGTAGCATTTCTCTTGCACCTCGTAGCACTTCCCTTGCACCTCTTAGTACTACTTCGAGCCTTGTAGCATTTCTCTTGTGCCTCTTAGCATTTTCTCTTGCGCCTCTTAACATTTGTCTTGCGCCTCGTAGCATTTCCCTTGCGCCTCGTAGCATTTCTCTTGCGCCTCGTAGCACTTGCATTATGCCTATTACCACTTCCCTTACACCTTGTAGCTCTTCCCTTGCATCTGTTAGTACTTCCCTTGCGCCTCTTGGCACTTCCCTTGCGCCTCTTGGCACTTCTCTTGCGCCTCGTAGCACTTCTCTTGCGCCTCGTAGCACTTCCCTTGCGCCTCGTAGCATTTCTCTTGCGCCTCGTAGCACTTCCCTTGCGCCTCGTAGCATTTCTCTTGCGCCTCGTAGCACTTCTCTTGCGCCTCGTAGCACTTCCCTTGCGCCTCGTAGCATTTCTCTTGCGCCTCGTAGCACTTCCCTTGCGCCTCGTAGCATTTCTCTTGCACCTCGTAGCACTTCCCTTGCACCTCTTAGTACTACTTCGAGCCCTGTAGCATTTCTCTTGTGCCTCTTAGCATTTTCTCTTGCGCCTCTTAACATTTGTCTTGCGCCTCGTAGCATTTCCCTTGCGCCTCGTAGCATTTCTCTTGCTCCTCGTAGCACTTGCATTATGCCTATTACCACTTCCCTTACACCTTGTAGCTCTTCCCTTGCATCTGTTAGTACTTCCCTTGCGCCTCTTGGCACTTCCCTTGCGCCTCTTGGCACTTCTCTTGCGCCTCGTGGCACTTCTCTTGCGCCTCGTAGCACTTCTCTTGCGCCTCGTAGCATTTCTCTTGCACCTCGTAACACTTCCCTTGCACCTCTTAGTACTACTTCGAGCCTTGTAGCATTTCTCTTGCGCCTCTTAGCATTTTCTCTTGCGCCTCTTAGCATTTGTCTTGCGCCTCTTAGCATTTGTCTTGCGCCTCGTAGCATTTCCCTTGCGCCTCGTAGCATTTCCCTTGCGCCTCGTAGCACTTGCATTATGCCTATTACCACTTCCCTTGCACCTTGTAGCTCTTCCCTTGCATCTGTTAGTACTTCCCTTGCACCTCTTGGCACTTCCCTTGCGCCTCTTGGCACTTCCCTTGCGCCTCTTGGCACTTCCCTTGCGCCTCGTAGCACTTCTCTTGCGCCTCGTAGCACTTCTCTTGCGCCTTGTAGCACTTCTCTTGCGCCTTGTAGCACTTCTCTTGCGCCTCGTAGCACTTCTCTTGTGCCTCGTAGCACTTCTCTTGCGCCTCTTAGCACTTCCCTTGCACGCCTTAGTACTTCTTTGAGCCTCGTAGCATTTCTCTTGCGCCTCTTAGCATTTCTCTTGCGCCTTGTAGCATTTCCCTTACGCCTCGTAGCACTTGCCTTATGCCTATTACCACTTCCCTTGCACCTTGTAGCACTTCCCTTGCATCTGTTAGTACTTACCTTGCTCCTCGTAGCATTTCCCTTGCACCTCGTAACACTTGCCTTATGCCTATTACCACTTCCCTTGCACCTTGTAGCACTTCCCTTGCATCTGTTAGTACTTACCTTGCACCTCGTAGCATTTCCCTTGCACCTCGTAGCACTTCCCTTGCGCCTCGTAGCACTTCCCTTGCGCCTCGTAGCACTTCCCTTGCGCCTCGTAGCACTTGCATTATGCCTATTACCACTTCCCTTGCACCTTGTAGCTCTTCCCTTGCATCTGTTAGTACTTCCCTTGCACCTCTTAGTACTTCCCTTGCACCTCTTAGTACTTCCCTTGCGCCTCTTGGCACTTCCCTTGCGCCTCTTAGCATTTGTCTTGCGCCTCTTAGCATTTGTCTTGCGCCTCGTAGCATTTCCCTTGCGCCTCGTAGCACTTGCATTATGCCTATTACCACTTCCCTTGCACCTTGTAGCTCTTCCCTTGCATCTGTTAGTACTTCCCTTGCACCTCTTAGTACTTCCCTTGCGCCTCTTGGCACTTCCCTTGCGCCTCTTGGCACTTCTCTTGCGCCTCGTAGCACTTCGCTTGCGCCTCGTAGCATTTCTCTTGCACCTCGTAGCACTTCCCTTGCACCTCTTAGTACTACTTCAAGCCTTGTAGCATTTCTCTTGCGCCTCTTAGCATTTGTCTTGCGCCTCGTAGCATTTCCCTTGCGCCTCGTAGCATTTCCCTTGCGCCTCGTAGCACTTGCATTATGCCTATTACCACTTCCCTTGCATCTGTTAGTACTTCCCTTGCACCTCTTAGTACTTCCCTTGCGCCTCTTGGCACTTCCCTTGCGCCTCTTGGCACTTCTCTTGCGCCTCGTAGCACTTCGCTTGCGCCTCGTAGCATTTCTCTTGCACCTCGTAGCACTTCCCTTGCACCTCTTAGTACTACTTCAAGCCTTGTAGCATTTCTCTTGCGCCTCTTAGCATTTTCTCTTGCGCCTCTTAGCATTTGTCTTGCGCCTCGTAGCATTTCCCTTGCGCCTCATAGCATTTCCCTTGCGCCTCGTAGCACTTGCATTATGCCTATTACCACTTCCCTTGCACCTTGTAGCTCTTCCCTTGCATCTGTTAGTACTTCCCTTGCACCTCTTGGCACTTCCCTTGCGCCTCTTGGCACTTCCCTTGCGCCTTGTAGCACTTCTCTTGCACCTCGTAGCACTTCTCTTGCGCCTCTCAGCACTTCCCTTGCACGCCTTAGTACTTCTTTGAGCCTCGTAGCATTTCTCTTGCGCCTCGTAGCATTTCCCTTGCGCCTCGTAGCACTTGCCTTATGCCTATTACCACTTCCCTTGCACCTTGTAGCACTTCCCTTGCATCTGTTAGTACTTACCTTGCTCCTCGTAGCATTTCCCTTGCACCTCGTAACACTTGCCTTATGCCTATTACCACTTCCCTTGCACCTCGTAGCACTTCCCTTGCGCCTCGTAGCACTTCCCTTGCGCCTCGTAGCACTTCCCTTGCGCCTCGTAGCCCTTGCGCCTCGTAGCACTCCCCTTGTGCCTCGTAGCACTTCCCTTGCACCTTGTAGCACTTCCCTTATGCCTCTTCTCTGTCGGGGAGACTCTTGCTGTCGGGGAGACTGTTGCTGTCGGGGAGACCACTTCCCTTGTGCCTTGTAACACTTCCCTTGCACCGGTTAGTACTTCCCTTGCTCCTTGTAGCATTTACATTGCGCCTCTTAGCATTTCCCTTGCTCTTCTTAGCATTTCCCTTGTGTCTATTAGCACTATCCTTGTGTCTCTTAGCACTTCCCTTGTACCTCTTAGTACTTCTTTTTTGCCTCGTAGCATCTCCCTTGCTCCTTGTTGCACTTTCTTGAGCCTTGTAGCACTTCCCTTGCGCATCTTAGCACTTCCCTTGCGCCTCGTAGCACTTTCCTTGCGCCTCGAAGCACTTCCCTTGCACCTCGTAGCACTTCCCTTGCTCCTCGTTGCACTTTCTTGAGCCTTGTAGCACTTCCCTTGCACCTCGTAGAATTTCCCTTGCGCCTCTTAGCATTTCCCTTGCGCCTTGTATTTCTTTCCTTGTGCCTTGTAGCATTTCCCTTGCGCCTCGTAGCACTTCCCTTGCGCCTCTTAGCATTTCCCTTGCACCGGTTAGTACTTCCCTTGCTCCTTGTAGCATTTCCCTTGAGCCTCTTAGCATTTACATTGCGCCTTTTAGTACTTCCCTTGTGCCTCTTTGCATTTCCCTTGCGTCTATTAGCACTATCCTTGTGTCTCTTAGCACTTCCCTTGCGCCTCGTAGCACTTCCCTTGCGCCTCGTAGCACTTCCCTTGTGCCTCGTAGCACTTCTCTTGTGCCTCGTAGCACTTCTCTTGCGCCTCGTAGCACTTCTCTTGTGCCTCGTAGCACTTCTCTTGCGCCTCGTAACATTTCCCTTGCGCCTCGTAACATTTCCCTTGCGCCTCGTAGCATTTCCCTTGCGCCTCTTAGCATTTCCCTTGCGCCTCGTATTTCTTTCCTTGTGCCTTGTAGCATTTCCCTTGCGCCTCGTAGCACTTCCCTTGCGCCTCTTAGCATTTCTCTTGCACCGGTTAGTACTTCCCTTGCTCCTTGTAGCATTTCCCTTGAGCCTCTTAGCATTTACATTGCGCCTCTTAGTACTTCCCTTGTGCCTCTTAGCATTTCCCTTGCGTCTATTAGCACTATCCTTGTGTCTCTTAGCACTTCCCTTGCGCCTCGTAGCACTTCCCTTGCGCCTCGTAGCACTTCCCTTGTGCCTCGTAGCACTTCTCTTGCGCCTCGTAGCACTTCCCTTGCGCCTCGTAGCACTTCCCTTGCGCCTCGTAGCACTTACCTTGCACCTCGTAGCACTTCCCTTGCGCCTCGTAGCACTTCTCTTGCGCCTCGTAGCACTTCTCTTGTGCCTCGTAGCACTTCTCTTGCGCCTCGTAGCACTTCTCTTGCGCCTCGTAGCATTTCCCTTGTGCCTTTTAGCATTTCCCTTTCGCCTCGTAGCACATCCCTTGCGCCTCGTAGCATTTCTCTTGCGCCTCTTAGCACTTCCCTTGCACGCCTTAGTACTTTTTTGAGCCTCGTAGCATTTCCCTTGCGCCTCGTAGCACTTGCCTTATGCCTATTACCACTTCCCTTGCACCTTGTAGCATTTCCCTTGAATCTGTTAGTACTTACCTTGCTCCTCGTAGCATTTCCCTTGCACCTCGTAGCACTTCCCTTGCGCCTCGTAGCACTTCCCTTGCGCCTCGTAGCATTTCCCTTGCGCCGCGTAGCATTTCCCTTGCCCCGCGTAGCATTTCCCTTGCGCCTCGTAGCATTTCCCTTGCGCCTCGTAGCATTTCCCTTGCGCCTCGTAGCACTTTCCTTGCGCCTCGTAGCACTTTCCTTGTGCCTCGTAGCACTTCCCTTGCGCCTCGTAGCACTTCCCTTGCGCCTCGTATCCCTTGCGCCTCGTAGCACTCCCCTTGCGCCTCTTAGCACTTCCCTTGCACCTTGTAGCACTTCCCTTATGCCTCTTCTCTGTCGGGGAGACTGTTGCTGTCGGGGAGACTGTTGCTGTCTGGGAGACTGTTGCTGTCGGGGACACCACTTCCCTTGCGCCTTGTAGCACTTCCCTTGCACCGGTTAGTACTTCCCTTGCTCCTTGTAGCATTTACATTGCGCCTCTTAGCATATCCCTTGCGCCTCTTATTACTTCCCTTTTGCCTCGTAGAATTTCCCTTGCTCCTTGTTGCACTTTCTTGAGCCTTGTAGCACTTCCCTTGCACATCTTAGCACTTCCCTTGCGCCTCGAAGCACTTCCCTTGCGCTTCGTAGCACTTCCCTTGCTCCTCGTTGCACTTTCTTGAGCCTTGTAGCACTTCCCTTGCTCCTCGTAGCATTTCCCTTGCGCCTCTTAGCATTTCCCTTGCGCCTCATATTTCTTTCCTTGTGCCTTGTAGCATTTCCCTTGCACCTCGTAGCACTTCCCTTGCGCCTCTTAGCATTTCCCTTGCGCCTCTTAGCATTTCCCTTGCACCGGTTAGTACTTCCCTTGCTCCTTGTAGAATTTCCCTTGAGCCTCTTAGTGTAACATACCTGGCGGCATCCTTGCATAGTGGTCCATGTCCCACTGTGCAAGAGCGCGCACTTGATATCCAGTCCAGACTGCCACTCTGGCTTCTTTCCATGTTGTCTGCTTTGCTTTGCTCTTGCTGCTTAGGGCGACGCCCGCTGAACTTCCTGTTTCTTGTAGCTGCTGCAGACACTCCCCTGATGCGTCCTCAGCCTATTGCTGTCTGTCACCTGGTATTTAAACCAGCTCCTCCTTGGAATCCTTGCCTGAGCATCTTGTTCTGTCAGTTGGCTTCTGGTCGCTGACATGCCAGGTCCTGTCTATGTTTCCTGCCTATCGGTATCAGTTCCCGTGTCTGAACTGTGTCCTGTCTGTGCACCCTAGCCTGTTGTCTGTCTGCCTTCCTGGTGGCTGTATTTCCAGACCAGTCTGAGCACGCTCTTAGCCTGTTCGTCTTGCCCTCTGGGGGCCTCATACCCAGACTCGCTCCTGTATTTGTTGCAGTACAGTTCCTGTCTGAACTGTCTCCTAACCTGCTTCCTGTTTCTTTCTATGTCCGTACCTTCCCTTTCTCCTGCTTTGTCTAAACCAGCACTTGGCTTTGCCTTGGCTCGTTCCTGTATTTTGTTGCAGTTACAGTTCCTGTCTGAACTGTCTCCTTACCTTTTACCTGTTTCGTCTCTATGTCGGTCCCTTCCCTTTTCCTGCGTTGTCTGAACCTGCACCTAACTCCTTCTCGTTGTCGCTGTACTTCCGTTTGTGAGTTGGAGTCCTCTCGCTACTTCTTTGCAAGTATCTAGTGTGTATCTGGTTCTGCCTTTCTTTCTGTTCCGTGTGAACAGAGCCCTATCCCTTTTGCTTTGTCTTTGTTTACCCCTTCGGCGACTTATCTCAGCCTTGTCCACTGCGTCTGCGGTTTCGCTCTGCTCTGCCTTGTCCACCGCGTCTGCGGTTTCGCTCTGCCTTGTCCACCGCGTCTGCGGTTTCGCTCTGCTCTGCCTTGTCCACCGCGTCTGCGGTTTCGCTCTGCTCTGCCTTGTCCACCGCGTCTGCGGTTTCGCTCTGCTCAGCCTTGTCCACCGCGTCTGCGGTTTCGCTCTGCTCTGCCTTGTCCACCGCGTCTGCGGTTTCGCTTTACTCTGTTTGATTACAGCATCTGCGGCTCTGAACTCGTCTCCCAGTCTGTACTGGACCCTACCCAGCCTGCGCTCTAGTCTGCCTGTTCCTGTATTTCCCTGTGTGGGTCAACAGCCGTGTCCGGAGTCTGACCTGGAGTAGACCCTGATCCCTCTGCTCGGTTCCTCCCTGGTGCACTGGCGTCGTATGCCGTCGTGCGACCTTGGTCGGATCGATGCCTCGTAGCATTTCCCTTGCTCCTCGTTGTACTTTTTTGAACCTTGTAGCACATCCCTTGCGTTACGTAGCACTTCCCTTGTACCTCTTCGCTGACGAGGAGACTGTGGCCGACGGGGAGACTGTGGCCGACGGGGAGACCCTGTGACCCTGATTGATGGGGAGACTGTGACCTATGAGGAGACCCTGATCTATTCCTCTCTTTGCAGGGTCTGATGTGTCCAGACCACAAGGAGGAGGTGATGCTGTACTGTAAGACCTGTCAGCGGTTGGTGTGTCAGATCTGTCGGGTGCGGCGGACACACAGCGGTCACAAGATCACTCCCATCATCAGCGCCTACCAGGCTTTAAAGGTGAGGGGACCATGTGTAATGTCAATATAATCCTGGAGTGTCACCGCCGAGAGTCTGGTGTTAGAGGTCTGCGCTCGGCAGGTGCTGCACTCTGACCGCAGAGCTCTCCAGTTAGTGTTGTGTTATACAGATGACCAGCAGAGGGAGACACAACCTATACATAGATATATGCAGTGCATATAAGTCTACACTCCCACTTTTTTGACATGTAAAGAAGAGTAATTTCTGAACTTGTTCCACCTTTACCGACTCCCAGAATCTGTACAGTTTAATTAAAAACAAACTATTTTTCTTTTTCTACCCCCCAAAAATGTCAATGAACAGAAATGTGGTTGCATAAATCTGCACACCCATACACTAGCACTTTGCTGCGGTCCCCTGTGAATTTCTGGCAAAGTTCAATCTTTGGGTCGGGATCTATCAGCGCGGCACATCTAGAATTGCCGATCTCTGCCCGATCTCCATTGCAGCAGAATCTGTCAGATTGTGGGGCATCTCCTGTGTACAGCGCCCTCTTCAGGTCACCACAGATTGTCACTTGAGTTCAGGTCTGGGCCACTCCAGAACGTCCATCTTCATTTGGTGAAATCTTGGTGATTTGGAGATCACCCAGGGTCGTTGTTTGCTGAAAGGTGAAATTCCTCTTCATCTTCAGCTTTTTAGCAGAGACCGGAAGGTTCTGATGTAAATTGTCTGATATTTGTTCTGTTCATAATTCCCTCCCCCTTGGCTAAATCTGCAGTTCCAGCTGCTGAAAAGCAGCCTCAGAGCACAACGCTGCCCCCACCATGCCTCACTGTGGAGATGGTGTTTTAGAAGTTTTAGGTTTTAGAAGAACTTCGCCGGCCTGGAGGTTTTGTAGGACAAGGCTTCATCTTCTCCCTGTCCCCAGAAGCCGAGATATGAAAATCATGGGAGATTTCTTTCACATGCAGGACACAACACGGGCAGGCCAAAATTCCCTGTAGCTCCACTAATGTTGCTGTCGGCTTCCAGCACCAATTTTCTTGTCCTTTCATCAATATTTCTGGGACGTCCAGTTCTCGGTAATGTCACTCTTGTACCACATTTAGGTCTCTTCTTGATGCCGTCTTCAGTGTCCATGGTGGATCTGATGCCTGGGAAATGTCTTTGTACCTTCTCCTGACTGACAACTTTCCACAGCGAGATCCTTTGCTGTGTTGTCAGCTGTTTACAGGCCAGAAAATGTCAGGAAAATCCTCCTAGATCAGCAACACTTTCTCTGGAGTTAATCAGAATCATTGTAAATGACGGCGACTACTGTGTAACAAGACGGCTGATTCTGAACACAATCACAATTATAAGAGGGTGTGCACACTTGTGCAACCAACCACATTATTGTAGTTTCTTTTTATATTCCCCTCACAATGATTCCAGATTGTCTCTCACTGGATTTGTACAGATTATGGCGACATTAAAGTTGGAAGAAGTTCTGCAATATTTCTTTTTGTAGGATTTTTACAGGGGCGTGTAGACTTTCTTATATAAGTGCTGGGTGTCTATAATACATATGTGTTACAGGATAAGCTGGGTAAGACGCTGGCGTACATCCTAGGAAGTCAGCACCTTGTGCAAGGACAGATCAATGAGCTGGAGGACAGCATGAAGCAGACGGAGGTGAGAGAGCCCAGCTCACAACCCTCCTCACCGGTCGCTCCATATCCCCACCCTTTCTGACCATAGCCCCACCCTTTCTGACCATAGCCCCACCCTTTCTGACCATAACCCCACCCTTTCTGACCATAACCCCACCCTTTCTGACCATAGTCCCACCCTTTCTGAGCATAGCCCCACCGTTTCTGAGCATAGCCCCACCCTTTCTGAGCATAGCCCCACCCTTTGACCATAGCCCCACCCTTTCTAACCATAACCCCACCCATCCCCTCTCACATGACTCCTATCTCCCACCTCCTCATTCACCCTCCTTCCAGATCTTTCTTGGGCTCAGGCTCCACCCTTTCATCACCCACTGACTCCACCCCCTCATGACCCAGAATCCTCTCCACAGTTGCACGGAGCCAAAGCTCAGGAGGAGGTAGTGCAGCTGGTCTGTGCCCTGCGCTCCGCCCTGGATGAGAAGCAGGCAGTGCTGACGCGGGACATTACAGAGCGACAGCGGGAGCGGCGCTGCCTCCTGGAGGCCCAGGTGTGGGAGCGCCAGTCCCTGCTGGAGAACTCCGGCCTGGTGAGCTACGCCCATGAGGTGATGAAGGAGACCGAGCAGCCTTGTTTTGTCCTGGCAGCCAAGCAGTTGCATGAGCGGTATGTACCTCGGGGGTGGGGAAGAGTTATTGCACAGGGGATGGGTGTAGAGCAGGGCATCTCAGGGGCGGGGCAGAGTGATTACCGAATGGATGGGTGTAGAGCAGGGAACCTCGGGGTCGGGGCAGAGTGATCACCGAGGGGTTGGGTGTTGTGTAGAGCAGGGAACCTCGGGGTCGGGGCAGAGTGATCACCGAGGGGGTGGGTGTTGTGTAGAGCAGGGAACCTTGGGGGCGGTGCTGAGTGATCACCGAGGGGGTGAGTGTTGTGCAGGGAACTTAGGGGGCGGGGCAGAGTAATGACCGAGGGGGTGGGTGTTGTGCAGGGATCCTCGGGGGTTAGGTTGAGTCATTATCGAGGGTTTGTGTGTAGAGCAGGGAACCTTGAGGGCGGGGAATAGTGATTACAGAGGTAGTGTATGTAGTGTAGGGCACCTTGGGGCATGGCAAAGTAATTACAGGGGGGATGCAGTGTAGAACACCTCTGGGGGCAGGGAAGAGATTACAGAGGGGGGTGGGTGTAGTGAAGGCACCCCCAGGGCGGGGCAGAGTGATTACCGAGGGGGTGGGTGTAATACATTGTACCTTGGGGGCGGGCTGAGTGATTACTGAGGGGTGAGTGTAGGGCGGGGCAGATTGATTATCGAGGGGGTTGGTGTAGTGCAGGGAACCTCCAGGGTGGGGCAGAGTGATTACCAAGGGAGTGGGTGTAGTACATTGCACCTTGGGGGTGGGGCAGAGTGATTACCGAGGTGGTGGGTGTAGAGCAGGGCACCTCCAGGGTGGGGCAGAGTGATTACCAAGGGAGTGGGTGTAGTACATTGCACCTTGGGGGTGGGGCAGAGTGATTACCGAGGTGGTGGGTGTAGAGCAGGGCACCTCCAGGGTGGGGCAGAGTGATTACCAAGGGAGTGGGTGTAGTACATTGCACCTTGGGGGTGGGTGTAGAGCAGGGAACCTCCAGGGTGGGGCAGAGCGATTACCAAGGGAGTGGGTGTAGTACATTGCACCTTGGGGGTAGTTGTAGAGCAGGGAACCTCCAGGGTGGAGCAGAGTGATTACTGAGGCGGTGGGTGTAGTACATTGCCCATTGAGGGCGGGGCAGAGTGATTACTGAGGGGGTGGGTGTAGAGCAGGGAACCTTCAGGGTGGGGCAGAGTGATTACCGAGGGGGTGGGTGTAGGGCAGGGAACCTCCAGGGTGCCGCAGAGTGTTTTCCGAGGGGGTGGGTGTATAGTACATTGCACCTTGGGGGTGGTTGTAGAGCAGGGAACCTCCAGGGTGGAGCAGAGTGATTACCGAGGGGGTGGGTGTAGTACATTGCACCTTGAGGGTGGGGCAGAGTGATTACCGAGGGGGTGGGTGTAGTACATTGCACCTTGAGGGTGGGGCAGATTGACTACGGAGGGGGTGGGTGTAGAGCAGGGAACCTCCAGTGCGGGGCAGATTGACTACGGAGGGGGTGGGTGTAGTACATTGCACCTTGAGGGTGGGGCAGATTGACTATGGAGGGGGTGGGTGTAGTACATTGCACATTGAGGGTGGGTCAGATTGACTACGGAGGGGGTGGGTGTAGAGCAGGGAACCTCCAGGGTGAGGCAGATTGACTACGGAGGGGGTGGGTGTAGAGCAGGGAACCTCCAGGGTGGGGCAGATTGACTACAGAGGGGGTGGGTGTAGAGCAGGGAACCTCCAGGGTGGGGCAGATTGACTACGGAGGGGGTGGGTGTAGTACATTGCACATTGAGGGCGGGGCAGATTGACTACGGAGGGGGTGGGTGTAGAGCAGGGAACCTCCAGGGTGGGGCAGATTGACTACGGAGGGGGTGGGTGTAGTACATTGCACCTTGAGGGTGGGGCAGATTGACTATGGAGGGGGTGGGTGTAGTACATTGCACATTGAGGGTGGGTCAGATTGACTACGGAGGGGGTGGGTGTAGAGCAGGGAACCTCCAGGGTGGGGCAGATTGACTACGGAGGGGGTGGGTGTAGTACATTGCACCTTGAGGGTGGGGCAGATTGACTACGGAGGGGGTGGGTGTAGTACATTGCACCTTGGGGGTGGGGCAGAGTGATTACCGAGGTGGTGGGTGTAGAGCAGGGAACCTCCAGGGTGGGGCAGAGTGATTACTGAGGGGGTGGGTGTAGTACATTGCACCTTGGGGGTGGGGCAGAGTGATTACAGAGGTGGTGGGTGTAGAGCAGGGCACCTCCAGGGTGGGGCAGAGTGATTACTGAGGGGGTGGGTGTAGAGCAGGGAACCTCCAGGGTGGGGCAGAGTGATTACTGAGGGGGTGGGTGTAGAGCAGGGCACCTCCAGGGTGGGGCAGAGTGATTACGGAGGGGGTGGGTGTAGTACATTGCACCTTGGGGGTGGGGCAGAGTGATTACCGAGGTGGTGGGTGTAGAGCAGGGCACCTCCAGGGTGGGGCAGAGTGATTACGGAGGGGGTGGGTGTAGTACATTGCACCTTGGGGGTGGGGCAGAGTGATTACCGAGGTGGTGGGTGTTGAGCAGGGCACCTCCAGGGTGGGGCAGAGTGATTACGGAGGGGGTGGGTGTAGTACATTGCACCTTGGGGGTGGGGCAGAGTGATTACCGAGGTGGTGGGTGTAGAGCAGGGCACCTCCCGGGTGGGGCAGAGTGATTACGGAGGGGGTGGGTGTAGTACATTGCACCTCCAGGGTGGGGCAGATTGACTATGGAGGGGGTGGGTGTAGTACATTGCACCTTGGGGGTGGGGCAGAGTGATTATTGAGGGGGTGGGTGTAGAGCAGGGCACCTCCAGGGTGGGGCAGAGTGATTACGGAGGGGGTGGGTGTAGTACATTGCACCTTGGGGGTGGGGCAGAGTGATTACCGAGGGGGTGGGTGTAGAGCAGGGCACCTCCAGGGTGGGGCAGAGTGATTACGGAGGGGGTGGGTGTAGTACATTGCACCTCCAGGGTGGGGCAGAGTGATTATTGAGGTGGTGGGTGTAGAGCAGGGCAACTCCAGGGTGGGGCAGAGTGATTATTGAGGTGGTGGGTGTAGAGCAGGGCACCTACAGGGTGGGGCAGAGTGATTACGGAGGGGGTGGGTGTAGTACATTGCACCTTGGGGGTGGGGCAGAGTGATTACGGAGGGGGTGGGTGTAGTACATTGCACCTTGGGGGTGGGGCAGAGTGATTACCGAGGTGGTGGGTGTAGAGCAGGGCACCTCCAGGGTGGGGCAGAGTGATTACGGAGGGGGTGGGTGTAGTACATTGCACCTTGGGGGTGGGGCAGAGTGATTACCGAGGTGGTGGGTGTAGAGCAGGGCACCTCCAGGGTGGGGCAGAGTGATTACGGAGGGGGTGGGTGTAGTACATTGCACCTTGGGGGTGGGGCAGAGTGATTACCGAGGTGGTGGGTGTAGAGCAGGGCACCTCCAGGGTGGGGCAGAGTGATTACGGAGGGGGTGGGTGTAGTACATTGCACCTCCAGGGTGGGGCAGAGTGATTACGGAGGGGGTGGGTGTAGTACATTGCACCTCCAGGGTGGGGCAGAGTGATTATGGAGGGGGTGGGTGTAGTACATTGCACCTTGGGGGTGGGGCAGAGTGATTACGGAGGGGGTGGGTGTAGTACATTGCACCTTGGGGGTGGGGCAGAGTGATTATTGAGGGGGTGGGTGTAGAGCAGGGCACCTCCAGGGTGGGGCAGAGTGATTACGGAGGGGGTGGGTGTAGTACATTGCACCTTGGGGGTGGGGCAGAGTGATTACGGAGGGGGTGGGTGTAGTACATTGCACCTTGGGGGTGGGGCAGAGTGATTACGGAGGGGGTGGGTGTAGTACATTGCACCTCCAGGGTGGGGCAGAGTGATTATGGAGGGGGTGGGTGTAGTACATTGCACCTTGGGGGTGGGGCAGATTGACTATGGAGGGGGTGGGTGTAGTACATTGCACCTTGGGGGTGGGGCAGAGTGATTATTGAGGGGGTGGGTGTAGAGCAGGGCACCTCCAGGGTGGGGCAGAGTGATTACGGAGGTGGTGGGTGTAGTACATTGCACCTTGGGGGTGGGGCAGAGTGATTACCGAGGGGGCGGGTGTAGAGCAGGGCACCTCCAGGGTGGGGCAGAGTGATTACGGAGGGGGTGGGTGTAGTACATTGCACCTTGGGGGTGGGGCAGAGTGATTACCGAGGGGGTGGGTGTAGAGCAGGGCACCTCCAGGGTGGGGCAGAGTGATTACGGAGGGGGTGGGTGTAGTACATTGCACCTCCAGGGTGGGGCAGAGTGATTATTGAGGTGGTGGGTGTAGAGCAGGGCACCTCCAGGGTGGGGCAGAGTGATTACGGAGGGGGTGGGTGTAGTACATTGCACCTCCAGGGTGGGGCAGAGTGATTATTGAGGTGTTGGGTGTAGAGCAGGGCACCTCCAGGGTGGGGCAGAGTGATTACGGAGGGGGTGGGTGTAGTACATTGCACCTTGGGGGTGGGGCAGAGTGATTACGGAGGGGGTGGGTGTAGTACATTGCACCTTGGGGGTGGGGCAGAGTGATTACGGAGGGGGTGGGTGTAGTACATTGCACCTTGGGGGTGGGGCAGAGTGATTATTGAGGTGGCGGGTGTAGAGCAGGGAACCTCCAGGGTGGGGCAGAGTGATTATGGAGGGGGTGGGTGTAGTACATTGCACCTTGGGGGTGGGGCAGAGTGATTATTGAGGGGGCGGGTGTAGAGCAGGGAACCTCCAGTGCGGGGCAGATTGACTACCGAGGGGGCGGGTGTAGAGCAGGGCACCTCCAGGGTGGGGCAGAGTGATTACGGAGGGGGTGGGTGTAGTACATTGCACCTTGGGGGTGGGGCAGAGTGATTATTGAGGGGGTGGGTGTAGTACATTGCACCTTGGGGGTGGGGCAGAGTGATTATTGAGGGGGTGGGTGTAGTACATTGCACCTTGGGGGTGGGGCAGATTGACTATGGAGGGGGTGGGTGTAGTACATTGCACCTTGGGGGTGGGGCAGAGTGATTATTGAGGGGGTGGGTGTAGTACATTGCACCTCCAGGGTGGGGCAGAGTGATTACGGAGGGGGTGGGTGTAGTACATTGCACCTCCAGGGTGGGGCAGAGTGATTACGGAGGGGGTGGGTGTAGAGCAGGGCACCTCCAGGGTGGGGCAGAGTGATTACGGAGGGGGTGGGTGTAGAGCAGGGCACCTCCAGGGTGGGGCAGAGTGATTACGGAGGGGGTGGGTGTAGTACATTGCACCTCCAGGGTGGGGCAGAGTGATTATGGAGGGGGTGGGTGTAGTACATTGCACCTTGGGGGTGGGGCAGAGTGATTACGGAGGGGGTGGGTGTAGAGCAGGGCACCTCCAGGGTGGGGCAGAGTGATTATGGAGGGGGTGGGTGTAGTACATTGCACCTCCAGGGTGGGGCAGAGTGATTACGGAGGGGGTGGGTGTAGAGCAGGGCACCTCCAGGGTGGGGCAGAGTGATTACGGAGGGGGTGGGTGTAGTACATTGCACCTTGGGGGTGGGTGTAGAGCAGGCACAGCGGTCATGTCAGTAACCATCTCATTCTTTGCCAGGATCGCCCGAGCGCTAGAATCCGTCCAGAGTTTTCGCCCCGCGGCCTGCGCCCCTCTGCCGCCCATCAAACTGGACGTAAGCCGCGAGCTGAAGCTGCTGACAGAGCTGAACTTTGTCAGAGGTAAATGGCCATGTGACGTGGCATCTGCAGGGTCATCCCCCTCCATGACCACCCCCCACCTCCGCAGGATAATTCTGAGCAGCGCGCAGGGTCGCCCGTGCAGGGTCAGCTCTGCCGCATGTGCTGGATGTTAACGCTTTGTCATTCACTTCCATTCATTTGAAGGTGTCACCGCGCGGAACCTCCATGTCTGTTCTCCCCGGTGATAGCGGGGAGCTGGCGACTTCCCAGAGGGCCCCCGCCTGCCCATCCGTTGGGCCACTGCCTGCCCGCCCGTCCATGGCCCTCCTCACACCCACATGTCCCTCTCTCTGTTTGTAGGGCTCTCAGGGTGATGTCCAGTCCAGGAGATAGCAGAGGCAAGTGACCACCCCAATCTCCTGCTCTCACCTCCCCCTAACTGCTGCCAGTCTCCGTCCTGTGCGGGGGGATAACTCCCATCCTCTTCCTTCATCCTTCCATCCTCCTGCTCGCTCTCTGATCTACAGTTTCTTCCCTCTCTTAGCATGGAATGCTCCCTGCGTCCCTCCTGTTGTTCCTCCTGCCTCTGCCCTCTTTCTTACTGAATGTCGGTGCTTCTCCTACAGCTCCACATGCGCCGGTCATTGACACGCAACGGACGTATGCCTACGACCAGATCTACCTGAGCTGGCGCCTCCCGCAGGACTCTGCCCCCGCGTGGCACTACACCATAGAGTACCGGAAAATCGACCCGAAACACAAGACCCTAAAGCTGTGGCAGCGACGGGAGGAGGTGTGGAGCCTCAGCACCGTGTTGGAGGGCCCAGATGTCGCCAGCGTGTACGTGCTGCGGGTGCGTGGCTACAACAAGGCGGGATACGGGGAGTACAGCGAGGACATCTATCTGCACACCCCACCTGCGCCAGGTACGTGCCCAACGGGCAGTCTCAGCACTTCCGGCTCCGCCGATCTCTGAATATGTGTGATAGGGCAACCATTGCTTTTTATGTGGCAATGATTCACAGTTGATGATTCGCCGTAATGGTGACTTCTGCCGTAAAACTGCCTGCAAGCACTGCTGGGCTGGTAA
Source organism: Phyllobates terribilis (assembly GCF_046119375.1). Classification (NCBI taxonomy): domain Eukaryota; kingdom Metazoa; phylum Chordata; class Amphibia; order Anura; family Dendrobatidae; genus Phyllobates; species Phyllobates terribilis. Next base: position 7,833,328 of record NW_027362766.1, on the reverse strand, counting down.
AGTCCTAGCCAGCCAGAGTTCGTGTACAGAAAGCGCGCCTCGTCCAGTGTGCGGCCCCAGGGAGCGCGCCTCGTCCAGTGTGCGGCCCCAGGGAGCGCGCCTCGTCCAGTGTGCGGCCCCAGGGAGCGCGCCTCGTCCAGTGTGCGGCCCCAGGGAGCGCGCCTCGTCCAGTGTGCGGCCCCAGGGAGCGCGCCTCGTCCAGTGTGCGGCCCCAGGGAGCGCGCCTCGTCCAGTGTGCGGCCCCAGGGAGCGCGCCTCGTCCAGTGTGCGGCCCCAGGGAGCGCGCCTCGTCCAGTGTGCGGCCCCAGGGAGCGCGCCTCATCCAGTGTGCGGCCCCAGGGAGCGCGCCTCGTCCAGTGTGCGGCCCCAGGGAGCGCGCCTCGTCCAGTGTGCGGCCCCAGGGAGCGCGCCTCGTCCAGTGTGCGGCCCCAGGGAGCGCGCCTCGTCCAGTGTGCGGCCCCAGGGAGCGCGCCTCGTCCAGTGTGCTGCCCCAGGGAGAGTTCCTTGTCCCGTGTGTGGCCCCAGAGAGCACACCTCGTATGATATGCGGCACTCGGGGAGCGCGCCTCATCCAGTGTGTGGCCCCAGGGAGAGCGCCTCGTACAATGTGCGGCACCCGGAGAGCACGCCTCGTCCAGTGTGCAGCCCCAGCGAGCGCGCCTTGTCTAGTGTGCGGTCCCAGAGAGCATTCCTCGTCCAGTGTGCGGCCCCAGGGAGCACGCCTCGTCCAGTGTGCGGCCCCAGGGAGCGCGCCTCGTCCAGTGTGCGGCCCCAGGGAGCGCGCCTCGTCCAGTGTGCGGCCCCAGGGAGCGCGCCTCGTCCAGTGTGCGGCCCCAGGGAGCGCGCCTCGTCCAGTGTGCGGCCCCAGGGAGCGCGCCTCGTCCAGTGTGCGGCCCCAGGGAGCGCGCCTCGTCCAGTGTGCGGCCCCAGGGAGCACGCCTCGTCCAGTGTGCGGCCCCAGGGAGCGCGCCTCGTCCAGTGTGCGGCCCCAGGGAGCGCGCCTCGTCCAGTGTGCGGCCCCAGGGAGCGCGCCTCGTCCAGTGTGCTGCCCCAGGGAGCGCGCCTCGTCCAGTGTGCGGCCCCAGGGAGCGCGCCTCGTCCAGTGTGCTGCCCCAGGGAGAGTTCCTTGTCCCGTGTGTGGCCCCAGAGAGCACACCTCGTATGATATGCGGCACTCGGGGAGCACGCCTCGTCCAGTGTGCGGCCCCAGAGAGAGCGCCTCGTACAATGTGCGGCACCCCGAGAGCACGCCTCGTCCAGTGTGCGGCCCCAGGGAGAGTTCCTTGTCCCGTGTGCGGCCCCAGAGAGCACACCTCGTATGATGTGCCGCACTCGGGGAGCACGCCTCGTCCAGTGTGCGGCCCCAGCGAGCGCGCCTCGTCCAGTGTGCGGCCCCAGGGAGCGCGCCTCGTCCAGTGTGCGGCCCCAGGGAGCGCGCCTCGTCCAGTGTGCGGCCCCAGGGAGCGCGCCTCGTCCAGTGTGCGGCCCCAGGGAGCGCGCCTCGTCCAGTGTGCGGGCCCAGGGAGCGCGCCTCGTCCAGTGTGCGGCCCCAGGGAGCGCGCCTCGTCCAGTGTGCGGCCCCAGGGAGCGCGCCTCGTCCAGTGTGCTGCCCCAGGGAGAGTTCCTTGTCCCGTGTGTGGCCCCAGAGAGCACACCTCGTATGATATGTGGCACTCGGGGAGCGCGCCTCATCCAGTGTGTGGCCCCAGGGAGAGCGCCTCGTACAATGTGCGGCACCCGGAGAGCACGCCTCGTCCAGTGTGCGGCCCCAGCGAGCGCGCCTTGTCTAGTGTGCGGTCCCAGAGAGCATTCCTCGTCCAGTGTGCGGCCCCAGGGAGCACGCCTCGTCCAGTGTGCGGCCCCAGGGAGCGCGCCTCGTCCAGTGTGCGGCCCCAGGGAGCGCGCCTCGTCCAGTGTTCGGCCCCAGGGAGCGCGCCTCGTTCAGTGTGCGGCCCCAGGGAGCGCGCCTCGTCTAGCGTGCGGTCCCAGGGAGCGCGCCTCGTCCAGTGTGCGGCCCCAGGGAGCGCGCCTCGTCCAGTGTGCGGCCCCAGGGAGCGCGCCTAGTCCAGTGTGCGGCCCCAGGGAGCGCGCCTCGTCCAGTGTGCGGCCCCAGGGAGCGCGCCTCGTCCAGTGTGCGGGCCCAGGGAGCGCGCCTCGTCCAGTGTGCGGCCCCAGGGAGCGCGCCTCGTCCAGTGTGCGGCCCCAGGGAGCGCGCCTCGTCCAGTGTGCGGCCCCAGGGAGCGCGCCTCGTCCAGTGTGCTGCCCCAGGGAGAGTTCCTTGTCCCGTGTGTGGCCCCAGAGAGCACACCTCGTATGATATGTGGCACTCGGGGAGCGCGCCTCATCCAGTGTGTGGCCCCAGGGAGAGCGCCTCGTACAATGTGCGGCACCCGGAGAGCACGCCTCGTCCAGTGTGCGGCCCCAGCGAGCGCGCCTTGTCTAGTGTGCGGTCCCAGAGAGCATTCCTCGTCCAGTGTGCGGCCCCAGGGAGCACGCCTCGTCCAGTGTGCGGCCCCAGGGAGCGCGCCTCGTCCAGTGTGCGGCCCCAGGGAGCGCGCCTCGTCCAGTGTTCGGCCCCAGGGAGCGCGCCTCGTCCAGTGTGCGGCCCCAGGGAGCGCGCCTCGTCCAGTGTGCGGCCCCAGGGAGCGCGCCTCGTCCAGTGTGCGGCCCCAGGGAGCGCGCCTCGTCCAGTGTGCGGCCCCAGGGAGCGCGCCTCGTCCAGTGTGCGGCCCCAGGGAGCGCGCCTCGTCCAGTGTGCGGCCCCAGGGAGCGCGCCTCGTCCAGTGTGCGGCCCCAGGGAGCGCCTCGTCCAGTGTGCAGCCCCAGGGAGCGCGCCTCGTCCAGTGTGCGGCCCCAGGGAGCGCGCCTCGTCCAGTGTGCGGCCCCAGGGAGCGCGCCTCGTCCAGTGTGCGGCCCCAGGGAGCGCGCCTCGTCCAGTGTGCGGCCCCAGGGAGCGCGCCTCGTCCAGTGTGCGGCCCCAGGGAGCGCGCCTCGTCCAGTGTGCGGCCCCAGGGAGCGCGCCTCGTCCAGTGTGCGGCCCCAGGGAGCGCGCTTCGTCCAGTGTGCGGCCCCAGGGAGCGCTCCTCGTCCAGTGTGCGGCCCCAGAGAGCACACCTCGTATGATATGCGGCACTCGGGGAGCACGCCTCATCCAGTGTGCGGCCCCAGGGAGAGTTCCTCGTATGATGTGCGGCACTCGGGGAGCACGCCTCATCCAGTGTGTGGCCCCAGGGAGAGCGCCTCGTACAATGTGCGGCACCCGGAGAGCACGCCTCGTCCAGTGTGTGGCCCCAGCGAGCGCGCCTTGTCTAGTGTGCGGTCCCAGAGAGCGCGCCTTGTCTAATGGGCGGCCCCAGGGAGCATTCCTTGTCCAGTGTGCGGCCCCAGGGAGCACGCCTCGTCCAGTGTGCGGCCCCAGGGAGCACGCCTCGTCCAGTGTGCGGCCCCAGGGAGCGCGCCTCGTCCAGTGTGCGGCCCCAGCGAGCGCGCCTCATCCAGTGTGCGGCCCAAGGAAGCGCGCCTCGTCCAGTGTGCGGCCCCAGGAAGCGCGCCTCGTCCAGTGTGCGGCCCCAGGGAGCGCGCCTCGTCCAGTGTGCGGCCCCAGGGAGCGCGCCTCGTCCAGTGTGCGGCCCCAGGGAGCGCGCCTCGTCCAGTGTGCGGCCCCAGGGAGCGCGCCTCGTCCAGTGTGCGTCCCCAGGGAGCGCGCCTCATCCAGTGTGCGTCCCTAGGGAGCGCGCCTCGTCCAGTGTGCGGCCCCAGGGAGCGCGCCTCGTCCAGTGTGCGGCCCCAGGGAGCGCGCCTCGTCCAGTGTGCGGCCCCAGGGAGCGCGCCTCGTCCAGTGTGCGGCCCCAAGGAGCGCGCCTCGTCCAGTGTGCTGCCCCAGGGAGCGCGCCTCGTCCAGTGTGCGGCCCCAGGGAGCGCGCCTCGTCCAGTGTGCTGCCCCAGGGAGAGTTCCTTGTCCCGTGTGTGGCCCCAGAGAGCACACCTCGTATGATATGCGGCACTCGGGGAGCACGCCTCGTCCAGTGTGCGGCCCCAGGGAGAGCGCCTCGTACAATGTGCGGCACCCCGAGAGCACGCCTCGTCCAGTGTGCGGCCCCAGGGAGAGTTCCTTGTCCCGTGTGCGGCCCCAGAGAGCACACCTCGTATGATGTGCCGCACTCGGGGAGCACGTCTCGTCCAGTGTGCGGCCCCAGCGAGCGCGCCTCGTCCAGTGTGCGGCCCCAGGGAGCGCGCCTCGTCCAGTGTGCGGCCCCAGGGAGCGCGCCTCGTCCAGTGTGCGGCCCCAGGGAGCGCGCCTCGTCCAGTGTGCGGCCCCAGGGAGCGCGCCTCGTCCAGTGTGCAGCCCCAGGGAGCGCGCCTCGTCCAGTGTGCGGGCCCAGGGAGCGCGCCTCGTCCAGTGTGCGGCCCCAGGGAGCGCGCCTCGTCCAGTGTGCGGGCCCAGGGAGCGCGCCTCGTCCAGTGTGCGGCCCCAGGGAGCGCGCCTCGTCCAGTGTGCGGCCCCAGGGAGCGCGCCTCGTCCAGTGTGCGGCCCCAGGGAGCGCGCCTTGTCCAGTGTGCTGCCCCAGGGAGAGTTCCTTGTCCCGTGTGTGGCCCCAGAGAGCACACCTCGTATGATATGCGGCACTCGGGGAGCGCGCCTCATCCAGTGTGTGGCCCCAGGGAGAGCGCCTCGTACAATGTGCGGCACCCGGAGAGCACGCCTCGTCCAGTGTGCGGCCCCAGCGAGCGCGCCTTGTCTAGTGTGCGGTCCCAGAGAGCATTCCTCGTCCAGTGTGCGGCCCCAGGGAGCACGCCTCGTCCAGTGTGCGGCCCCAGGGAGCGCGCCTCGTCCAGTGTGCGGCCCCAGGGAGCGCGCCTCGTCCAGTGTTCGGCCCCAGGGAGCGCGCCTCGTCCAGTGTGCGGCCCCAGGGAGCGCGCCTCGTCTAGTGTGCGGCCCCAGGGAGCGCGCCTCGTCCAGTGTGCGGCCCCAGGGAGCGCGCCTCGTCCAGTGTGCGGCCCCAGGGATCGCGCCTCGTCCAGTGTGCGGCCCCAGGGAGCGCGCCTCGTCCAGTGTGCGGCCCCAGGGAGCGCCTCGTCCAGTGTGCGGCCCCAGGGAGCGCGCCTCATCCAGTGTGCGGCCCCAGGGAGCGCGCCTCGTCCAGTGTGCGGCCCCAGGGAGCGCGCCTCGTCCAGTGTGCGGCCCCAGGGAGCGCGCCTCGTCCAGTGTGCGGCCCCAGGGAGCGCGCCTCGTCCAGTGTGCGGCCCCAGGGAGCACGCCTCGTCCAGTGTGCGGCCCCAGGGAGCGCGCCTCGTCCAGTGTGCGGCCCCAGGGAGCGCGCCTCGTCCAGTGTGCGGCCCCAGGGAGAGCGCCTCGTACAATGTGCGGCACCCGGAGAGCACGCCTCGTCCAGTGTGTGGCCCCAGCGAGCGCGCCTTGTCTAGTGTGCGGTCCCAGAGAGCGCGCCTTGTCTAATGGGCGGCCCCAGGGAGCATTCCTTGTCCAGTGTGCGGCCCCAGGGAGCACGCCTCGTCCAGTGTGCGGCCCCAGGGAGCACGCCTCGTCCAGTGTGCGGCCCCAGGGAGCGCGCCTTGTCCAGTGTGCGGCCCCAGCGAGCGCGCCTCATCCAGTGTGCGGCCCCAGGAAGCGCGCCTCGTCCAGTGTGCGGCCCCAGGAAGCGCGCCTCGTCCAGTGTGCGGCCCCAGGGAGCGCGCCTCGTCCAGTGTGCGGCCCCAGGGAGCGCGCCTCGTCCAGTGTGCGGCCCCAGGGAGCGCGCCTCGTCCAGTGTGCGGCCCCAGGGAGCGCGCCTCGTCCAGTGTGCGTCCCCAGGGAGCGCGCCTCATCCAGTGTGCGTCCCCAGGGAGCGCGCCTCGTCCAGTGTGCGGCCCCAGGGAGCGCGCCTCGTCCAGTGTGCGGCCCCAGGGAGCGCGCCTCGTCCAGTGTGCGGCCCCAGGGAGCGCGCCTCGTCCAGTGTGCGGCCCCAAGGAGCGCGCCTCGTCCAGTGTGCTGCCCCAGGGAGCGCGCCTCGTCCAGTGTGCGGCCCCAGGGAGCGCGCCTCGTCCAGTGTGCTGCCCCAGGGAGAGTTCCTTGTCCCGTTTGTGGCCCCAGAGAGCACACCTCGTATGATATGCGGCACTCGGGGAGCACGCCTCGTCCAGTGTGCGGCCCCAGGGAGAGCGCCTCGTACAATGTGCGGCACCCCGAGAGCACGCCTCGTCCAGTGTGCGGCCCCAGGGAGAGTTCCTTGTCCCGTGTGCGGCCCCAGAGAGCACACCTCGTATGATGTGCCGCACTCGGGGAGCACGTCTCGTCCAGTGTGCGGCCCCAGCGAGCGCGCCTCGTCCAGTGTGCGGCCCCAGGGAGCGCGCCTCGTCCAGTGTGCGGCCCCAGGGAGCGCGCCTTGTCCAGTGTGCGGCCCCAGGGAGCGCGCCTCGTCCAGTGTGCGGCCCCAGGGAGCGCGCCTCGTCCAGTGTGCGGGCCCAGGGAGCGCGCCTCGTCCAGTGTGCGGCCCCAGGGAGCGCGCCTCGTCCAGTGTGCGGCCCCAGGGAGCGCGCCTCGTCCAGTGTGCGGCCCCAGGGAGCGCGCCTCGTCCAGTGTGCGGCCCCAGGGAGCGCGCCTCGTCCAGTGTGCGGCCCCAGGGAGCGCGCCTCGTCCAGTGTGCTGCCCCAGGGAGAGTTCCTTGTCCCGTGTGTGGCCCCAGAGAGCACACCTCGTATGATATGCGGCACTCGGGGAGCGCGCCTCATCCAGTGTGTGGCCCCAGGGAGAGCGCCTCGTACAATGTGCGGCACCCGGAGAGCACGCCTCGTCCAGTGTGCGGCCCCAGCGAGCGCGCCTTGTCTAGTGTGCGGTCCCAGAGAGCATTCCTCGTCCAGTGTGCGGCCCCAGGGAGCACGCCTCGTCCAGTGTGCGGCCCCAGGGAGCGCGCCTCGTCCAGTGTGCGGCCCCAGGGAGCGCGCCTCGTCCAGTGTTCGGCCCCAGGGAGCGCGCCTCGTCCAGTGTGCGGCCCCAGGGAGCGCGCCTCGTCTAGTGTGCGGCCCCAGGGAGCGCGCCTCGTCCAGTGTGCGGCCCCAGGGAGCGCGCCTCGTCCAGTGTGCGGCCCCAGGGAGCGCGCCTCGTCCAGTGTGCGGCCCCAGGGAGCGCGCCTCGTCCAGTGTGCGGCCCCAGGGAGCGCGCCTCGTCCAGTGTGCGGCCCCAGGGAGCGCGCCTCGTCCAGTGTGCGGCCCCAGGGAGCGCCTCGTCCAGTGTGCGGCCCCAGGGAGCGCGCCTCGTCCAGTGTGCGGCCCCAGGGAGCGCGCCTCGTCCAGTGTGCGGCCCCAGGGAGCGCGCCTCGTCCAGTGTGCGGCCCCAGGGAGCGCGCCTCGTCCAGTGTGCGGCCCCAGGGAGCACGCCTCGTCCAGTGTGCGGCCCCAGGGAGCGCGCCTCGTCCAGTGTGCGGCCCCAGGGAGCGCGCCTCGTCCAGTGTGCGGCCCCAGGGAGCGCGCCTCGTCCAGTGTGCGGCCCCAGGGAGCGCGCCTCGTCCAGTGTGCGGCCCCAGGGAGCGCGCCTCGTCCAGTGTGCGGCCCCAGGGAGCGCTCCTCGTCCAGTGTGCGGCCCCAGGGAGAGTTCCTTGTCCCGTGTGTGGCCCCAGAGAGCACACCTCGAATGATATGCGGCACTCGGGGAGCACGCCTCATCCAGTGTGCGGCCCCAGGGAGAGTTCCTCGTATGATGTGCGGCACTCGGGGAGCACGCCTCATCCAGTGTGCGGCCCCAGGGAGCGCGCCTCATCCAGTGTGTGGCCCCAGGGAGAGCGCCTCGTACAATGTTCGGCACCCGGAGAGCACGCCTCGTCCAGTGTGTGGCCCCAGCGAGCGCGCCTTGTCTAGTGTGCGGTCCCAGAGAGCGCACTTTGTCTAATGGGCGTCCCCAGGGAGCATTCCTCGTCCAGTGTGCGGCCCCAGGGAGCACGCCTCGTCCAGTGTGCGGCCCCAGGGAGCACGCCTCGTCCAGTGTGCGGCCCCAGGGAGCGCGCCTCGTCCAGTGTGCGGCCCCAGGGAGCGCGCCTCGTCCAGTGTGCGGCCCCAGGGAGTGCGCCTCGTCCAGTGTGCTGCCCCAGGGAGCGCGCCTCGTCCAGTGTGCGGCCCCAGGGAGCGCGCCTCGTCCAGTGTGCTGCCCCAGGGAGAGTTCCTTGTCCCGTGTGTGGCCCCAGAGAGCACACCTCGTATGATATGCGGCACTCTGGGAGCACGCCTCGTCCAGTGTGCGGCCCCAGGGAGAGCGCCTCGTACAATGTGCGGCACTCCGAGAGCACGCCTCGTCCAGTGTACGGCCCCAGGGAGAGTTCCTTGTCCCGTGTGCGGCCCCAGAGAGCACACCTCGTATGATGTGCCTCACTCGGGGAGCACGCCTCGTCCAGTGTGCGGCCCCAGCGAGCGCGCCTTGTCCAGTGTGCGGTCCCAGAGAGCGGACCTTGTCCAATGGGCGGCCCCAGGGAGCGCGCCTCGTCCAGTGTGCGGCGTCAGGGAGAGCACAACTTGTCCGGTGTGCAGCTCCAGAGAGCCTGCCTTCTCCGGTGTGTGGCCCCAGAGAGCGCGCCTTGTCCAGTGTACGGCCCCAGGGAAAGCACCTCTTACGGTGTGCGGACCCGGGGAGAGTGCGCCTCGTGCAGTGTCCGGCCCCAGGGAGAGTGCCTCGTTCGGTTTGCGGCCCCAGGGAGAGCACGCCTCTTCCAGTTGCAGCCCCAGGGAGAGCATGCATTATCGGGTGTGGGCCCCAGAGAGCATGCCTCGTTCGATGTGCGGCCCCAGAGAGCGCTCCTTGGCCGGAGTGCGGCCCCGGGGAGCGCTCCTTGGCCGGAGTGCGGCCCCGGGGAGCGCTCCTTGGCCGGAGTGCGGCCCCGGGAAGCGCTCCTTGGCCGGAGTGCGGCCCCGGGGAGCGCTCCTTGGCCAGAGTGCGGCCCCGGGGAGCGCTCCTTGGCCGGAGTGCGGCCCCGGGGAGCGCTCCTTGGCCAGTGTGCGGCCCCAGGGAGCGCTCCTTGGCCAGTGTGCGGCCCTGAGAAGAGCGCCTCGTCCAATGTGCGACCCCAGCAAACGCCTCGTACCATGTACAGATCATGTCCCATCATCATCCCATGGTCACTTGGATTGTGGTTTTCTCTCCCTAGTGCTGAACTTCTTCCTGGACAGTAGTTGTGGATTTCCGCGGGACCGGCTCGTGGTCAGTAAAGATCGCAGAGCAGTGCGCAGTGTACCCGGGGTGCCCATGCTTTTTGCAGCGGAGCGGTTAATGACAAGCTGCCACGTGTCCATGGAGCTGGTCCTGGGAGATGTGGCCGTCACACAGGGACGATATTACTGGGAATGCTCTGTGGACCCCAGCTCCTACGTGGTGAAAGTGGGCGTGGGGCAAGAGAGTAAACTGCAGGAGCTATTCCAAGTGCCCCAGGATGTGGTCAGTCCCAGGTGAGACAGGGCTGGGGAAAGGGAACCCTGCTATGTGTCCTACCTGTGGTGTGGGCTGTCAGTGGGTGTCCTGTGCTGCAGTGTTGGGGGCTGTCAGTGGGTGTCCTGTGCTGCAGTGTTGGGGGCTGTCTGTGGGTGTCCTGTGCTGCAGTGTTGGGGGCTGTCTGTGGGTGTCCTGTGCTGCAGTGGTGGGGGCTGTCTGTGGGTGTCCTGTGCTGCTGTGGTGGGGGCTGTCTGTGGGTGTCCTGTGCTGCTATGGTGGGGGCTGTCTATGGGTGTCCTGTGCTGCAGTGGTGGGGGCTGTCTGTGGGTGTCCTGTGCTGCAGTGGTGGGGGCTGTGTGTTGGTGTCCTGTGCTGCTGTGGTGGGGGCTGTCAGTGGGTGTCCTGTGCTGCTGTGGTGGGGGCTGTCTGTGGGTGTCCTGTGCTGCAGTGGTGGGGGCTGTCTGTGGGCGTTCTGTGCTGCTGTGGTGGGGGCTGTCTGTGGGTGTTCTGTGCTGCAGTGGTGGGGGCTGTCTATTGGTGTCCTGTGCTGCTGTGGTGGGGGCTGTCTGTGGGTGTCCTGTGCTGCTATGGTGGGGGCTGTCTATGGGTGTCCTGTGCTGCAGTGGTGGGGGCTGTCTATGGGTGTCCTGTGCTGCTGTGGTGGGGGCTGTCTGTGGGTGTCCTGTGCTGCTATGGTGGGGGCTGTCAGTGGGTATCCTGTGCTGCTGTGGTGGGGGCTGTCTGTGGGAGTCCTGTGCTGCAGTGGTGGGGGCTGTCTGTGGGTGTCCTGTGCTGCAGTGGTGGGGGCTGTCTGTGGGTGTCCTGTGCTGCAGTGGTGGGGGCTGTGTGTTGGTGTCCTGTGCTGCTGTGGTGGGGGCTGTCAGTGGGTGTCCTGTGCTGCTGTGGTGGGGGCTGTCTGTGGGTGTCCTGTGCTGCAGTGGTGGGGGCTGTCTGTGGGCGTTCTGTGCTGCTGTGGTGGGGGCTGTCTGTGGGTGTCCTGTGCTGCAGTGTTGGGGGCTGTCTGTGGGTGTACTGTGCTGCAGTAGTGGGGGCTGTTAGTCTTCATCCTGTGCTGCTGTGGTGGGGGCTGTCTGTGGGTGTCCTGTGCTGCTATGGTGGGGGCTGTCTATGGGTGTCCTGTGCTGCAGTATTGGGGGCTGTCTGTGGGTGTCCTGTGCTGCAGTGGTGGGGGCTGTCTGTGGGTGTCCTGTGCTGCTGTGGTGGGGGCTGTCTGTGTGTGTCCTGTGCTGCAGTATTGGGGGCTGTCTGTGGGTGTCCTGTGCTGCAGTGGTGGGGGCTGTCTGTGGGTGTCCTGTGCTGCTGTGGTGGGGGCTGTCTGTGGGTGTCCTGTGCTGCAGTATTGGGGGCTGTCTGTGTGTGTCCTGTGCTGCAGTGTTGGGGGCTGTCTGTGGGTGTCCTGTGCTGCTGTGGTGGGGGCTGTCTATGGGCATCCTGTGCTGCTGTTGTGGGGGCTGTCTGTGGGTGTCCTGTGCTGCAGTGTTGGGGGCTGTCTATGGGCATCCTGTGCTGCTATGGTGGGGGCTGTCTGTGGGTGTCCTGTGCTGCTATGGTGGGGGCTGTCTGTAGGTGTCCTGTGCTGCAGTGTTGGGGGCTGTCTGTGGGTGTCCTGTGTTGCAGTGTTGGAGGCTGTCTGTGGGTGTCCTGTGCTGCTGTGGTGGGGCTGTCTGTGGGTGTCCCGTGCTGCAGTGTTGGGGGCTGTCTATGGGCATCCTGTGCTGCTGCAGTGGGGCTGTTAGTGTGCATCCTGTGCTGCTATGCTGGGGGCTGTATGTGGGTGTCCTGTGCTGCTATGGTGGGGGCTGTCTGTAGGTGTCCTGTGCTGCAGTGTTGGGGGCTGTCTGTGGGTGTCCTGTGTTGCAGTGTTGGAGGCTGTCTGTGGGTGTCCTGTGCTGCTGTGGTGGGGCTGTCTGTGGGTGTCCCGTGCTGCAGTGTTGGGGGCTGTCTATGGGCATCCTGTGCTGCTGCAGTGGGGCTGTTAGTGTGCATCCTGTGCTGCTATGCTGGGGGCTGTATGTGGGTGTCCTGTGCTGCTGTGGTGGGGGCTGTCTATGGGCATCCTGTGCTGCTATGCTGGGGGCTGTATGTGGGTGTCCTGTGCTGCAGTGGTGGGGGCTGTCTGTGGGTGTTCTGTGCTGCAGTGGTGGGGGCTGTCTGTGGGTGTACTGTGCTGCAGTGCTGGGGGCTGTGTGTGGGTGTCCTGTGCTGCAGTGGTGGGGGCTGTCTGTGGGTGTCCTGTGCTGCAGTGGTGGGGGCTGTGTGTGGGTGTCCTGTGCTGCAGTGGTGGGGGCTGTCTGTGGGTGTTCCGTGCTGCAGTGGTGGGGGCTGTCTGTGGGTGTACTGTGCTGCAGTGCTGGGGGCTGTCTGTGGGTGTCCTGTGCTGAAGTGGTGGGGGCTGTCTATGGGCGTCCTGTGCTGCAGTGGTGGGGGCTGTGTGTGGGCGTCCTGTGCTGCTATGGTGGGGGCTGTCTGTGGGTGTCCTGTGCTGCTGCAGTGGTGGGGGCTGTCTGTGGGTGTCCTGTGCTGCTGTGGTGGGGGCTGTCTGTGGGTGTCCTGTGCTGCAGTAGTGGGGGCTGTCTGTGGGTGTCCTGTGCTGCAGTGGTGGGGGTTGTCTGTGGGTGTCCTGTGCTGCAGTAGTGGGGGCTGTCTGTGGGTGTCCTGTGCTGCAGTGGTGGGGGCTGTCTGTGGGTGTCCTGTGCTGCAGTGGTGGGGGCTGTCTATGGGTGTCCTGTGCTGCAGTGGTGGGGGCTGTCTATGGGCGTCCTGTGCTGCAGTGGTGCTGGTTGTCTGTGGGTGTCCTGTGCTGCTGTGGTGGGGGCTGTCTGTGGGTGTCCTGTGCTGCAGTGGTGGGGGCTGTCTGTGGGTGTCCTGTGCTGCAGTGGTGGGGGCTGTCTATGGGCGTCCTGTGCTGCAGTGGTGGGGGCTGTCTGTGGGTGTCCTGTGCTGCTGTGGTGGGGGTTGTCTGTGGGTGTCCTGTGCTGCTGTGGTGGGGGCTGTGTGTTGGTGTCCTGTGCTGCAGTGGTGGGGGCTGTCTGTGGGTGTCCTGTGCTGCTGTGGTGGGGGCTGTCTGTGGGTGTCCTGTGCTGCAGTGGTGGGGGCTGTCTGTGGGAGTCCTGTGCTGCTGTGGTGGGGGCTGTCTGTGGGTGTCCTGTGCTGCTATGCTGGGGGCTGTCTGTGGGTGTGCTGTGCTGCTGTGGTGGGGGCTGTCTGTGGGAGTCCTGTGCTGCTGTGGTGGGGGCTGTCTGTGGGTGTCCTGTGCTGCAGTGGTGGGGGCTGTCTATGGGCGTCCTGTGCTGCTGTGGTGGGGGCTGTCTATGGGTGTCCTGTGCTGCTGTGGTGGGGGCTGTCTGTGGGTGTCCTGTGCTGCAGTGGTGGGGGCTGTCTATGGGCGTCCTGTGCTGCTGTGGTGGGGGCTGTCTATGGGTGTCCTGTGCTGCAGTGGGGGGGGGCTGTCTGTGGGTGTCCTGTGCTGCAGTGTTGGGGGCTGTCTATGGGCGTCCTGTGCTGCAGTGGGGGGGGCTGTCTGTGGGTGTCCTGTGCTGCAGTGTTGGGGGCTGTCTGTGGGTGTCCTGTGCTGCAGTGGTGCTGGTTGTCTGTGGGTGTCCTGTGTTGCAGTGGTGGGGGCTGTGTGTTGGTGTCCTGTGCTGCTATGGTGGGGGCTGTCTATGGGTGTCCTGTGCTGCAGTGGTGGGGGCTGTCTGTGGGTGTCCTGTGCTGCAGTGGTGGGGGCTGTCTGTGGGAGTCCTGTGCTGCTGTGGTGGGGGCTGTCTGTGGGAGTCCTGTGCTGCTGTGGTGGGGGCTGTCTGTGGGTGTCCTGTGGTGGGGGCTGTCTGTGGGTGTCCTGTGCTGCTGTGGTGGGGGCTGTCTGTGGGTGTCCTGTGCTGCAGTTGTGGGGGCTGTCTGTGGGTGTCCTGTGCTGCAGTGTTGGGGGCTGTCTGTGGGTGTCCTGTGCTGCTGTGGTGAGGCTGTCTCTGGGTGTCCAGTGCTGCTGTGTTGGGGGCTGTCCATGGGCATCCTGTGCTGCTGCAGTGGGGCTGTTAGTGTGCATCCTGTGCTGCTATGCTGGGGGCTGTATGTGGGTGTCCTGTGCTGCTATGGTGGGGGCTGTCTGTGGGTGTCCTGTGCTGCAGTGTTGGGGGCTGTCCGTGGGTGTCCTGTGTTGCAGTGTTGGAGGCTGTCTGTGGGTGTCCTGTGCTGCTGTGGTGGGGCTGTTTGTGTGCATCCTGTGCTGCTATGCTGGGGGCTGTATGTGGGTGTCCCGTGCTGCAGTGTTGGGGGCTGTCTATGGGCATCCTATGCTGCTGCAGTGGGGCTGTCTATGGGCATCCTGTGCTGCTATGCTGGGGGCTGTATGTGGGTGTCCTGTGCTGCAGTGGTGGGGGCTGTCTATGGGCATCCTGTGCTGCTATGCTGGGGGCTGTCTGTGGGTGTCCTGTGCTGCAGTGTTGGGGGCTGTCTGTGGGTGTCCTGTGCTGCAGTGGTGGGGGCTGTATGTGGGTGTCCTGTGCTGCTGTGGTGGGGGCTGTCTATGGGCATCCTGTGCTGCTATGCTGGGGTCTGTATGTGGGTGTCCTGTGCTGCAGTGGTGGGGGCTGTCTGGGTGTGTTCTGTGCTGCAGCGGTAGGGGCTGTCTGTGGGTGTCCTGTGCTGCAGTGGTGGGGGCTGTCTGTGGGTGTTCTGTGCTGCAGTGGTGGGGGCTGTCTGTGGGTGTACTGTGCTGCAGTGCTGGGGGCTGTCTATGGGCATCTTGTGCTGCAGTGGTGGGGGCTGTGTGTGGGTGTCCTGTGCTGCAGTGGTGGGGGCTGTCTGTGGGTGTCCTGTGCTGCTGTGGTGGGGGCTGTCTGTGGGTGTCCTGTGCTGCTGTGGTGGGGGCTGTCTATGGGCGTCCTGTGCTGCAGTGGTGCTGGTTGTCTGTGGGTGTCCTGTGCTGCAGTGTTGGGGGCTGTCTGTGGGTGTCCTGTGCTGCTGTGGTGGGGCTGTCTGTGGGTGTCCTGTGCTTCTGTGGTGGGGCTGTCTGTGGGTGTCCTGTGCTGCAGTGGTGGGGGCTGTCTGTGGGAGTCCTGTGCTGCTGCAGTGGGGCTGTCTGTGGGTGTCCTGTGCTGCAGTGGGGGGGGGGTGTCTGTGGGTGTCCTGTGCTGCAGTGGTGGGGGCTGTCTATGGGCGTCCTGTGCTGCTGCATTGGGGCTGTTAGTGTGCATCCTGTGCTGCTGTGGTGCGGCTGTCTGTGGGTGTCCTGTGCTGCAGTGTTGGGGGCTGTCTGTGGGTGTCCTGTGCTGCAGCGTTGGGGGCTGTCTGTGGGTGTCCTGTGCTGCTGTGGTGGGGGCTGTCTGTGGGAGTCCTGTGCTGCAGTGGTGGGGGCTGTCTCTGGGTGTCCTGTGCTGCTGTGGTGGAGGCTGTCTGTGGGTGTCCTGTGCTGCTGTGGTGGGGGCTGTCTGTGGGTGTCCTGTGCTGCAGTGGTGGGGGCTGTCTGTGGGTGTCCTGTGCTGCAGTGTTGGAAGCTGTCTGTGGGTGTCCTGTGCTGCAGTGTTGGGGGCTGTCTGTGGATGTCCTGTGCTGCAGTGGTGGGGGCTGTCTGTGGGTGTCCTGTGCTGCTATGCTGGGGGCTGTCTGTGGGTTTCCTGTGCTGCAGTGGTGGGGGCTGTCTGTGGGTGTCCTGTGCTGCTGTGGTGGGGCTGTCTGTGGGTGTCCTGTGCTGCAGTGTTGGAAGCTGTCTGTGGGTGTCCTGTGCTGCAGTGTTGGGGGCTGTCTGTGGGTGTCCTGTGCTGCAGTGGTGGGGGCTGTTAGTCTACATCCTGTGCTGCTGTGGTGGGGCTGTCTGTGGGTGTCCTGTGCTGCAGTGGTGGGGGCTGTCTATGGGCGTCCTGTGCTGCTTCAGTGGGGCTGTTAGTCTGCATCCTGTGCTGCTATGCTGGGGGCTGTCTGTGGGTGTCCTGTGCTGCTATGCTGGGGGCTGTCTGTGGGTTTCCTGTGCTGCTGTGGTGGGGGCTGTCTGTGGGTGTCCTGTGCTGCTGTGGTGGGGGCTGTCTGTGGGTGTCCTGTGCTGCTATGCTGGGGGCTGTCTGTGGGTTTCCTGTGCTGCAGTGGTGGGGGCTGTCTGTGGGTGTCCTGTGCTGCTGCAGTGGGGCTGTTAGTGTGCATCCTGTGCTGCTATGCTGGGGGCTGTCTGTGGGTGTCCTGTGCTGCAGTGGTGGGGGCTGTCTATGGGCGTCCTGTGCTGCTGCAGTGGGTCTGTTAGTCTGCACCCTGTGCTGCTATGCTGGGGGCTGTCTGTGGGTTTCCTGTGCTGCAGTGGTGGGGGCTGTCTGTGGGTGTCCTGTGCTGCAGTGTTGGGGGCTGTCTGTGGGTGTCCTGTGCTGCAGTGGTGGGGGCTGTCTATGGGCGTCCTGTGCTGCTGCAGTGGTGCTGTTAGTCTGCATCCTGTGCTGCTATGCTGGGGGCTGTCTGTGGGTTTCCTGTGCTGCAGTGGTGGGGGCTGTCTGTGGGTGTCCTGTGCTGCAGTGTTAGGGGCTGTCTGTGGGTGTCCTGTGCTGCAGTGTTGGGGGCTGTCTGTGGGTGTCCTGTTCTGCAGTGTTGGGGTCTGTCTGTGGATGTCCTGTGCTGCAGTGGTGGGGGCTGTCTGTGGGTGTCCTGTGCTGCTATGCTGGGGGCTGTCTGTGGGTTTCCTGTGCTGCAGTGGTGGGGGCTGTCTGTGGGTGTCCTGTGCTGCTGTGGTGGGGCTGTCTGTGGGTGTCCTGTGCTGCAGTGTTGGAAGCTGTCTGTGGGTGTCCTGTGCTGCAGTGTTGGGGGCTGTCTGTGGGTGTACTGTGCTGCAGTAGTGGGGGCTGTTAGTCTACATCCTGTGCTGCTGTGGTGGGGCTGTCTGTGGGTGTCCTGTGCTGCAGTGGTGGGGGCTGTCTATGGGCGTCCTGTGCTGCTGCAGTGGGGCTGTTAGTCTGCATCCTGTGCTGCTATGCTGGGGGCTGGCTGTGGGTGTCCTGTGATGCTATGCTGGGGGCTGTCTGTGGGTGTCCTGTGCTGCCGTGGTGGGGGCTGTCTGTGGGTGTCCTGTGCTGCCGTGGTGGGGGCTGTCTGTGGGTGTCCTGTGCTGCTATGCTGGGGGCTGTCTGTGGGTTTCCTGTGCTGCAGTGGTGGGGGCTGTCTGTGGGTGTCCTGTGCTGCTGTGGTGGGGCTGTCTGTGGGTGTCCTGTGCTGCAGTGTTGGAAGCTGTCTGTGGGTGTCCTGTGCTGCAGTGTTGGGGGCTGTCTGTGGGTGTACTGTGCTGCAGTAGTGGGGGCTGTTAGTCTTCATCCTGTGCTGCTGTGGTGGGGCTGTCTGTGGGTGTCCTGTGCTGCAGTGGTGGGGGCTGTCTATGGGCGTCCTGTGCTGCTGCAGTGGGGCTGTTAGTCTGCATCCTGTGCTGCTATGCTGGGGGCTGGCTGTGGGTGTCCTGTGATGCTATGCTGGGGGCTGTCTGTGGGTTTCCTGTGCTGCTGTGGTGGGGGCTGTCTGTGGGTGTCCTGTGCTGCCGTGGTGGGGGCTGTCTGTGGGTGTCCTGTGCTGCTATGGTGGGGGCTGTCTGTGGGTTTCCTGTGCTGCAGTGGTGGGGGCTGTCTGTGGGTGTCCTGTGCTGCTGCAGTGGGGCTGTTAGTGTGCATCCTGTGCTGCTATGCTGGGGGCTGTCTGTGGGTGTCCTGTGCTGCAGTGGGGCTGTTAGTCTGCATCCTGTGCTGCTATGCTGGGGGCTGTCTGTGGGTTTCCTGTGCTGCAGTGGTGGGGGCTGTCTATGGGCGTCCTGTGCTGCTGCAGTGGGTCTGTTAGTCTGCACCCTGTGCTGTGCTGCGCAGTCAGTGCTCAGCTCTCCTCTCTTCTGTCTTCAGTAGGTATGATCCGGACAGTGGCCATGACTCAGGTGCTGAAGATGCGACTATGGACACGTCTCCGTCCTTCTGTTTCCTGACTATCGGGATGGGGAAAATCCTGCAGTCTCATGGCACCACCCCGACCTCCCGCGACCCATCAGGCTGCACCGTTCCTCTACCCCCGCGACTAGGTGTCTGCTTGGACTATGAGAAGGGCCGCGTGGGGTTCTTTGATGCTGTTTCACACCGCAGCCTGTGGGAGGGCAGCGTGGATTGCTCCAGCCCCGTGTGTCCAGCATTTTGTTTTATCGGAGGGGGCGCCCTTCAGTTACAGGAGCTGGTGTCCATTAAACACGAGCGCAGGGTGACTATCGGAGGGTTCACTAAAGCAGAATGAAGGTGTACACAACAGTGTATCTGTGGCCAGGCCTGGACATAGCGGAACTAGGGTGCGCACTACAGTGCGGCAGTGGCTGGGCTGGGATATAGCCTAACGAGGGTGTGCACCAGAGTGGAGCAGTGGCTGGGCTGGGATATAGCGGAACGAGGGTGCTCACCACAGTGCGGCAGTGGCTGGGCTGGGATATAGCCTAACGAGGGTGTGCACCAGAGTGGAGCAGTAGCTGGGCTGGGATATAGCGGAACGAGGGTGCTCACCACAGTGCGGCTGTAGCTGGGCCTGGACATGGCGGAACAAGGGTGCGCACCAGATGGGGGATGTAGCTTGGCTGAGATATAGTGGAATGAGGGTGCACACCACAGTGTGCGGTTGTAGCCGGGCCTGAACATAGTGGAATGAGGGTGCGCCCCACAGTGCGGCTGTAGCCGGGCCTGAAGATAGTGTAATGAGGGTGCGCCCCACAGTGCGGCTGTAGCCAGGCCTGAACATAGTGTAATGAGGGTGCGCCCCACAGTGCGGCTGTAGCCGGGCCTGAACATAGTGTAATGAGGGTGCGCCCCACAGTGCGGCTGTAGCCGGGCCTGAACATAGTGTAATGAGGGTGCGCCCCACAGTGCGGCTGTAGCCAGGCCTGAACATAGTGTAATGAGGGTGCGCCCCACAGTGCGGCTGTAGCCGGGCCTGAACATAGTGGAATGAGGGTGCGCCCCACAGTGCGGCTGTAGCTGGGCTGGGATATAGCGGAACGAGGGTGCTCACCACAGTGCGGCTGTAGCTGGGCCTGGACATGGCGGAACAAGGGTGCGCACCAGATGGGGGATGTAGCTTGGCTGAGATATAGTGGAATGAGGGTGCACACCACAGTGTGCGGTTGTAGCCGGGCCTGAACATAGTGGAATGAGGGTGCGCCCCACAGTGCGGCTGTAGCCGGGCCTGAACATAGTGTAATGAGGGTGCGCCCCACAGTGCGGCTGTAGCCAGGCCTGAACATAGTGTAATGAGGGTGCGCCCCACAGTGCGGCTGTAGCCGGGCCTGAACATAGTGGAATGAGGGTGCGCCCCACAGTGCGGCTGTTGCCGGGCCTGAACATAGTGGAATGAGGGTGCGCCCCACAGTGCGGCTGTAGCCGGGCCTGAACATAGTGTAATGAGGGTGCGCCCCACAGTGCGGCTGTAGCCGGGCCTGAACATAGTGGAATGAGGGTGCTCCCCACAGTGCGGCTGTAGCCGGGCCTGAACATAGTGGAATGAGGGTGCGCCCCACAGTGCGGCTGTAGCCGGGCCTGAACATAGTGGAATGAGGGTGCACACCACAGTGTGCGGTTGTAGCCGGGCCTGAACATAGTGGAATGAGGGTGCGCCCCACAGTGCGGCTGTAGCCGGGCCTGAACATAGTGGAATGAGGGTGCGCCCCACAGTGCGGCTGTTGCCGGGCCTGAACATAGTGGAATGAGGGTGCGCCCCACAGTGCGGCTGTAGCCGGGCCTGAACATAGTGTAATGAGGGTGCGCCCCACAGTGCGGCTGTAGCCGGGCCTGAACATAGTGGAATGAGGGTGCTCCCCACAGTGCGGCTGTAGCCGGGCCTGAACATAGTGGAATGAGGGTGCGCCCCACAGTGCGGCTGTAGCCGGGCCTGAACATAGTGGAATGAGGGTGCGCCCCACAGTGCGGCTGTAGCCGGGCCTGAACATAGTGGAATGAGGGTGCTCCCCACAGTGCGGCTGTAGCCGGGCCTGAACATAGTGGAATGAGGGTGCGCCCCACAGTGCGGCTGTAGCCAGGCCTGAACATAGTGTAATGAGGGTGCGCCCCACAGTGCGGCTGTAGCCGGTCCTGAACATAGTGTAATGAGGGTGCGCCCCACAGTGCGGCTGTAGCCAGGCCTGAACATAGTGGAATGAGGGTGCGGCTGTTGCTGGGCCTGAACATAGTGGAATGAGGGTGCGCCCCACAGTGCGGCTGTAGTTGGGCCTGAACATAGCGGAATGAGGGTGCGCCCCACAGTGCGGCTGTAGCCAGGCCTGAACATAGTGTAATGAGGGTGCGCCCCACAGTGCGGCTGTAGCCAGGCCTGAACATAGTGGAATGAAGGTGCGCCCCACAGTGCGGCTGTAGCCAGGCCTGAACATAGTGGAATGAGGGTGCGGCTGTTGCCGTGCCTGAACATAGTGGAATGAGTGTGCGCACCACAGTGCGGCTGTAGCCAGGCCTGAACATAGTGGAATGAGGGTGCGCCCCACAGTGCGGCTGTAGCCGGGCCTGAACATAGCGGAATGAGGGTGCGCCTCACAGTGCGGCGGTGGCTGGGCTGGGATATAGCGTATCCAGATTGCGCATCAGAGTGGAGCTGTAGCTGGGCTGGGATATAGCAGAACGAGGGTGCTCATCACAGTGCGGCTGTAGCCGGGCCTAGACATGGTGGAACGAGGGTGCGCACCAGATGGGGGATGTAGCTTGGCTGAGATATAGTGGAATGAGGGTGTGCACCACAGTGCTGCTATAGCCAGGCCTGAACATAGTGGAATGAGGGTGCGCCCCACAGTGCGGCTGTTGCCAGGCCTGAACATAGTGGAATGAGGGTGCGCCCCACAGTGCGGCTGTAGCCGGGCCTGAACATAGTGTAATGAGGGTGCGCCCAACAGTGCGGCTGTAGCCGGGCCTGAACATAGCGGAATGAGGGTGCGCCTCACAGTGCGGCGGTGGCTGGGCTGGGATATAGCGTATCCAGATTGCGCATCAGAGTGGAGCTGTAGCTGGGCTGGGATATAGCGGAACGAGGGTGCTCACCACAGTGCGGCTGTAGCTGGGCCTAGACATGGTGGAACGAGGGTGCGCACCAGATGGGGGATGTAGCTTGGCTGAGATATAGTGGAATGAGGGTGCACACCACAGTGCTGCTATAGCCGGGCCTGAACATAGTGGAATGAGGGTGCGCACCACAGTGCGGCTGTAGCCGGGCCTGAACATAGTGGAATGAGGGTGTGCCCCACAGTGCGGCTGTAGCCGGGCCTGAACATAGTGGAATGAGGGTGTGCCCCACAGTGCGGCTGTTGCTGGGGCTGGACATGCAGAACGAGGGTGTGCCCACCACAGTAGGACTGTAGCCAGGCCTGGACATGTTGGATCGAGGCTGCACACCAGAGTGCGGCTGTAGCCTGCATTGGACAGTTATGTGGCCCCTGTGGTCAGTGTCCTTGTCTCTTCATTCTTTTTCCATTCGGGCTGGACCCGCCGTCTTCCCCGCACCCTCCTGTCCGTGCACACGTGCCACTTTTTATGCACTTTTCTTTCCGTGGAGGCCGAGCTCCCGTCTACCTTTTTCTACACGTGGACCTCAGAAAACGACACATGTGCACAGAACAAGCATGAACACGCGCATGTACATAGAGCCAGCAGGGCCCCTGCATGCTCCTGTCTGTGAAGGGGGTAACCAGTCCACCATCCCGCAGGTTAACCCTTCACAAGCAAATGAAAGCATGTGATGGAGATGGTGACCCGCTGATCGGGGTGGTGATGGTGCACCCACTGACACTGGGGGGGAGTGATGGCGCACCCGCTGACACGGGGGAAGGGATAACGCACCCGCTGATCGGGGAAGTGATGATGCCCCCACTGATCGGGTGGGGGGTGGCATATCCGCCGATGGCACACTCACTGAGTGTCGGAAAGGCACAACATTCACTGAATATTTAATAAAGAGGTTCTGCAGCAGCCTGATTATTTGAGCCCTTGGACAGCGAGCAGGCAGTGTCACCCTTTCAGCTATGGCTGG
The DNA here is from genome assembly GCF_046119375.1 of Phyllobates terribilis. Taxonomy (NCBI): domain Eukaryota; kingdom Metazoa; phylum Chordata; class Amphibia; order Anura; family Dendrobatidae; genus Phyllobates; species Phyllobates terribilis. The sequence goes on along the minus strand of NW_027362766.1, from coordinate 7,811,892 downwards.
TTTTTGCAGGGGGTGATGTGTCATCAGCCGCTCCTGGGATTAGGGCGATGACCGTGTAATAACAAGGGATAATCCAACACCAGGAAACGTTTTTTCGCCTCTGGGAGTAACCACAATTGTATGTAAATCCTCCCAACTGGAGCATAACGAGAGCTACCCCTGCCCAGGGCAAAGCCAAAAAGTCACCCGCTGTACACTGCGGAGCCTCCAGCATCCATCCCGGTCCCCACCCTGTATGCGTCATATGCGCTCCAGTGATGTCACACGACCTCCCACCGCACTGTCCACCATGGTAGTCTGCACCGGTCACCGTCTGAGATGAGATGCTGTGTCCCCAAGGGTCACTTAATGGGTGTTGAACCCTCTGAGGTGATGGGTTCCCAGGACTCACCAATAGTGGCCTTAGAGACCCCAATAAACACTCTCTATGGGGGCCATAGCCTCTCAAAGATGCTCGGGCCCCAGCATCTCAAAGGGCCCAAGAACCACAAAGAGTGGGTGTTCTTTGGAGCCTCTGAGGTCACATTGTGGTTGTTGGGCCCCCTCTTGTGCTGGCTCCGCAGGGGTTACTATTTGTGGGTGCAAAGCTTTCTAAAGTGCTGTCCCCAAGAGTCACCATTTTTGTTTTTTGACCCCCACCAACCCCTGAAATGCTGGGTTCCTTGGGGTCACTATTGGTGGATTTTGGTTGGGCCCACTGAGCTGCTGGTCCCCAATGGGTCACTAGCCCCCAGAAAAAGTGACCTCTGGGGAACCAGCATCTGAGGCCCCAACATCCACTAATGGGGACTCCAATGTAGTGGGCCCCAAGGGGGTCACTATTAGTGGGTGTTAGTCACCCTATAGGATCCAACATTGATCAACACCCACCAATAGTCACCCTAATGGAACAAGCACCTGAAGCTCCAACACGCACTAATGGGGCCTCTGAAGTACTTGGCTCCCAGGGTCACTATTTGTGGGTGATAGTGTTCACAAGGAACCAAGCACCACAGAGGGCCTATTAGTGGTAAAAGTGCTGGACCCCCAGGGGTCACAAACACCCACAAATAGTGACCCGTGAAGCCAAGTACTTCAGAGGCCCCATTAATGGGTGTTGGGGCCTCTGATGTGCTCATCCCCCAGAGTTCACTTTATGTAGGTGTGAAGCTTTCTAAGGTGCTGCCCCCCAAGGGTTTCGGTTTATTGCCCCCCCTTCTCCCTGAATGCTGGGTTTCTAGGAGTCACTATTTATGGATTTTGATTGGGCCCTCTGAGGTTCTAGATTCCCGGGGTCATTATTTGTTCTGCTCCCAAATTATTAGTGGCTGTTAGTGAACCGTGGGGGCCCAGTACTTAGGAAGACTCAACACCCACCAATGGACCCTCTGAGGTGCTGACTTCACAGGGGTCACTATTTGTGTGTGTTGGAGCCTCTGAGGTGTATTGTGTTTTGTTGAGCCCTTGGAGGTGGTAGGATGATCCTAGAGGTCGCTTTGTGTAGTTGTTGACACCTGCTTAGATGCTGTGTCCCCCAGGATCACTATTAGTAGGTGTTAATGAGCCCCTTAGGGCCCAGAATTTCATAAGGCCCAACAACCACTAGCAACCAGCAATAGTCACCCTGGGGGAACCAGCATCTGAAGCCCAAACACCCACTAAGGAGGCCTCTGAAGTACTGGACTCCGAGGGGTCACAATCACTTACATAATAACCCTTTGTGCCCAGTACTTCAGATTCCCCATTAGTGGGAGTTGGGCCCTCTGATGTGCTGGATTCCCAGGAGTCACTATTGGTGACCTTAGAGAGTCTTTGCTGGGATCTCTAACAGTGACCACTGGGGTCCAGCATCTCAGGGCGCGCAAGTAGTGAGTGTTTCTTGGGGCATCTGAGGTCTCAATTTGTGATTGTTGAGCCCCCTCTTGTGCTGGCTTCCCAGGGGTCGTTGTTTGTGGGTATTGGGTCCTCTAAGGTTCAGGTCCCAAATTATTAATGGGTGTTAGTGACCCCCTTAGGGCCCAGCACTTCAGACAGCCAAACAACCACTAACACCCAGCAATATTGACCCTGGAGGAATCAACAACTGAGGCTCTAACACCCACTAATGGGGCGTCTGAAGTGCTGGGTCCCCAGGGTCACTATTTGTGGGTGTTAGTGACCCCTGGAGCCCAGCAAATTAAAGTCCCTAACGAACACGCATTAACAGTGACCCAGCACCTGAGATGGCCCAACAACCATGAATAGTGACCTCAGAAGCTCCAACGAACACTTACAATTTGTGGTTCTTAACCCCCTTACTGTGCTAGGCCCCCAGTAGTCACTGTTACTGGGTGTTAGTGTCTCTAAGATGTTGGGCCCCCAGGGGTCACTAACACCCATTAGTAATTTGGTACCAGAACCTTAGAGGACCCAACACACACAAATGATGACTCCTGGGAATCTAGGATCTCAGGGAGGTCAACACCCGCTAATTTGGGTCCAGCACCTTAGAGGATCCATTAGTGGCTTTTGAGACCTCTGAAATGCTTGTTTCCTTGGGGGGCCTTTTAGTGGGTGTTCCGGCCTCTGATGTGCTTGAACCTAGTGGTCACCATTAGTGGTACTAACCACTAATCTAATAGATCTTCTAATGTATTGACCCCCAAATGGTCACTTTTTATGGTTGTTGTATAACATTGGTCTTAGTGTTGTCCGTGTGCTGTCCAGTTTTTCACGGACACCACCCTAAAAATAAGGTTGTGTGAACTTGCCCTCAGTGTGCGGGGTCCCCAATTATTGGCTGTCTAACTCTTTGAGATAACGTGTTCCCAGGAGTCATTAACACCCATTAACCATGACTCCTGCTACTCAGTATCTCAGAGGGTCTACTAGAGGTTGTTGGCCCTCGGAAGGGCTGCTCCCCAATTGATTGTGATTTGGACATTGTGGGGTTCTGGGTCATCAGGGGGTCACTGTTAGCTAGTGTTGGTGACTCCAAGACCTCAGACCTATGTATTTTTTTTCTCCTTTTATTCATGGTCTTGTACACACTGTGTTTATGATGATGTTTCTTCTCTTCCCGTAGGGTAGGGACAGTTATGGGTCACATTCGCACCATGCTGACCCCCCCACTCTAAACTCTTCCCAACTGCTCCACATCTCGAAAACCAAGGGTCCAGTTTACAGGATGGCCTGGGGCATTGAATTTTCAATATTTAATTTTTTTCCCACCCCTTTGATATAGGAGATGGGGGATGTCCACTGGTAACCCATGACCATCTGTTCATCCTTAGAGGCCTTGACCGGGCCGAGGGGCACGGAATGACTGGAATGGTGCTCTCTGTGCTCACAGAACCCTGAATTCCTGCAATAAAAGTTGACAGATTTTATGACCTTTGTGTTTGACAGACTTCTCATATTAGGATATTTCCCCCTACAGCTTCTGGGGTGAAGGGGTTACTGAAGGGTTAGTATTAGTAGGTGTTGGGCTCACTGAGGTGCTGAAGTTAACTCTTGACACATTTGCACAGTTCTGGAATTTCCCTCCCGCCTTTTACATAGCAGAGTCCAATCCTGTCCAAACACTGAGATCTGTGAGCAAACAGCGAGCACCGCGCTAATGCTCCATGACAGCACAAAAACATCCTCCTCCTGCACTGACTGTACCTAGGTGAGGTCACACACACCAAAAACACAACCAGACAAGCCCCATTGTAGGCCATTTATAACATGCACTATCATACCGCCATGCAGCCCCCTCTAATAGTGCCCCCTCTATTCTAAGACCCCTTATTCTACACCCCTCTAACGCTACACCCTGTCTAACTCTAATCGACACCCCCTCTAACTCTACACCCCCTCTAACTCTACACCCTGTCTAACTCTAATCGACACCCCCTCTAACTCTAATCTACACCCCCTCTAACTCTACACCCTGTCTAACTCTAATCTACACCCCCTCTAACTCTACACCCCCTCTAAGTCTACAACCCCTCTAACTCTAATCTACACCCCCTCTAACTCTACACCCTGTCTAACTCTAATCTACACCCCCTCTAACTCTACACCCCCTCTAAGTCTACAACCCCTCTAACTCTAATCTACACCCCCTCTAACTATACACCCTGTCTAACTCTACACCCCCTCTAACTCTACACCCCCTCTAACTCTACTTGCTCTCTAACTGTACAACCCCTTCTAACTCTACACCCCTCTAACTTTACACCCCTCTAATTCTACAACCCCTCTAACCTACTCTACACCCCTTCTAAGTTTTCTCTTCACCCTCTCTAACTCTACCGGACACCCCCTAACTACTCTACACATTTCTAACTCTACTTTATGCCACCTCTAACTGTATAATCCCTCTAATTCTACTGTACACCCCTCTATCTCTACTTTACACCAGCTCTAAATCAACACTCCTCTAACTCTACACCCCCTTTATCTCCACTATACACCCCTCTAACACTACATCACCTCTAACTCTTCACCCCTCTAATTCTAAACCCCATAACTCTACTCTCTGCCCTCTAACTTTACTCCCCCTCTAACTCTACACCCCCTCAAATTTTACCTGCATCTAACACCCCTCTTTGCTCTACACCTCTCTAACTCTGAACTCCTCTAACTCTAATCTACACCCCCTGTAACTCTACTCTGCACCCCTCAAACGCTACTATACATCCCCTGTAACTGTACTCTTAACCCCCTCTAGCTCTACACTCCCTCTAACTCTACATCCCCTCTAACTCTATTCTACACCCCCTCTGACTCTACACCCCTGTATCTCAAATCACCTTTAATTCTACACCCTTCTAACCCAACTCTACAACCATTTAATGGTACTCTACACCCCCTCTAACTTTACACCCCTTTAACTTTACACCCTTCAAAATCTACACCCCTCTAATTTATACACCCCTCTAACTCTACTCTACAACTTCTCTAACTGTACACTCCTCTATCTCTACTCTAACTCCCATTTCACTGTACACTACACCACTCTAACTCTTCCCCCTCTACCCTACTCCCCTCTCTCTAACCTATACCCCCTCAGTCTTCTCTACACCCCCTAAATCTGCACCCCTCTAACTGTACTCTACATCCCTCTTACTCTACATCCCTCTTACTCTACATCCCTCTTACTCTACACCCCTCTTACTCTACATCCCTCTTACTCTACATCCCTCTTACTCTACATCCCTCTTACTCTACACCCCTCTTACTCTACATCCCTCTTACTCTACATCCCTCTTACTCTACATCCCTCTTACTCTACACCCCTCTTACTCTACATCCCTCTTACTCTACATCCCTCTTACTCTACACCCCTCTTACTCTACATTCCCTCTTACTCTACATTCCCTCTTACTCTGCTCTACCTCCCTATTATTCTACTCTATAACCCCTCTCACTCTATACCCCCTCTAATTCTACACTCCCTCTAACGCTACTCTACACTATCACTAACTCTACTCTATACCTCCTCGAACTCTTCACCCTCTCTTACTGTACACCCCTCTAACTCTACTCTACAACTTCTCTAACTGTACACTCCTCTATCTCTACTCTAACTCCCATTTCACTGTACACTACACCACTCTAACTCTTCCCCCTCTACCCTACTCCCCTCTCTCTAACCTATACCCCCTCAGTCTTCTCTACACCCCCTAAATCTGCACCCCTCTAACTGTACTCTACATCCCTCTTACTCTACATCCCTCTTACTCTACATCCCTCTTACTCTACATCCCTCTTACTCTACACCCCTCTTACTCTACACCCCTCTTACTCTACATCCCTCTTACTCTACACCCCTCTTACTCTACATCCCTCTTACTCTACATCCCTCTTACTCTACACCCCTCTTACTCTACACCCCTCTTACTCTACATCCCTCTTACTCTACATCCCTCTTACTCTACATCCCTCTTACTCTACACCCCTCTTACTCTACATTCCCTCTTACTCTACATTCCCTCTTACTCTGCTCTACCTCCCTATTATTCTACTCTATAACCCCTCTCACTCTATACCCCCTCTAATTCTACACTCCCTCTAACGCTACTCTACACTATCACTAACTCTACTCTATACCTCCTCGAACTCTTCACCCTCTCTTACTGTACACCCCTTCTAACTCTACTCTACACCCCCTCTAAGTCTACACTCCCTCTACTCCCACTCTAACTCTACAGTTCTTCTAACTTTACACTACACCATCACTAATGATGCACCACTCTATCTCTACACCGCCTCTAACTCTACTCTACACCTACTCTAACTCTACACCCTTTCTTACTGTACACCCCCTCTAACTACTCTACACCCCATATAATGCTACTCTACTCCCACTCTAAGTCTACACTCCCTCTAAGGCCACAGTCCCACTATCAGTATTTGGTCAGTATTTGGTCAGTATTTTTTCTCAGGAGTGGGTTCAAAAACCAGGTGAGGAACAATCAGAGAAAAGGTATAATAGAAACAAGTCACCAATTCTTCATTTATCACCCACTCCTGAGAAAAAATACTGATCGAATACTGACCAAATACTGATAGTGGGGCCGGGGCCTAACTCTAGTATACTCCTCATCTAACTCTATGGTTCCTTTGACTCTACACTACATCCTCACTAATGATACACCCCTCTATCTCTACACCGCCTCAAACTCTACACTACCACAAAATCTACTCTACACCCCTCTTAATTTACACTGCCTCTAACTCTACCCTACACCCCTCTAACTCTACTGTACACCCCCTCTCACTCTATACCCCTCTAATTCTACACTATCTCTAACTCTACTATACACCCCCTCTAACTCTACTATACACCCCCTCTAACTCTACTATACACCCCCTCTCACTCTATACCCCTCTAATTCTACACTATCTCTAACTCTACTATACACCCCCTCTAACTCTACTATACACCCCCTCTAACTCTACTATACTCCCCCTCTAACTCTACTGTACACCCCCTCTCACTCTATACCCCTCTAATTCTACACTATCTGTAACTCTACTATACACCCCCTCTAACTCTACTATACTCCCCCTCTAACTCTACTGTACTCCCCCTCTAACACTACTGTACTCCCCCTCTAACTCTACTGTACACCCCCTCTAACTCTACTATACTCCCCCTCTAACTCTTCTATACACCCCCTCTAACTCTACTATACTCACCCTCTAACTCTACTGTACACCCCCTCTAACTCTACACCCCCTCTAACTCTACTATACACCCCCTCTAACTCTACTATACACCCCCTCTAACTCTATTATACACCCCCTCTAACTCTACTGTACACCCCCTCTCACTCTATACCCCTCTAATTCTACACTATCTCTAACTCTACTATACACCCCCTCTAACTCTACTATACACCCCCTCTAACTCTATTATACACCCCCTCTAACTCTACTGTACTCCCCCTCTAACTCTACTGTACTCCCCCTCTAACTCTACTGTACACCCCCTCTAACTCTACTATACTCCCCCTCTAACTCTTCTATACACCCCCTCTAACTCTACTGTACTCCCCCTCTAACTCTACTGTACACCCCCTCTAACTCTACACCCCCTCTAACTCTACTATACACCCCCTCTAACTCTACTATACACCCCCTCTAACTCTATTATACACCCCCTCTAACTCTACTGTACACCCCCTCTAACAACTCTACTATACACCCCCTCTAACTCTACTATACACCCCCTCTAACTCTACTATACACCCCTCTAACTCTACTATACACCCCCTCTAACTCTACTATACTCCCCCTCTAACTCTACTGTACACCCCCTCTCACTCTATACCCCTCTAATTCTACACTATCTGTAACTCTACTATACACCCCCTCTAACTCTACTATACACCCCCTCTAACTCTACTATACTCCCCCTCTAACTCTACTGTACACCCCCTCTCACTCTATACCCCTCTAATTCTACACTATCTCTAACTCTACTATACACCCCCTCTAACTCTACTATATACCCCCTCTAACTCTACTATACACCCCCTCTCACTCTACTATACACCCCCTCTAACTCTATTATACACCCCCTCTAACTCTACTATACTCCCCCTCTAACTCTACTGTACTCCCCCTCTAACTCTACTATACTCCCCCTCTAACTCTTCTATACACCCCCTCTAACTCTACTATACTCCCCCTCTAACTCTACTGTACACCCCCTCTAACTCTACTATACACCCCCTCTAACTCTACTGTACTCCCCCTCTAACTCTACTGTACTCCCCCTCTAACTCTACTGTACACCCCCTCTAACAACTCTACTATACACCCCCTCTAACAACTCTACTATACACCCCCTCTAACAACTCTACTATACACCCCCTCTAACAACTCTACTATACACCCCCTCTAACTCTACTATACACCCCCTCTAACTCTACTATACACCCCCTCTAACTCTATTATACACCCCCTCTAACTCTACTATACTCCCCCTCTAACTCTACTATACTCCCCCTCTAACTCTTCTATACACCCCCTCTAACTCCACATTTCCTCTACCTCTTCACCCCCCTTAACTCTACAACTTTTTAATTCTACACACCCTCTAAGTTATACAACTTTCTAATGCTACTTTACACCCCTCTAGCTCTACTCTACATCGCCAATAACTCTACACCCCTCCTACTCTACACACCTTCTAAGTCTACACGCCCCTAGCTGTACAACCCTCTAATGCTACTTTACACCACTCCAACTCTACTCTATACCCCCTCACTCTGCACCCCCTCTAAGTCAACACACCCTCTAACTCTACTGTACACCCACTTTAACTATACTTTTGACCCCCTCTAACTCTACACCCCTATAATTATATACCCCCTCTAATTATACAGCCCCGCTAACTCTATACCCCTCTACCTCTACTCTACACCCCTCTAACTCTACATCCTCCACAACTCTACCCCCACTCAAACTCTACAACCCCTTTAAATCTACTGTACACCCCATTTCACTCTACACCCTGCAACTCTACTCTTCACCCTCTCTAGCTCTACCCCCCAACTCAACTCTACATCTCACTAACTCTAACCTATATCTCCTCTAGCTCTACTCCACATCCAACTAACTCTTTACCCCTCTAACTCTACCTACCTTCTAACTCTACACCCCTTCTAACTCTACACCCCTCTAATGCTACTCTACACCCTTCTAACTGTACTCTACACCTCTTCATCCTCTCTTACTGTACACCCCCTCTAACTCTACACCCCCCTATAACTCTACTCTACACCCCCTCTAAGTCTACACTTCCTTTAACTCTAGTATACTCCCCCTCTAACTCTATGGTTCCTCTAACTCTACACTACACCCTCAATAATGATATACCCTTCTATCTTTACACCGCCTCTAACTCTACACCTCTTGAAACTCGACTCTACAACCCCTCTAACACTACCCCCCTTGTAACTCTTCACCCCTTCTAACTCAACGCTACACTCCTCTGACTCTACACCACCTTTGACTCTACACCCCCTCTAACGATATACCCCTCTATCTCTATACCGCCTCTAACTCTACACCCTTCTAACTACACCCTTCTAACTACTCTACACCCTTCTAACTCTAATCTACACCCCTTATAATGTTAATCTACATCTCCTCTAACTTTTCTCGACACCCTCTCTAACTCTACTCTAGCCCCACTTTCACCCTACACTACACCCCTTTAACTACTTTTACACCTTTAACTCTACAACCCCTCTAACTCCACCCTGCTCCCTCATTAACTGTACACCATCTCTAACTCTACACCTCCTCTAAATCTACTCTACACCCCCTCAAACTCTACACCACATCAAACTCTATACCCCTCTAACTCTCATCTACACCACCTCCAACTCTTCTCTACACCCTCTCTAAGTCTACTCCCCTTCTAACTTTATTCTGCACCCCCTCTAACTCTATGCCCCTACAACTCTAATCTACCCCACATCTAACTGTATTCTACATTCCCTCTAACTATTCTACACCCCCTCTAACACTTCACCCTCTCTAACTCTACACCTTCTAAATCTGTTCTACTCCCCCTCTAACTCTATAACCCTCTAACTCTACTCTTCAATCATCTAACTCTACTCTACACACACTCTTACTGTACATTTGCCCCCCTCTAGCTCTACACCCCCTCTGTTCTCTACACCCTTTCTAACTTTACTATACACCCTCTAATGCTACTCTACAACCCTCTAACACAAAGCCCCTTCTAATTCTATACCCCTCTAATGCAACTTGACAACCCTCTAATGCTACTTGTGAGGAGCTGGCCATGGACTTTTTCCAGCACGGAGCACCGGTACATCGCTCATCAGTTTAACTGCACTAATTTCACCTGGGAAGTGTTCAGCTTCAGGAATCAATGTTTCCATTCAGTGACAGTAAGCAGAGGAAGATGTGCAGGCCTACATTAGCATTTCTGTCCTGCATCTGGTGGGGGCATGTATGTCTTTGTTCCTCTCAGCAGGTGGCATCTCTAATACACAACCTGCAGACAGACTGGAGACTCGGCTTCTGGAACATTCTTCATTCTTTGAGTTAAAAGTAAATGTTTAACTCCTTTACAACCCAATGACCGGGCCAATTTTTACAATTCTGACCACTGTCTCTTTATGAGGTAATTACTCTGGAGCTTCAACGGATTCCCCTGATTCTGAGATTGTTTTTTCGTGACATATTGTACTTCATGATTGTGGTAAAATTTCTTCGATATCACTTGCGTTTATTTGTGAAAAAAAAAGAAATTTGTCGAAAATTTTGCAATTTTCAAAATTTGAATTTTTATGCCCTTAAATCAGAGAGATACAGTACAGACCAAAAGTTTGGACACACCTTCTCATTTAAAGATTTTTCTGTATTTTCATGACTATGAAAATTGTACATTCACACTGAAGGCATCAAAACTATGAATTACCACATGTGGAATTATATACTTAACAAAAAAGTGTGAAACAACTGAAAATATGTCTTATATTCTAGGTTCTTCACAGTAGCCACCTTTTGCTTTGATGACTGCTTTGCACACTCTTGGCATTCTCTTGATGAGCTTCAAGAGGTAGTCACCGGAAATGGTCTTCCAACAATCTTGAAGGAGTTCCCAGAGATGCTTAGCACTTGTTGGCCCTTTTGCCTTCACTCTGCGGTCCAGCTCACCCCAAACCATCTCGATTGGGTTCAGGTCTGGTGACTGTGGAGGCTAGGTCATCTGGCGTAGCCCCCCATCACTCTCCTTCTTGGTCAAATAGCCCTTACACAGCCTGGAGGTGTGTTTGGGGTCATTGTCCTGTTGAAAAATAAATGATGGTCCAACTAAACGCAAACCAGATGGAATAGCATGCCGCTGCAAGATGCTGTGGTAGCCATGCTGGTTCAGTATGCCGTCAATTTTGAATAAATCCCCAACAGTGTCACCAGCAAAGCCCCCCCACACCATCACACCTCCTCCTCCATGCTTCACGGTGGGAACCAGGCATGTAGAGTCCATCCGTTCACCTTTTCTGCGTCGCACAAAGACATGGTGGTTGGAACCAAAGATCTCAAATTTGGATTCATCAGACCAAAGCACAGATTTCAACTGGTCTAATGTCCATTCCTTGTGTTCTTTAGCCCAAACAAGTCTCTTCTGCTTGTTGCCTGTCCTTAGCAGTGGTTTCCTAGCAGCTATTTTACCATGAAGGCCTGCTGCACAAAGTCTCCTCTTAACAGTTGTTGTAGAGATGTGTCTGCTGCTAGAACTCTGTGTGGCATTGACCTGGTCTCTAATTTGAGCTGCTGTTAACCTGCGATTTCTGAGGCTGGTGACTCAGATAAACTTATCCTCAGAAGCACAGGTGACTCTTGGTCTTCGTTTCCTGGGGCGGTCCTCATGTGAGCCAGTTTCTTTGTAGCGCTTGATGGTTTTTGAAACTGCACTTGGGGACACTTTCAAAGTTTTCCCAATTTTTCGGACTGACTGACCTTCATTTCTTAAAGTAATGATGGCCACTCGTTTTTCTTTACTTAGCTGCTTTTTTCTTGCTATAATACAAATTCTAACAGTCTATTCAGTAGGACTATCAGCTGTGTATCCACCTGACTTCTGCACAACACAACTGATGGTCCCAACCCCATTTATAAGGCAAGAAATCCCACTTATTAAACCTGACAGGGCACACCTGTGAAGTGAAGACCATTTCCGGTGACTACCTCTTGAAGCTCATCAAGAGAATGCCAAGAGTGTGCAAAGCAGTCATCAAAGCAAAAGGTGGCTACTGTGAAGAACCTAGAATATAAGACATATTTTCAGTTGTTTCACACTTTTTTGTTAAGTACATAATTCCACATGTGGTAATTCATAGTTTTGATGCCTTCAGTGTGAATGTACAATTTTCATAGTCATGAAAATACAGGAAAATCTTTAAATGAGAAGGTGTGTCCAAACTTTTGGTCTGTACTGTACATCACACAAAAGAGTTAATAAATAACATTTCCCACATGTCTACTTTACATCAGCACAATTTTGGAACCAAATATTTTTTTTGTTATGGAGCTATAAGGGTTAAAAGATGACCAGTAATTTCTCATTTTTCCAACAAAATTTACAAAACATTTTTTTAGGGACCACATCACATTTGAAGTCACTTTGAGGGGCCTTTATGACAGAAAATACTCAAAAGTGCCACCATTCTAAAAACTGCCCCCCTCAAGGTGCTCAAAACCACATTCAAGAAGTTTATTAACCCTTCAGGTGCTTCACAGGAATTTTTGGAATGTGGAAGAAAAAAATTAACATTTAACTTTTTTCACAAAAATGTTACTTTAGACCCAATTTTTTTTTATTTTCGCAGGGGTAACAGGAAAAAATGGATACCAAAATTTGTTGTGCAATTTCCCCTGAGCGCGTAGATACCCCATATGGGGGGAAAACCACTGTTTGGGCGCACGGCAGGGTTCGGAAGGGAAGGAGCGCCATTTGACTTTTTGAATGTAAAATTTGCTTGAATAATTAGCGGACGCCATGTTGCGTTTGGGGAGCCCCTGATGTGCCTTAACAGTGGAAACCCCCCACAAGTGACCCCATTTTGGAAACCAGACCCCTCAGGGAACTTATCTAGATGTGTGGTGAGAACCCTGAACCCCCAAGTGCTTCACAGAAGTTTATAACATTGAGCCATAAAAATAACATTTTCACATTTTTGAAACAAAAATGTTTTTCAGCCCCCAATTTTGCACTTTCATAAGAGAAACAGGAGAAATTGCACCATGCAATTTGTTGTGCAATCTCTCCTGAGGAAGCCGATACCCCATATGTGGGGGAAAACCACTGTTTGGGCGCACGGCAGGGTTCGGAAGGGAAGGAGCGCCATTTGACTTTTTGAATGTAAAATTTGCTTGAATACTTAGCGGACGCCATGTTGCATTTGGAGAGCCCCTGATGTGCCTAAACAGTGGAAACCCCCCACAAGTGACACCATTTTGGAAACTAGACCCCTCAGGGAACTTATCTAGATGTGTGGTGAGCACCTTGAACCCCCAAGTGCTTTACAGAAGTTTAAAACATGGAGCCGTAAAAATAAAAAAATCAAACTTTTTCCACTTTTACCACCAAAGTGACGGAGTTCAGATCTAATTTATCTGTTACTGGATCTGAAGCAATGAGGAAATTGGAAGAAAACCAGGAACTGATTATTAAACCCTCAGATAAAGGGGGTAACCTGGTGATCCTTAAGCACCCTCTCTACCTCTCCATGTGCCAAGCAATACTGGGAGATAAGGATACTTATGAGATCCTAAAAACTGACCCTACCCCTCAATATCTTGAGAGACTGACCTTAATGTTGATTGAAAATCTTGAAGCAAGGGTGATATCTAAAAATGAATATGAGTTCCTTTTACCAGCTCACCCTGTTACCCCTACTTTCTATGCCCTCCCTAAGTTACATAAGGGCACAAACACCCTCAAGGGTCGTCCTATCGTGTCAGGAGTGTATGTTGATAAAATACTCCGACCGTTCGTGTCCTCATTACCATCATACCTGAGGGACATGTCCGATCTATTGGTCAAATTTGAGGGGATAAGTGTGAATAATGGTGTATTTTTTGCATCCATTGATGTAGAAGTCCTTTACAGTGACATACCACATGGGGCAGGCCTGAGAGGGTTACAACATTTCCTTGGGACAAGGGCAACACATTTTGCCACACATAATTGATTTGTATGTAATCTGATGTCATTCATACTCACCCACAATCATTTCTCTTTCAATGGTAAAACCTACCACCAGCTCAGGGGGACTGCAATGGGGACTCCCTCAGCCCCATCTTATGCAAATCTGTTCCTGGGCTGGTGGGAGGAGACTGTGGTGTTGCGGGAGGAAGCTTGGTGGTTCCCTTTTATTTTGCTGTGGTCTAGATTTATCGACGATGTGTTTCTTCTCTGGTCGGGATCACTAGATGACTTCCAAAAATTCATACAGTGCCTCAATACTAATGAAATTAATATGAGGTTCACATCTGAAATCAGGGGGGACGAGTTGACTTTTCTCCACTTAACAATTGGGAGAGACCAGGATGGTTTCATTACGATCCGAACCTTCCGTAAACTGACCGCAGCAAACAGTCTTCTCAGGTGGGAAAGCCATCATCCGGGTCCCCTAAAGAGAGGTATACCTAAGGGACAGTTCCTACGTATTAGGAGGAATTGTTCCAGTCAAGGAGTGTTTATGTCCCAATCCCGTGAATTAAGTGATCGGTTCAGGAACAGAGGGTATCTCGAAAAGATTGTTGAAGTGGCCTTCCTCCATGCCAATGGCCAGGATAGACAAAGATCACTATACCCAGCAGATAGGAGAAAGGAAACCAGTGGTCCGCCCAGAATTATTGGCACGTTTGATAACAGGGCAAATGAGGTGATGAATATTGTACGTAAGCACTGGGGGGTTCTTGGGATGGACCCTGACCTCAAAGGATTTATTGCTGAGCATCCAAGTGTTACCTACAGGAAGGGACAGTCACTACGGGACCGTTTGGTCAATAGTTTATATAAGCGGCCAGACAGGGATCCTGGCTTGAACGTAGGACTTGTGGTACTTTCAGATGTGGGAGTTGCAAATTTTGTCCGTGGCTGAGACCATCTAAGAGTTTTACTGGCAGTAAGGGGGGAAAAGTTTTTTTTATGAGGGATTTTGCCAACTGTAAAACAGAAGGGATAATTTATATGGCTTTGTGCCGATGCCCCAAGATTTATATTGGTAAAACCAAAAGGGAACTACGGAGATGGATTGGTGAACATCTTGGGGGACATACGACACAGGAGAGACACACCATTGGCCCGGCCCATGAGGGAACTGCACTCTAATAACATAAATGCGGTCTCCTTCTGTGTTATAGAGGTTATCCGAAAAAATGAGAGGGGGGGGTGATTGGAACAAGTTGTTACTCCAAAAAGAATGGCAATGGATTTTTAGATTGGGCGCTCTTACTCCGAATGGCCTCAATGAACAACAGAATTATTGCTGCTTTATCTAATTAATAGGGACTACTACCACCAGCATGGTTAAATGTATAATTCTATTTTGACTATCATAGATAAGTTTATCACTGTTTATATCAGGGGATCTATTATAACTTAGACACCTAGTACAGACCTCTTGTCCTTACATATATTCCCCTCTCTATTTTTAGTAGTGGAACGCGTGATTTGTCCCCCTTTCTGGTATGGAACTATCCCCCCGTCCATCCCCTCTTTTTGCCTGTCTCTTTTTCTGCCTGCCCTTTAAAATTGAGCGTCGGCCGGTATACACACACACCATGGACTGGTATAATATAATGTTGGGGCGGTCATCTCTTGTCTGTGGGGTATCTCTATCCAGTATGTTTGGGCTGCACTACATTGGGGTATCTGCGCATTGGTCTCCATCAGTTTTGTCTATGTGGACGGGTGCGCATGCGCTGACGTCACCGCGTGCGGCGATCCCGTGATTTCCTCTGGAGTGGAGGCGTGTCTGAATGCCGCGCATGCGCTGATGTCACCGCGTGCGGCGATCCCGTGATTTCCTCTGGAGTGGAGGCGTGTCTGAATGCCGCGTATGCGCTGACGTCACCGCGTGCGGCGATCCCGTGATTTCCTCTGGAGTGGAGGCGTGTCTGAATGCCGCGCATGCGCTGACGTCACCGCGTGCGGCGATCCCGTGATTTCCTCTGGAGTGGAGGCGTGTCTGAATGCCGCGCATGCGCTGACGTCACCACGTGCGGCGATCCCGTGATTTCCTCTGGAGTGGAGGCGTGTCTGAATGCCGCGCATGCGCTGACGTCACCGCGTGCGGCGATCCCGTGATTTCCTCTGGAGTGGAGGCGTGTCTGAATGCCGCGCATGCGCTGACATCACCGCGTGCGGCGATCCCGTGATTTCCTCTGGAGTGGAGGCGTGTCTGAATGCCGCGCATGCGCTGACGTCACCGCGTGCGGCGATCCCGTGATTTCCTCTGGAGTGGAGACGTGTCTGAATGCCGCGTATGCGCTGACGTCACCGCGTGCAGCGATCCCGTGATTTCCTCTGGAGTGGAGGCGTGTCTGAATGCCGCGCATGCGCTGACGTCACCGCGTGCGGCGATCCCGTGATTTCCTCTGGAGTGGAGGCGTGTCTGAATGCCGCGCATGCGCTGACGTCACCGCGTGCGGCGATCCCGTGATTTCCTCTGGAGTGGAGGCGTGTCTGAATGCCGCGCATGCGCTGACGTCACCGCGTGCGGCGATCCCGTGATTTCCTCTGGAGTGGAGGCGTGTCTGAATGCCGCGCATGCGCTGACATCACCGCGTGCGGCGATCCCGTGATTTCCTCTGGAGTGGAGGCGTGTCTGAATGCCGCGCATGCGCTGACGTCACCGCGTGCGGCGATCCCGTGATTTCCTCTGGAGTGGAGACGTGTCTGAATGCCGCGTATGCGCTGACGTCACCGCGTGCAGCGATCCCGTGATTTCCTCTGGAGTGGAGGCGTGTCTGAATGCCGCGCATGCGCTGACGTCACCGCGTGCGGCGATCCCGTGATTTCCTCTGGAGTGGAGGCGTGTCTGAATGCCGCGCATGCGCTGACGTCACCGCGTGCGGCGATCCCGTGATTTCCTCTGGAGTGGAGGCGTGTCTGAATGCCGCGCATGCGCTGACATCACCGCGTGCGGCGATCCCGTGATTTCCTCTGGAGTGGAGGCGTGTCTGAATGCCGCGCATGCGCTGACGTCACCGCGTGCGGCGATCCCGTGATTTCCTCTGGAGTGGAGGCGTGTCTGAATGCCGCGCATGCGCTGACGTCACCGCGTGCGGCGATCCCGTGATTTCCTCTGGAGTGGAGACGTGTCTGAATGCCGCGTATGCGCTGACGTCACCGCGTGCGGCGATCCCGTGATTTCCTCTGGAGTGGAGGCGTGTCTGAATGCCGCGCATGCGCTGACGTCACCGCGTGCGGCGATCCCGTGATTTCCTCTGGAGTGGAGGCGTGTCTGAATGCCGCGCATGCGCTGACGTCACCACGTGCGGCGATCCCGTGATTTCCTCTGGAGTGGAGGCGTGTCTGAATGCCGCGCATGCGCTGACGTCACCACGTGCGACGATCCCGTGATTTCCTCTGGAGTGGAGGCGTGTCTGAATGCCGCGCATGCGCTGACGTCACCGCGTGCGGCGATCCCGTGATTTCCTCTGGAGTGGAGGCGTGTCTGAATGCCGCGCATGCGCTGACGTCACCGCGTGCGGCGATCCCGTGATTTCCTCTGGAGTGGAGGCGTGTCTGAATGCCGCGCATGCGCTGACGTCACCGCGTGCGGCAATCCCGTGATTTCCTCTGGAGTGGAGGCGTGTCTGAATGCCGCGCATGCGCTGACGTCACCGCGTGCGGCGATCCCGTGATTTCCTCTGGAGTGGAGACGTGTCTGAATGCCGCGTATGCGCTGACGTCACCGCGTGCAGCGATCCCGTGATTTCCTCTGGAGTGGAGGCGTGTCTGAATGCCGCGCATGCGCTGACGTCACCGCGTGCGGCGATCCCGTGATTTCCTCTGGAGTGGAGGCGTGTCTGAATGCCGCGCATGCGCTGACGTCACCACGTGCAGCTATCCCGTGATTTCCTCTGGAGTGGAGGCGTGTCTGAATGCCGCGCATGCGCTGACGTCACCACGTGCGACGATCCCGTGATTTCCTCTGGAGTGGAGGCGTGTCTGAATGCCGCGCATGCGCTGACGTCACCGCGTGCGGCGATCCCGTGATCTCCTCTGGAGTGGAGGCGCGTCTGAATGCCGCGCATGCGCAGTACACCCGAAGTACCTCTAGTGGACGTCGGGTTTACAGACATGCGCACTAGAGGAGGGAAGGACGAGCACGCGATTGATATCAATGGGGGATACTTATTCTTGTGTTTGGGGGAGTGGACTTTGATTAAATACACCTGTATAGGTGGATATATTAAGAGGGTGAAGGGCAGCATGAAATAGACTGCAGGCTATCAGCAGGACACCTCATCATACTTGTTTTAATTTTTCCTCCTGATGAACCTAAAACGATATGGGGAAACGCGTTGAGGCTTGTGGAACCCCACGACTCACAGGGGGGGCAGGATTCCCACTTATTGAAATAAGTCTTGTATTCTAACTTCATGATTAATACCTGGGCAAAAGCTAGTATTGTCTAATGTGAATGGTGGAAGGGACCCATGAGGTTACCATTGATGAAGAATGGCCCCACTATCTTTGTACCCCATATACCACACCATACCATCAAGATACGAGATGTGCAGCATCTGAAACAATGGATCCCGGAAGCCTGTGCTAGCATTTCTTCTGTGGTGTTGCTATCAGTGTGTCAGGAGTGGGAGAAGAGGGCGGCACTGACAATCCAACACAATGGGCAGCACTTTGAACACATTTTATAAGTGGTCATAAACTTGTGCAAAAACTCACGAAAGAATAAAGTTACGTTAAAACCAAGCACACCATTGTTTTTCTTATGAAATTCTCAATAAGTTTGATGTGTCACATGACTCTCTTCCCATTGAAAAAAATAAAGTTGGATCCAAAATGTCCGACTTCAAAATGGCCGCCATGGTCACCACCCATCTGGAAAAGTTTTCCCCCTCCCATATACTAATGCGCCACAAACAGGAAGTTGATATCACCAACCATTCCCATTTAAATTTAGGTGTATCCGTATAAATGGCCCACCCTGTATAATACAGGCCTGGCCGGACGCCTGCATTTTGGTAGTGTATATGGCTTCAGGGGAGGGAACGATTACAGGACAAAAGAAACAGAACTATTAAATTTTATATTTAATCCAAAAGGGAGGCAGTGTTAGGAAAAATATACAAGGATTTTACAAAGGAGACATGTACAGTACAGAATATACAGTTACACAAAATAAACAGGATTAAAGAAGACTTACTATAAAGATCGCTGAGACGATTCAGTATAGGTGGAGGGGAGGCACTCCAATTGGACCATTATCGAACGTGACCCCTTGCTATTATGAAATATATACTTCCGGCAAGGAGTACTGATCCATCCTCAGTGGGATCTTTCACGCCGAAGGGGGAGGTCAGCCCACACACCCCCTGTGCTGACATCATGTGGGCTGGGCTCCAGCCTTCACATTTTTATTAAAATTGCTAACTTCTGGGATAACTTATTGCTTGATGATCGCAGAAGCTTGCAAACGACACCCTAATTTCCATTGTGAATTTGCCTTTTTTTAGAGACCACACATGACCTAGTTGCGGTCTGCTATTTTGTTACTTTTGCTTACCGCTCCCTGGAGGGGCTCACAGCTACGGAAAAATAAGCATATTGTTCCTTGGCTGACTGTGCCACTAAAAATATAGGTCCCATTATTATCGGACGTATGGAACTTGAGATATTCCATATTCCGTATCAGCGCTGGCCCGGCTGCATATTCCCGCTGGGAATTTTTCTAGTTATTGCGAGTGTGTTTGAAGCCTAAACGAGCTTTCCTCCTCACCCAGGTGTAAATTATCGCAGGCCTGCGTCAGTGAAACTACCCTCGCATTTTAATTGGGTTGGTAGCACCCTTTGTGCTAGCATTTGCTTACAAGGCACTTCTCATGTGTGTGTTAATTTCCATATAGACAGATGGTGGATTGTCAGCTCTTCTGACCAATACTATAGGGGAGGGGGGACGAAGAGGAGTTTCAGGGGGAGAAAGAATATTTTCAATATTTCTATGACATGCAAGTGCTTAAATTATTAACCAGTTGTGATGAATGCCACCAGAGAGATCCCGCAGAATCCCACCACTGTCACCACTTGTGACGGATCCACAACTCGCCACCCGCCTGACGTCACAATTACGTCAGACGGAGCATGTGATACGTATCCGCCCTTTGCATCAATGTGATGTTCCGCACCCCCTCGGGGACGTGCAGTTCTACACAGACAACCGCTGTCCAGACGGATACAGGAAGGCACCGGGAGTGAGAAGAGGTGGCCCACTCAGTCACTGACGTGGCACCACACTCGCTCACACCCCTGACAGGCTCAGAAGCCCCTCCACTAGCTCCAGTGAAGCAGAACCTTGTCAGCCTGGTAGAGCTGCCACCAGTTTCTATTAGATATAAGTCCCTGGTCCGTTAACGGGAATTATATCAGGCCTGAAACCCACTCCGGTAGCATGACGATTAAGCCGAACAACAGACGTGGGCTTGTGGATTGAGATAAAAAAAGAGCAGCCCAACGTTAAGGCGATTAAATATATAATTTAACGACACACACGACAATGCACTATATACATAGGAGTTATACATACATAATGGTCAGAGATACAAACACAATAGTAGTGGTACAAAAGATATAAGTGACTCGCCCCCTGGGCCGTGAGGTACCCGGAACCGGGCTTCAGTGCGATGTTGGGGGTAGTAGTGGCAACCCGGTCCCGTGGCTCAGGGTGGTCAGACCAAATGCTGTGGCAGTCTATTTGTAGGGTTTTGAATGTCCGATTACGCCACCTGTGGATTGCGGTCAGGGATAACCGCCGCTGCTAGGCAGACCACTGAGGCTGGTGTTGGTGTGGAGCACAGGGGTAGGATAACTCCCCACGGGAGGAGTGTGGCCTCAGGGCAGAGTAGGTGAATGCTGGGGGTGATCGTGTAGGCCGCAATAGTAAGAGTTTAGAGTCCGCTTCAAACAGTCCAGGGTCTTTATTGCAGATGTTATTACTGACCCACCAGGAGTACCGGTTAGGAATGGGCCTGGGTGTCTGAGAGCATTCGGGCGAGCCCCACTGGTCAGGGTGAGTGTGTAGGCCTACCGTTCTCTCTCTGCCCTTGCTGACTATCCCCCTCTTCGTGGTGTGATAGCCCACGTCCCTGAGCTGGCCGTGTACTTTGCCTGTATGGCTTGCGACTCGGGCCTTGGGTACCTTTTGCTTCTCCTTGCTGTACTGGTCCCTCTGTGTGGCGGAGCCTCCAGGCTTCTTAGGCCAAGGGACCTGAAATCCCTCGCGGGTTGGTTCTCTGCTGCTGGGCTTGCAACCCTGACAGCCTCGGACCCCAATGTCCGGTTGTGTGATTCTCTCAGCCAGGACCGGCTCTCGTCGCCTCTGTCCCTGGCTTGCTGTTCCTCCTCTGCCTCACGGACTCTTCAGCTGCTGCTGACCTGTCCCTCTTCTCTGAGAACCCTTCTGGACACTTCAGAAGTGGGTTCTGGTCTCTCTAACCCTGCCCCATTTCCAGCTTTTATAGGGTCAGCCTGCTCCCCCTACTGGCCTGGGACAGGAGGTGCTGCATGCTAATGGTCCCTGACCAGGGAACCTCCCTCCTGCTCTCAGACACAGCGTTTAATATTTGTGGCATCCAGGCCTGGTTTGACACATTCCCCCCTAGTAAAATTTAGTACTCCAGGACTAAGCTTTTTTAGCCAACAACAAACAGGGTATAAACAATAACATATTTACAAGTGCATTTTGTCCTCAAGGTCACGGCGCTTCCGTGACAGGGTGTCCATATCACCCAACAAGGTGAAGTTTTCCACGGTGTGGGGACCTGTCTCCATAAACCCCAAGTTCCTGGCCTTGGGCGTGGCGACAAGGCCGAGCTAACTACTTTGGGCCACAAGGGAGCCACACCGGACAGGTTTTTCTTCTGTGGCCATCTTCGCAAGAGGGCACCACGTGCAACTATCTACAAGACAGTTCCGGCCATTCAGTGTCCATGACCTGTCAGTCCATTGAACTAGGAA
Organism: Phyllobates terribilis; assembly: GCF_046119375.1. NCBI lineage: Eukaryota > Metazoa > Chordata > Amphibia > Anura > Dendrobatidae > Phyllobates > Phyllobates terribilis. The sequence continues at coordinate 7,789,679 of NW_027362766.1, read as the reverse complement.
AAACTGGAAAAACATTATTAATTATCAGGTAACAACCATAAGACATTAAATATTTACAGGTAAATGTAGACTTTGTACTTAGATCTTCCAGCAAGCTGGTACTTGACCCCTAGTGCTCCGGGTTGACCTGCGTAACCCACTGTCTGGTGGTGGTCTAACCTGGCTTTCCCCACTAGCATTTAGGGTACAGCTACTAGCTGGGTTTACAGGCAGGGCAGGCAGCTGTCTGCAGGTCCTTTGGCTTACCGCAGGCATGGCAGGCTCACTGTCAGCAGAGGGTTGACTCTCCTGGGCTGCTGGCATGGGTTCTTCTACCTCCGGGGCTGCTTGTTCCTCTTGTTCTTCCTGCTCTCCTGTAGGCTCTTGCTGGGTAGGTTGAAGGAAGTGTAGGACGGGTACCACTATGGCATCGTTTATCCGAGTCCAGGACCGGGGGAACTCTCCGAGAACGGTGCTGACCATTTCTTCCTTGTCCTCTGCGGGTTCAAGGTCATCTTGATCTTCTCTTGGACTCTGCAGTTGCTCGGGGCACCGTTTTAGGTGGTCTCTGGAGACAGTGCTAGTGGTTTCTCCTCCATCCTTGGTAATTACACATACCTTCGGGTTGTCGTGGTTGGATGGCAGTACTGTGTACGGGTCGCTCTCCCACTGGTCATCTAGCTTGTGAAGCCTTCTCTTCCGCTTCAGGACCTGCTCACCAGGTTCCAGGGGACCAGCAGGGGCGTGTTGGTTGAAGAGCCTCTCTTGCTTTTCTCTCGCTTGAGCCAGACTCCTCTCCACACTCTCCTGTACCTTCTTGTACTGTAGCCGCCGTTCCGTATCCCAGTCCGCATCTGGGGAGGAGTCCTCGGGTGTCAGGACTCCCATCTCCAGGTCCATAGGCATCTTACCTGGTCTTGCTTGCATCAGGTAAGCCGGGGTGCAGTTGGCAGCATTCACTGGGATATGACTGTACAAGTCTATCAGGTCTGGCAGCTTCTCCGGCCACAGGCTGCATTCTTCCAGGGGCAACGTCTTGAGGAGATCAATGATGATATTATTCATTTTCTCACACAGCCCGTTGGTTTGCGGGTGGTAAGGCGTTGTCCGAATTTTCCTACAGCCGTAGAGGTTTCAGAACTCCTGGAAGACTTCCGACTCAAACGCTGGACCTTGATCTGTCAAGACCTGTTCCGGATACCCGTGTGGATGGCAGAAGTGTTGTTGGAAGGCTCTGGCCGCCGTTTGTGCCGTCAAGTCTTTAACTGGGACCACCACCAAGAACCGGGAGTAATGGTCCACAATCGTGAGGGCATAGATGTAGCCGGACCAGCTTGGAGCCAACTTCACATGGTCCAGAGCTACCAGCTCAAGAGGCTGCCTGGTGACGATGGGCCTCAAGGGTGTCTTCTGGCTGGTACGGTCGTTCCTTCTGAGGTGACATGGGCCGCAGTCCCTGCTCCACTTCTCGATGGCCCCTCTAATACCGATCCAGAAGAACCGCTCTCTCAGTAGGAACTCCAGTTTCTTCCACCCGAAGTGTCCCGCTCTGTCATGGTAGGCCTCCAGGACCATTGCTGCATCCCATCTCGGGACCACTACCTGCCAGGTCAGCTCGTGCGTCCGGTGGTTGACAAGCCTTCTGCACAGCTTACCCTCGTAGAGGAATAGCTTGCTTTTCTCCTTCCATAACTGCTTGGCTTCCTCTGGAGCGTCCGGGCCAGGGCTAGCGTCTGCCTGGGTTAACATGTCTTTCACCAGGCGTATTGCAGGGTCACTATCTTGCGCTTCAGCCCAGCCGTGGTGGGGTAAGGGGTTGAACATGACAGTGGTTAGGTCTTTGTCTCTTACCCGGTGAGAATACTGAGTGGCCCCTTACCGGTGGAACGCAGGGAGCTCTACTTCCTCCAGCTCTTCCGAGTCTTCTTCTCCTTCGGGTAGGTGGAGCATTCTTGATAGGGCATCTGCGTTGGCGTTGGTTCTGCCTGCCCGGTATTTGATTGTGAAGTCATAATTTGATAGCCGGGCCATCCACCGCTGTTCTAGGGCACCTAGTCTTGCATTGTCCAGATGTGTCAGCGGGTTGTTGTCCGTGTACACAGTGAACTTTGTGGAGGCCAGGTAATGTTTAAACCATTCTGTGACGGCCCACACCACTGCCAAGAATTCTAGCTTGAAGGAGCTGTAATTCTCCGGGTTTCTTTTAGTGGGCCTCAGCTTCCGGCTGGCGTACATGATCACTCTTTCTCTGCCCTGTTGGTTTTGTGACAGTACGGCTCCCAGTTCCACATTACTGGCGTCTGTGTGGAGGATAAAAGGCTGGGCATAATCGGGGTAGGCCAGGATCTCATCCCCCGTGAGGGCCATCTTCAACTGGCAGAAGGACTCCTCTTCCGGCTTGTCCCACTTGAAGGGTGGCTTGTGACTTCTGGATTTAGACTGACCTATCAGGAGGTCCTGAATTGGAGCTGCCATCTTAGTGAACCTGGGGATGAACCTTCGGTAGTAGCCTACCAACCCGAGGAATTGCCTCACTTCCTTGATGTTAGAGGGGCTTGGCCAGCTCTTGATGGCTGTAACCTTGTCGGGGTCGGGGGCTACTCCCTCAGCACTCACCACGTGCCCCAGGTACTGTACCTTCGGCTTTAACAGATGGCACTTGGAGGGTTTCACTTTCATGCCAAAGCCTGCCAGGGCCTCGAACACCTCGGCCAGGTGCTTTAGATGGTCCTCGTAAGTCTTTGAATAGACAATCACGTCGTCCAGGTAAAGGAGGACCGTCTCAAAGTTTCGGTGCCCTAGACAGCATTCCATCAGCCTCTGGAAGGTCCCGGGTGCATTGCAGAGCCCGAATGGCATACAGTTGAACTCGCTCAGTCCCATCGGGGTGGTGAAGGCGGTCTTCTCCTTGTCAGCCTCTGCCACAGGAACCTGCCAGTAGCCGCTAGTAAGGTCCAAAGTAGAGAAGAAATTAGCTGATTTTAGTGCGGTCAAAGACTCCTCTATCCTTGGTAACGGGTACGCGTCTTTATGGGTGATACGGTTGATTTGTCTATAGTCCACGCACATTCTCATGGTACCGTCTTTCTTTTTTACCAGAACCAAGGGGGCTGCCCAGGGGCTACAGCTATCTCTAATGACCCCGGCTTCTTTCATTTCTCTCAGCATGCCCTTTGCGTTCTGATAATGTGCAGGGGGTACAGGTCGGTGTCTCTCTTTTATTGGTGGGTGGCTCCCTATGGGGATGTGGTGTTCTACCCCTTTCACCCTGCCGAAGTCTAGCGGGTGCTTACTAATGATTCTTTCCTACTCCTGAACCACCCGGTAGACTCCTTGTTTTTGGTGCGAGGGAGTGGAGTCAGCACCCACGTGGAGTTTCTGGCACCAGTCCTCCTTGGGTTTCTGGGAGCCATTACCCTCCGCCTGGGGAAATGGGGGCAACGGTTCCACGGCCCTGACAGCATTGTGCTCAACAGTATACAATTTGGCTAGTGTAGCGTACCGGGGCAAGTGTACTTCCCTCTCCCCAATGTTTAAGATCCAGACGGGCACCCTTCCATGGCGGACATCAACCACCCCCCGGGCTGTCAAAATGGTGGGCCTGCTGTCTGAGTACACGGGTTCTACCATGGCTTGGTAGTCTCTCCCTCTTAACCCGATTGCAGTCCGACACCAGATCATCATTTCGCTTTTGGGAGGCATGGAAATGGGGAACGGGTCACTCATCCTCACGCTACCGATCTCACCACCAGACAGTTCTACCTGTTGCCGTCTCATCAGGGCTTTTATCTCTTTCTGGAGGACCCTCTGTTGGCTGGAGCTCGCATTCATCACCACCTGCTGCAAAATTACAATTACTTCTGAAAGATAGTTTTCAATCATGTTAGTACCCAAGGTTATTTTAGGGTGACTTTCACGACGGTCAATGTCCACAATGATCACTCCCTGTGCCGGCAGTTCCACCTTACCAATCTTGATGGTCATCTCTCTGAACCCCACCTGCGGCACGGTTTGGCCATTGCTGGCAATGATGCTTAAGTCATCGTCTGGGTAGCGGGTTATGTCAGCGTCACTCCAGTACCGCTTGAAAAGTACATAGGGGATGGTAGTCACTTGAGACCCGGTGTCCAGCAGTGCACTCATGGGGATACCGTCCAGCACTACGGGTAAAACCGGGCGTCCCCCTACGTACTTATCACGCCAATTAGACGGGCCTGGTGACCTTATGCCTGGGGGTTGGCCCTCTGCCCCAGGTCGGACCCATTTAAAGTACAGTACCTTGCTACGTGTCCCGGCTGGCTGCAACGGTGGCAAATCGGCTGTCCATCCTCAGTGTAGCGGTCAGCGGGCCTCCCTCTGAACGACGGGATACTCCTCCGTTGATGCCACGGGACATCCTCTGGACTGGAAGCCAGCTTGATTGGTCTTGACGGGTCCATCTGTAACGACTGTACGGTCCTGGTCAATGCAGCAACACTCTTTGTTAGTTCTTGGACCTGATGGTGCAGGTTTGCAGGCAGGGATGGGTTTAGGGCCTGCGCATCAGCCTCCACAAGGTCTGCGGGGTAGGGCGCCGCCCCCTGGTGGTAAGTGATGGCAGGGCGCCGGGAAGCTACAGCGCCACCTGCTGCGGGTTCTCGGAGCACCTGGATGGCCCTATCTTTGAACTGTGTAAAAGTTAGATCGGGGTTCTGTAGGGCCATGAGGTGCAGCTGGGTTCTGTGGGCGCTGGACAGCAGACCTTCTAGGAACTGGTCGGTCAACAGTTTATCGGTGTCCTGCATGCTGCCAGGGTCTGCTTGCTTAATTGCTCCCAAGGCTTCCTGTAAATTTAGGGCATAATCTCTGATGCTGTCCTGTGCTCGCTGCTTACAGCCATAGAACCGCATTTTGATTTCTGCTGAGGTACGGGTGTCAAAGGTGTCCCGTAGACGGGTCAGAACCCCCCTTACAGTCCTTTTCTCCTCAGCTGTCCAAGACTTTACCTCCCGCTGGGCCGCACCAGTGAACTGCCCTATCAGTATGCTTACTTTCTGTTCTTCTGTCAGGGGATAAAGCCTTTCTTTAAGGTCGCCCAAGGTATGCAACTCGCCGGCATACTGTGGCAGCCAGGCCGCTCCGGGGATGTAGGGCATGGAAAACGGCATCACAGCTGCAGCGGCTACGCTGGTGGTAGAGGGTCCCTCCGCGTCCGACATCTTCCTCCCCCCTAGTTAACCGTGGCCTACCTTCCGGCGATCCTCTTCTGTAGGCCGCGGCTCCGCTCGCGATGCTCTGGGTGAGGACCTTGCGTCGCTCGGTGATGACGTCGGCGTCCGCTGAATCTCCTTCCAGGACCTTGCGCAGCTTCTCAGCGTAGGGTGGGGCTTCAGGTCTCTCGCGTTTTTGACATCTACGCCCCTCTTCTTCCCGTGCGGCGTCCCGAAGATGGCGCCCGATGGCGGGAAACGGCTTCGATTGGCGGGAAATGGCCCCGAATGGCGGGAAACTTCACTCAGGTAAGTATAAAGTCTTTTTCAGGCACGCAATACCCATTTGTGGCGGGTTGGTCACATTCCTGCCGACTACGCCAAAGCTGACTAGCCCCCTGGGCCGTGGGGCACCCGGAAACGGGTTTCTTTACGATGCTGGGGGTAGTAGTGGTGACCCGATCCCGTGGCTCAGGGTGGTCAGACCAAATTGTGGCAGTCTATTTATCAGTGTTTTGAATGTCCGACTACGGGTGGCGTATGATATCCCCTGATGAGTCTTCCACATGGCGGACGAAACGCGTAGGGATAGAATTCATATACAGGATAGATTTTCCTGCTGTGGTGGGGTACATTAGCTCACACTTGGGGTCTGCCCTTGTTAGGGTGGGAGCAATGCAGGGCCACGACAGGGGAGTTTGATGTGTTGTATACATTCCCAGTTTTGTGCCCATCATGGATACTGTCGGCTCCTGATCTACCAGTCTCCTGCTCCTGGAAAAAAGACATCTATGTGGTGAGAACCAACCATTTTATATTGAGCACTGGTGTGAAGAATACTGAAAATATAATCCCATGTCAATCATTGTGCCCTGTTTGGCGGAGGACTATACAGATCCACAGTTTTTATTGAGCACTGGTTAATAATTTAAGCACTTGCACTTTAAGGCTTTTTTGTGTGTCATTGATTCCTAGGTATTGTGTTATAATAAAATACAACCTTCAAGGATATATATTATATCTACATATTCTGCACTCGCTCCTGCTGAATACTCTGATAATTATTGTGAGAGTTGTCATAGGGACAGTGATCATACCGTGATCCTCGCTTTATTCCCATATGTGTGTATGGTGCTGTGTGGTGATGGTGGTGTGGATACTATTCCACATGGTGGTGTGTGTGGTGGTGATGGTGCTATTCCTCATGGGGGTGTGGTGGTGTGGGTACTATTCCTCATGGGGGTGTGGTGGTGTGGGTACTATTCGGTGTTTGTGTGTGGTAGTCTGGTGTGTGCGGTTACTATTTCACATGGTGTTGTGTGTGGCGGTGGTGTGCTGTGTGGTGGTGTGTTTGGTGCTGTATGTGTTGATGGTTGTGTGTGTGGTGGTGTGGATATTATTCCACATGGTGGTGTGGATACTATAACGCCTGGTGGTGGTGGGTGTGTGGTGGTGGTGGTGTCTATCTATGGTGCTGTTTGTGTGTGTGTGTGGTATATGGTGGTGTGGATACTATTCCGCATGGTGGTGTGTGTGTGGCGGCGTCTATGGTGGTGTGTGTGCTTGGCAATCGTGTGTGATGGTGGTGTGTGGTAGTCGTGTGTGCAGTGGAGGTGGAGGTTGTATGTGTGATTGTGTATATGGTGGTGTGCATATTATTCCTTGTGGTGGTTGTGTGTGTGTGGTGTGTGTGGTGGTGTGGATACTATTCTGCATGGGGGTGTCGTGTGTGCATGGTGTGGTTTGTGGTGGTGGTGTGGATACTATTTCGCATGGTGGTGGTGTATGTGGCGGCTTGTATGGTGGTGTGCATATTATTCCGCATGGTGGTGTGTTTGGTGCTGTGTGTGGTGGTGGTTGTGTATGGTGATGTGTCTGTAGTGGTCGTGTGTGTGGTGGTCGTGGTGGTGGGTTTGTGTGTGTGGTGTTGTGTGTATGGTGGTGCGCATATTATCCGCATGGTGGTGTGTTTGGTGCTGTGTGTGGTGGTGTGGATACTATTCGGCATGGGAGGGGTGTTTTGCGGTGTGTGTGGTGGTATGTAAGGTTATGTGGATTCCATTTCGCATGGTGGTGTGTGTGGTGGTGATGGTGGTGTCAATGGAGGTGTGGATACTATTCCGCATGATGGTGTGTGTGGTGGTGATGGTGGTGTCAATGGTGGTGTGGATACTATTCCGCATGGTGGTATGTGTGTGGTGGTGTGGATACTATTCCGCATGGTGGTGTGGTGTGTGTATGGTGCTGTATGTATGGTGGTGTGCGTAATGCTGTGTGTGGTGGTGTGGATACTAGTCCGCATGGTGGTGTGTTTTGTGATGGGGTGTGGTTATGTGTGAGTGTTATTCTGCATGGTACAGTTACTATGAGATCGACCTGTCTGTTTTCGGTTCATATTATAACCTCTTAGGAGACGATGGGAGACATTACACTGTATATGAGGACTTTTTAGGTTGTGCCCCTGTGGACGGCCTGCATGTATAGCGGGACACTCCCCGCCACCCTGTGGACGGCCTGCATGTATAGCGGGACACTCCCCGCCACCCTGTGGACGGCCTGCATGTATAGCGGGACACTCCTCGCCACCCTGTGGACGGCCTGCATGTATAGCGGGACACTCCCCGCCACCCTGTGGACGGCCTGCATGTATAGCGGGACACTCCTCGCCACCCTGTGGACGGCCTGCATGTATAGCGGGACACTCCCCGCCACCCTGTGGACGGCCTGCATGTATAGCGGGACACTCCTCGCCACCCTGTGGACGGCCTGCATGTATAGCGGGACACTCCCCGCCACCCTGTGGATGGCCTGTATGTATAGCGGGACACTCCTCGCCACCCTGTGGACGGCCTGCATGTATAGCGGGACACTCCTCGCCACCCTGTGGACGGCCTGCATGTATAGCGGGACACTCCCCGCCACCCTGTGGACGGCCTGCATGTATAGCGGGACACTCCCCGCCACCCTGTGACGGCCTGCATGTATAGCGGGACACTCCTCGCCACCCTGTGGACAGCCTGCATGTATAGTGGGACACTCCCCGGCACCCTGTGGACAGCCTGCATGTATAGCGGGACACTCCTCGCCACCCTGTGGACAGCCTGCATGTATAGCGGGACACTCCCAGCCACCCTGTGACGGCCTGTATGTATAGCGGGACACTCCCCGCCACCCTGTGGATGGCCTGCATGTATAGCGGGACACTCCTCGCCACCCTGTGGACGGCCTGCATGTATAGTGGGACACTCCCCGCCACCCTGTGGACGGCCTGCATGTATAGCGGGACACTCCTCGCCACCCTGTGGACGGCCTGCATGTATAGCGGGACACTCCCCGCCACCCTGTGGACGGCCTGCATGTATAGCGGGACACTCCCCGCCACCCTGTGGACGGCCTGCATGTATAGCGGGACACTCCCCGCCACCCTGTGGACGGCCTGCATGTATAGCGGGAAACTCCCCGCCACCCTGTGGACGGCCTGCATGTATAGCGGGAAACTCCCCGCCACCCTGTGACGGCCTGCATGTATAGCGGGACACTCCCCACCACCCTGTGGACCGCCTGCATGTATAGCGGGACACTCCCCGCCACCCTGTGACGGCCTGCATGTATAGCGGGACACTCCCCGCCACCCTGTGGACGGCCTGCATGTATAGCGGGACACTCCTCGCCACCCTGTGGACGGCCTGCATGTATAGCGGGACACACCCCGCCACCCTGTGGACGGCCTGCATGTATAGCGGGACACTCCTCGCCACCCTGTGACGGCCTGCATGTATAGCGGGACACTCCCCGCCACCCTGTGACGGCCTGTATGTATAGCGGGACACTCCCCGCCACCCTGTGGATGGCCTGCATGTATAGCGGGACACTCCTCGCCACCCTGTGGATGGCCTGCATGTATAGCGGGACACTCCCCGGCACCCTGTGGCGGCCTGCATGTATAGCGGGACACTCCCCGGCACCCTGTGGCGGCCTGCATGTATAGCGGGACACTCCTCGCCACCCTGTGGACGGCCTGCATGTATAGCGGGACACTCCTCGCCACCCTGTGGACGGCCTGCATGTATAGCGGGACACTCCTCGCCACCCTGTGGACGGCCTGCATGTATAGCGGGACACTCCTCGCCACCCTGTGGACGGCCTGCATGTATAGCGGGACACTCCTCGCCACCCTGTGGACGGCCTGCATGTACAGCGGGACACTCCCCGGCACCCTGTGGACGGCCTGCATGTATAGCGGGACACTCCCCGCCACCCTGTGGACGGCCTGTATGTATAGCGGGACACTCCTCGCCACCCTGTGGACGGCCTGCATGTATAGCGGGACACTCCCCGCCACCCTGTGGACGGCCTGCATGTATAGCGGGACACTCCCCGCCACCCTGTGACGGCCTGCATGTATAGCGGGACACTCCCCGCCACCCTGTGGACGGCCTGCATGTATAGCGGGAAACTCCCCGCCACCCTGTGGACGGCCTGCATGTATAGAGGGACACTCCCTGCCACCCTGTGGACGGCCTGCATGTATAGCGGGAAACTCCCCGCCACCCTGTGGACGGCCTGCATGTATAGCGGGACACTCCCCGCCACCCTGTGGACGGCCTGCATGTATAGCGGGACACTCCCCGCCACCCTGTGACGGCCTGCATGTATAGCGGGACACTCCCCGCCACCCTGTGGACGGCCTGCATGTATAGCGGGAAACTCCCCGCCACCGTGTGGACGGCCTACATGTATAGCGGGACACTCCCCGCCACCCTGTGGACGGCCTGCATGTATAGCGGGACACTCCCCGGCACCCTGTGGACGGCCTGCATGTATAGCGGGACACTCCCCGCCACCCTGTGGACGGCCTGCATGTATAGCGGGACACTCCCCGGCACCCTGTGGACGGCCTGCATGTATAGCGGGACACTCCCCGCCACCCTGTGGACGGCCTGCATGTATAGCGGGACACTCCCCGCCACCCTGTGGACGGCCTACATGTATAGCGGGACACTCCCCGCCACCCTGTGGACGGCCTACATGTATAGCGGGACACTCCCCGCCACCCTGTGACGGCCTGCATGTATAGCGGGACACTCCCAGCCACCCTGTGACGGCCTGCATGTATAGCGGGACACTCCCCGCCACCCTGTGGACGGCCTACATGTATAGCGGGACACTCCTCGCCACCCTGTGGACGGCCTGCATGTATAGCGGGAAACTCCCCGCCACCCTGTGGACGGCCTGCATGTATAGCGGGACACTCCCCGCCACCCTGTGGACGGCCTGCATGTATAGCGGGACACTCCCCGCCACCCTGTGGACGGCCTGCATGTATAGCGGGAAACTCCCCGCCACCCTGTGGACGGCCTGCATGTATAGCGGGACACTCCCCGGCACCCTGTGGACGGCCTGCATGTATAGCGGGACACTCCCCGCCACCCTGTGGACGGCCTGCATGTATAGCGGCACACTCCCCACCACCCTGTGGACGGCCTGCATGTATAGCGGCACACTCCCCACCACCCTGTGGACGGCCTGCATGTATAGCGGGACACTCCCCGCCACCCTGTGGACGGCCTGCATGTATAGCGGCACACTCCCCACCACCCTGTGGACGGCCTGCATGTATAGCGGCACACTCCCCACCACCCTGTGGACGGCCTGCATGTATAGTGGGACACTCCCCGCCACCCTGTGGACGGCCTGCATGTATAGAGGGACACTCCCCGCCACCCTGTGACGGCCTGTATGTATAGCGGGACACTCCCCGCCACCCTGTGACGGCCTGCATGTATAGCGGGACACTCACCGCCACCCTGTGGACGACCTGCATGTACAGATGGACACTCCCCGCCACCCTGTGGACGGCCTGCATGTATAGCGGAACACTCCCCGCCACCCTGTGGACGGCCTGCATGTATAGCGGGACACTCCCCGCCACCCTGTGGACGGCCTGCATGTATAGCGGGACACTCCCCGCCACCCTGTGGACGGCCTGCATGTATAGCGGGACACTCCCCGCCACCCTGTGGACGGCCTGCATGTATAGCGGGACATTCCTCGCCACCCTGTGACGGCCTGCATGTATAGCGGGACACTCCCCGCCACCCTGTGGACGGCCTGCATGTATAGCGGGACACTCCCCGCCACCCTCTGAACGACCTGCATGTATAGTGGGACACTCCCCGCAACCCTGTGGACGGCCTGCATGTATAGCGGGACACTCCCCGCCACCCTGTGGACGGCCTGCATGTATAGCGGGACACTCCCCGCCACCCTGTGACGGCCTGCATGTATAGCGGGACACTCCCCGCCACCCTGTGGACGACCTGCATGTATAGCGGGACACTCCCCGCCACCCTGTGGCGGCCTGCATTATAGCGGGACACTCCCCACCACCCTGTGGACGGCCTGCATTATAGCGGGACACTCCCCGCTACCCTGTGACAGCCTGCATGTATAGCGGGACACTCCCCGCCACCCTGTGACGGCCTGCATGTATAGCGGGACACACCCAGCCACCCTGTGACGGCCTGTATGTATAGCGGGACACTCCCCGGCACCCTGTGGACGGCCTGCATGTATAGCGGGACACTCCCCGGCACCCTGTGGACGGCCTGCATGTATAGCGGGACACTCCCCGCCACCCTGTGACGGCCTGCATGTATAGCGGGACACTCCCCGCCACCCTGTGACGGCCTGCATGTATAGCGGGACACTCCTCGCCACCCTGTGACGGCCTGCATGTATAGCGGGACACTCCCCGCCACCCTGTGACGGCCTGCATGTATAGCGGGACACTCCTCGCCACCCTGTGGACGGCCTGCATGTACAGTGGGACACTCCCCGCCACCCTGTGATGACCTGCATATATAGCGGGACACTCCCCGCCACCCTGTGACGGCCTGCATGTATAGCGGGACACTCCTCGCCACCCTGTGACGGCCTGCATGTATAGCGGGACACTCCTCGCCACCCTGTGACGGCCTGCATGTATAGCGGGACACTCCCCTCCTCCCTGTGGACGGCCTGTATGTGACTCGCCCCCTGGGCCGTGGGGCACTCGGATCCGGGCAATAGGGGAACGATGGGAGTAGTAGTGGCAACCCGGTTCCGTGGCTCAGGGTGGTCAGGCCAGTGGTAGTCCGTTATGCGCTATTGATTATGTCAGACTACGCCACCCGTGGATTGCGGTTATTAGGAACCACCGCTGCATGCAGACCGCTGGGGCTGATGAGGTGTGCAGCTAGGGTAGTGTGACTCCCCACGGGAAGAGTGCAGCCCCAGGGCAGTATAGTGGATGTTGGGAGTGATGGTAGTGAGAGTCCCAGTGCTGATAGTGCTGGAGGAGCAAGGAGCAGCAAGACAACAGGTTGCAGTCCAGGGTCTTTACTAGAACAGGTAAATTGACCCACAAACAGTCCCAGCTAGGAGGGGACCTGGATGTCTGAGAGCAACGGGGAAATTGGCCCTGGTCAGGGTGAGGGTGTAGGCCTACCGTGCTTTCTGCGCTCCTTCTGGCTATCTCCTCGTTATAGGGTAACAGCCCACGTTTCCGAGCTTTCCGTGTATTCTCGCCTGTATGGCCTGCGACGTGGGTTCCTTTCTGCTCCCAGCCTTGTACGGCTTTACTGGTCCCTTCGGTTGTGGCAGGGCCTCCAGGCTTCTTAGGCCAAGGAATATACAGTCCCTTGCGGACTGGTTCTCTGCTGGGGGATGTGGAATCCTTCCAGCCTCAGACACCAAAGTCTGGTAAATTAAGTCCTTTGTCAGCCAAGACAGGCTTGCTTCGCCTCTTGTCTCTGGCTTGTGGCTCTCTTCCTGCCACACTTCCTCTTAGGTGCAGTGCAGCTGTCTGTCCCTGCTCTGCTCCGGGACACGTCTCAGTGCTGAGACAGGCCATCCAGTTCTCTCTAACCCTGCCCCCAGTACCAGCTTTTATAGGGGCAGCCAGCTCCCCCTACTGGCCTGAGACAGGAGGCATTGCATGCTAATGTTCCCCTAACCAGAGAACCTCCCCCTTGCTCTCAGACACAGCTTTAATATATTTGTGGCATCCAGGCCAGGGTGACACATTCCCCCCTAGTGAAATTTAGTACTCCGGGACTAAACAGTAAACAAAGACAATATGCATACCATAAAACATTAATAGACAGACGACGCACAAATTGAGTTCTTAAGGTCACAGTGTGGCCTGTGACCGGGTGTCCATATCACCAATACAACGGGGAGCCTTAACCAGGTGGGGGTCTGTCCTACCCCAAGTCCTTTACAGTCTTAGTTCATTCCTTGGTTAGGCTCCGAACGCAGTCCATACAAGGTCCCGGTTATAAAAAGTCTATAACCTTTGAGTCCTTACAGTAGCTGCAAGAAACTGAAACACAGAATTACCAAACATGCATGTAACTTGGCAAACAATTCAACATTTGGCAACAGGGTCATTTACAATCTTAGTACACTCTATATTCTCCAGCGAGCGGGTATCTGCCCCTTTGTGCTCCTGGTTGACCTACGTAGCCCACTGTCTGGTGGTGGACCAACCTGGCTTTCCCCACTAGCGTTAGGGGCGCAGCTACCAGCTGGGTGTACAGGTAGGGCAGGCTGCTGTCTGCGGGTCCTTTGGCTTACCGCAGGCATGGCAGGCTCACTGTCAGCAGAGGGTTGACTCTCCTGAGCTGCTGGTACAGGCTCTTCTGCCCCTGGAACCTTCTTGCTCCTCTTCACCTTCCGGCTCTGGTGTTGGTTGTTGCTGTGCCGGTTGCAGGAAATGCAGGACGGGTACCACTATGGCATCGTTTATCCGAGTCCAGGACTGAGGGAACTCTCCGAGAACGGTGCTGATCATTTCTTCCTTGTCCTCTGCGGGTTCAACGTCACTCTGATCCTCTTCTGCACTACGAAGTTGCTCGGCGCACCTTTTGAGGTGGTCTCTGGAGACGACACTAGTGGTTTCTCCTCCGTCCTTGGTGATTACGCACACCTTCGGATTGTCGTGGTCAGACTGCAGTACGGTGTAGGGTGTAGGGTTCCCTTTCCCACTGGTTGTCCAACTTATGTAGCCTTCTTTTTCGCTCACCAGGCTCTAGGGGACCAGCAGGGGCGTGTTGGTTGAAGAGTCTTTCTTGCTTCTCTCTCACCTGGGCCAGGCTCCTCTCCACACTCTTCTGTACCTTCTTGTACTGCAGTTGCCTTTCCGTATCCCAGTCCGCATCCGGGGAGGTGTCCTCAGGTATTAGGACTCCCATCTCCAGGTCTACGGGCAGCTTACCTGGTCTGGCTCGCATCAGGTAAGCCGGGGTGCAGTTTGTAGCATTCACCGGGATATTGTTGTATAGGTCTATCAGGTCCGGCAGTTTTTCTGGCCACAGGCTGCGTTCCTCCAGGGGCAACGTCTTCAGGAGATCAATGACTATATTGTTCATCTTCTCACACATCCCGTTGGTTTGGGGGTGGTAAGGCGTTGTCCGAATCTTCTTACAGCCATAGAGGTTGCAGAACTCCTGGCAGATTTCAGCCTCGAACACTGGACCCTGGTCTGTCAGGACCTGTTCCGGATACCCGTGTGGACGGCAGAAATATTGCTGGAAGGCTCTGGCCACTGTTTGGGCTGTCAAGTCCTTTACCGGGACCACCACTAGAAAACGGGAATAGTGGTCCACGATTGTCAGGGCATAGATGTATCCAGACTGGCTTGGAGCCAATTTGACGTGGTCCAGAGCTACCAGCTCAAGAGGCTGCGTGGTGACGATGGGCCTCAAGGGTGTCTTCTGGCTGGTGCGGTCCTTCCTCCTCAGGTGACAAGGGCCACAGTCTCTGCACCACTTTTCTACAGCTCCTCTCATGCCGACCCAAAAGAACCTTCCTCTTAGTAGGAACTCCAGTTTCTTCCAACTGAAGTGTCCTGCTCTGTCATGGTAAGCCCCCAGGACCATAGCTGCATCTCGCACGTCCGGTGGTTGACAATCCTTCTGCACAACTTGCCTTCGTAGAGGAACAGCTTGCTCTTCTCTTTCCATAGCTGCTTGGCTTCCTCTGGGGCATCTGGATCTAAGCGGGCGTCTTCCCGGGTCAGCAGATCTTTCACCAGGCGGACTGCAGGGTCACTATCTTGGGTCTCGGCCCAGCTGTGGTGAGGTAGGGGATTGATCATCACGGTTGTTAGATCCTCCTCCTTCACGCGGTGGGAGTATTGAGCAGCTCCATACCGGTGAAACGCGGGGAGTTCTACCTCCTCCAGCTCTTCTGGGTCTTCGTCACCTTCAGGTAAGTGAGGCATTCTTGATAGGGCGTCCGCGTTGGCATTGGTTTTGCCTGCCCGGTACTTGATCACGAAGTCATAGTTGGAGAGACGGGCCATCCACCGCTGTTCTAGGGCACCCAGTCTTGCATTGTCCAGGTGTGTCAACGGGTTGTAGTCCGTGTACATGGTGAACTTTGCGGAGGCCAGGTAATGCTTGAAGCGTTCTGTCACGGCCCACACCACCGCCAAGAATTCTAGCTTGAAGGAGCTGTAATTCTCCGGGTTCCTCTCGGTGGGCCTCAGCTTCCGGCTGGCGTACGCGATCACCCTTTCTCTGCCCTGTTGGTTTTGGGATAGTAAGGCTCCCAGTCCCACATTACTGGCATCTGTGTGGAGAATGAAAGGCTGGCCATAATCAGGGTAGGCCAGGATCTCGTCCCCTGTGAGGGCCATCTTTAGCTGGCGGAAGGACTCCTTTTCCGGTTTATCCCACTTGAAGGGCGGCTTTTGGCTCCTGGACTTAGACTGTCCGATCAGGAGGTCCTTCATAGGAGCTGCCATCTTGGTGAACCCGGGGATGAATCTTCGGTAGTAGCCTACCAACCCGAGAAACTGTCTCACCTCTTTGATGTTCGAGGGGCTTGGCCAGCTCTTGATTGCCGTGACCTTGTCAGGGTCGGGGGCCACTCCTTCCGCGCTTACCACGTGCCCTAGGTACTGGACCTTTGGATTCAGCAGGTGACACTTCGATGGTTTCACCTTCAGGCCATAGCCTGCCAGGGCTTCGAACACCTCAGCCAGGTGTTTAAGATGGTCCTCGTAGGTCTTCGAATAGACGATCACGTCGTCCAGGTAAAGGAGGACCGTCTCGAAGTTTCGGTGCCCTAGACAGCATTCCATCAGCCGCTGGAAGGTCCCTGGTGCGTTGCAGAGCCCAAAAGGCATACAGTTGAACTCGCTCAGTCCCATCGGGGTGGTGAAGGCGGTCTTCTCCTTGTCAGCCTCTGCCACAGGAACATGCCAGTACCCGCTAGTAAGGTCCAAAGTAGAATGAAAGGCTGGCCATAATCAGGGTAGGCCAGGATCTCGTCCCCTGTGAGGGCCATCTTTAGCTGGCGGAAGGACTCCTTTTCCGGTTTATCCCACTTGAAGGGCGGCTTTTGGCTCCTGGACTTAGACTGTCCGATCAGGAGGTCCTGCATAGGAGCTGCCATCTTGGTGAACCCGGGGATGAATCTTCGGTAGTAGCCTACCAACCCGAGAAACTGTCTCACCTCTTTGATGTTCGAGGGGCTTGGCCAGCTCTTGATTGCCGTGACCTTGTCAGGGTCGGGGGCCACTCCTTCCGCGCTTACCACGTGCCCTAGGTACTGGACCTTTGGATTCAGCAGGTGACACTTCGATGGTTTCACCTTCAGGCCATAGCCTGCCAGGGCTTCGAACACCTCAGCCAGGTGTTTAAGATGGTCCTCGTAGGTCTTCGAATAGACGATCACGTCGTCCAGGTAAAGGAGGACCGTCTCGAAGTTTCGGTGCCCTAGACAGCATTCCATCAGCCGCTGGAAGGTCCCTGGTGCGTTGCAGAGCCCGAAAGGCATACAGTTGAACTCGCTCAGTCCCATCGGGGTGGTGAAGGCGGTCTTCTCCTTGTCAGCCTCTGCCACAGGAACCTGCCAGTACCCGCTAGTAAGGTCCAAAGTAGAAAAGAAGTTAGCTGATTTTAGTGCGGCTAAAGACTCCTCTATTCTAGGCAGCGGATATGCGTCTTTGTGGGTGATACGGTTGATTTGTCTATAGTCCACGCACATTCTCATGGTGCCGTCTTTCTTTTTGACCAGAACCAAGGGGGCTGCCCAGGGGCTACAGCTATCTCTAATGACCCCAGCTTCTTTCATCTCTCTTAGCATACCCTTGGCGTTCTGATAATGTGCAGGGGGTACAGGTCTGTGTCTTTCTTTTATCGGTGGGTGGCTCCCTGTGGGGATGTGGTGTTCTATCCCCTTTACTCTGCCGAAGTCTAGCGGGTGCTTACTAAAGACTCTCTCGTACTCCTGTACCACCCGGTAGACTCCTTGTTTTTGGTGCAGGGGAGTGGAGTCAGCACCCACATGGAGTTTCTGGCACCAGTCCTCCTTTTGTTTCTGGGAGCCATTACCCTCCGCCTGTGGAGATGGAGGCAAGGGTTCCACGGCCCTGATAGCTTTGTGTTCGACAACAAACAGTTTGGCGAGTGTAGCGTACCTGGGTAAGTGTACTTCCCTCTCCCCAATGTTGAGGATGCGGACGGGCACCCTCCCATGACGGACATCAACCACCCCCCGGGCTGTCAAAATGGTGGGCCTGCTGTCTGAGTACACGGGTTCTACCATGGCTTGGTAGTCTCTCCCTCTCAACCCGATTGCAGTCCGACACCAGATCATCATTTCACTTTTGGGAGGCATGGAAATGGGGAACGGGTCATTCAGTCTTACGCTACCGATCTCACCACCAGACAGTTCTACCTGCTGCCGTCTCATCAGGGCTTTTATCTCCTTGTTGAGGACTCTCTGTTGGCTGGAACTAGCATTCACCGCCACCTGTTGTAGAATTACAATTACCTCTGAAAGACAATTTTCAATTACATTAGTACCCACAGTTATTTTAGGGTGACTTTCACGACAGTCAATGTCCACAATGATCACTACCTGTGCCGGTAGTTCAACTTTACCAATTTTAATGGTCATCTCCTTGAACCCCATCTGCGGCACGGGTAAGCCATTACTAGCGATGATGCTCAAGTTACTGTCTGGATACCGTGTGATATCAGCATCAGTCCAATACTGCTTAAAAAGTACATAAGGGATAGTGGTTACTTGTGACCCAGTATCCAGCAAGGCGCTCATGGGGATACCGTCCAGCACCACGGGTAAAACCGGGCGCCCCCCAACTTACTTATCACGCCAATTATAAGGGCCTGGTGATCTTATGCCTGGGGGTTGGCCCTCTGCCCCAGGTTGGACCCGTTTAAATTACAGTTCCTGGAAATGTGTCCGGGCTGGTTGCATTGACGGCAAATGGGCTGTCCATCCTCTGCGTAGCGGTCTGTGGGCCTCCCTCGGAACGACGGGATCCTCCTCTGTCGACGCCACGGGACATCCTCCGGACTTGAAGCCAGCTCGATGGGTCTTGACAGGTCCACTTGCAACGCCTGGACGGTCCTGGTCAACGCCGCGACGCTCCTGGTCAGCTCCTGGACTTGGTGGTGCAGGTCTTTCGACGGGGCTTGGTTCAGGGCCTGTGCATCAGCCTCCACGGAGTCCATAGAGGAGGGCGCCGCCTCCTGGTGGTAGGTGAGAGCAGGGCGCCGGGGGTTTATAGCGCCACTGGTTGCGGTTTCACGGAGCACCCTTATGGCCCTGTCCTTAAATTGGGAAAAGGTCAGATCAGGGTTCTGAAAGAACATGAGGCGCAGTTGGGCCCTGTGGGCGCTGGACAGCAGACCTTCTATGAATTGTTCTGTTAGCAGCTTATCGGTTTCCTGCACACTGCCAGGGTCAGTTTGTTGGATAGCCCTCAAGGCTTCCTGCAGATTTAGGGCATAGTCTCTGATGCTGTCCTGTGCCCGCTGCTTACATCCATAGAACCTCATTTTAATTTCAGCGGAGGTACGTGTGTCAAAGGTACCCCGCAGCCGGGCCAGAATACCCTTCACAGTCCTTTTCTCCTCAGTGGGCCATGATTTTACCTCCCTTTGGGCTGCGCCAGTTAACTGCCCTGTTAGTATGCTGACCTTCTGTTCCTCTGTCAGGGGGTAAACCTGGAACAAAGTGTATAGCCTTTCCTTAAAGTCAGTTAGGGCATGGGGCTCCCCTGAGTACTTGGGCAGCCAGGCCGCTCCAGGGATGTAGGGCAGGGAAAAGGGCATCACCGCTGCTGCAGCTGCGTTGGTGGTAGTGGGCGCCTCTGTATCCGACATCTTCCTCCCCCCTAGTTAAGCGTGGCCTACCTTCCGACGATCCTCTTCTGTAGGCCGCGGCTCCGCTGCTGCTGCTCTGGACGAGGACCTTGCGTCGCGTCCTGATGACGTCAGTGTCGCTCTCTCTCCCTTCCAGGACCTTGCGCAGCGTCGGTGCGTGGGACGGAGCTTCGGGTCTCGTGCGCTTTCGGCGTCCACGCCCCTCTTCTTCCCGCGCGGTGTCCTGAAGATGGCGTCCGACGGCAGGAAAACGACTTCGGATGGCGGGAAAACAGCTGAAGATGGCTGGAACCGACTGAAGATGGCGGGAAACGGCTCCGGATGGCGGGAACCTTCACCACGGCAGGTATGACAGTCTTTTGAAGGCACGCAGTACCCGGTGGTTGCGGGCACGAAATCCTGCCGACTACGCCAAAGCTGACTCGCCCCCTGGGCCGTGGGGCACTCGGATCCGGGCAATAGGGGAACGATGGGAGTAGTAGTGGCAACCCGGTTCCGTGGCTCAGGGTGGTCAGGCCAGTGGTAGTCCGTTATGCTCTATTGATTATGTCCGACTACGCCACCCGTGGATTGCGGTTATTAGGAACCGCCGCTGCATGCAGACCGCTGGGGCTGATGAGGTGTGCAGCTAGGGTAGTGTGACTCCCCACGGGAAGAGTGCGGCCCCAGGGCAGTATAGTGGATGTTGGGAGTGATGGTAGTGAGAGTCCCAGTGCTGATAGTGCTGGAGGAGCAAGGAGCAGCAAGACAACAGGTTGCAGTCCAGGGTCTTTACTAGAACAGGTAAATTGACCCACAAACAGTCCCAGCTAGGAGGGGACCTGGATGTCTGAGAGCAACGGGGAAATTGGCCCTGGTCAGGGTGAGGGTGTAGGCCTACCGTGCTTTCTGCGCTCCTTCTGGCTATCTCCTCGTTATAGGGTAACAGCCCACGTTTCCGAGCTTTCCGTGCTTTCTCGCCTGTATGGCCTGCGACGTGGGTTCCTTTCTGCTCCCAGCCTTGTACGGCTCTACTGGTCCCTTCGGTTGTGGCAGGCCTCCAGGCTTCTTAGGCCAAGGAATGTACAGTCCCTTGCGGACTGGTTATCTGCTGTGGGATGTGGAATCCTTCCAGCCTCAGACACCAAAGTCTGGTAAATTAAGTCCTTTGTCAGCCAAGACAGGCTCTCTTTGCCTCTTGTCTCTGGCTTGTGGCTCTCCTCCTGCCACACTTCCTCTTAGGTGCAATACAACTTTCTGTCCCTGCTCTGCTCCGGGACACGTCTCAGTCCTGAGACAGGCCTTCAAGTTCTCTCTAACCCTGCCCCCAGTACCAGCTTTTATAGGGGCAGCCTGCTCCCCCTACTGGCCTGAGACAGGAGGTACTGCATGCTAATGTTCCCCTGACTAGAGAACCTCCCCCTTGCTCTCAGACACAGCTTTAATATATTTGTGGCATCCAGGCCAGGGTGACACATATGTATAGCGGGACACTCCTCGCCACCCTGTGACGGCCTGCATGTATAGCGGGACACTCCCCGCCACCCTGTGGACGGCCTGCGTGTATAGCGGGACACTCCCCGCCACCCTGTGGACGGCCTGCATGTATAGCGGAACACTCCCCGCCACCCTGTGACGGCCTGCATGTATAGCGGGACACTCCCCGCCACCCTGTGACGGCCTGCATGTATAGCGGGACACTCCCCGCCACCCTGTGGACGGCCTGCATGCATAGCGGGACACTCCTCGCCACCCTGTGACGGCCTGCATGTATAGCGGGACACTCCCCGCCACCCTGTGGACGGCCTGCATGTATAGCGGGACACTCCCCGCCACCCTGTGGACGGCCTGCATGTATAGCGGGACACTCCCCGCCACCCTGTGGACGGCCTGCGTGTATAGCGGGACACTCCCCGCCACCCTGTGGACGGCCTGCATGTATAGCGGAACACTCCCCGCCACCCTGTGACGGCCTGCATGTATAGCGGGACACTCCCCGCCACCCTGTGACGGCCTGCATGTATAGCGGGACACTCCCCGCCACCCTGTGGACGGCCTGCATGCATAGCGGGACACTCCTCGCCACCCTGTGACGGCCTGCATGTATAGCGGGACACTCCTCGCCACCCTGTGATGGCCTGCATGTATAGCGGGACACTCCCCGCCACCCTGTGACGGCCTGCATGTATAGCGGGGCACTCCTTGCCACCCTGTGACGGCCTGCATGCATAGCGGGACACTCCCCGCCACCCTGTGGACGGCCTGCATGCATAGCGGGACACTCCCCGCCACCCTGTGACGGCCTGCATGTATAGCGGGGCACTCCTTGCCACCCTGTGACGGCCTGCATGTATAGCGGGACACTCCCCGCCACCCTGTGGACGGCCTGCATGCATAGCGGGACACTCCTCGCCACCCTGTGAAGGCCTGCATGTATAGCGGGACACTCCTCGCCACCCTGTGACGGCCTGCATGTATAGTGGGACACTCCCCGCCACCCTGTGACGGCCTGCATGTATAGCGGGACACTCCCCGCCACCCTGTGACGGCCTGCATGTATAGCGGGACACTCCTCGCCACTCTGTGGACAGCCTGCATGTATAGCGGGACACTCCTCGCCACCCTGTGGACCGCCTGCATGTATAGCGGGACACTACCCGGCACCCTGTGGACGGCCTGCATGTATAGCAGGACACTCCCCGCCACCCTGTGGACCGCCTGCATGTATAGCGGGACACTACCCGTCACCCTGTGGATGGCCTGCATGTATAGCGGGACACACCCCGCCACCCTGTGACAGCCTGCATGTATAGCGGGACACTCCTTGCCACCCTGTGACGGCCTGCATTATAGTGGGACACTCCCCGCCACCCTGTGGACGGCCTGTATGTATAGCGGGACACTCCTCGCCACCCTGTGGACGACCTGCATGTATAGCGGGACACTCCCTGCCACCCTGTGGACGGCCTGCATGTATAGCGGGACACTCCCCGCCACCCTGTGACGGCCTGCATTATAGTGTGACACTCCCCGCCACCCTGTGGACGGCCTGCATGTATAGTGGGACACTCCTTGCCACCCTGTGACGGCCTGCATTATAGTGGGACACTCCCCGCCACCCTGTGGACGGCCTGCATGTATAGCGGGACAATCCCCGCCACCCTGTGAACGGCCTGCATGTATAGCGGGACACACCCCGCCACCCTGTGACGGCCTGCATGTATAGCGGGACACTCCTCGTCACCCTGTGACGGCCTGCATTATAGCGGGACACTCCCCACCACCCTGTGGACGGCCTGCATTATAGCGGGACACTCCCCGCCACCCTGTGCACACAGCTTGAAAACTGCAGCTCCGTCATTTAACTCTTTCCAGCACAGCAGAGAGGAGAAATATGGAGGAAGAGCGGGAGAGGGAGCTGCGCCCACAGCAGACCAGACACGTAATGATGTGGAGGAGGCGAGTGACGGAAAGTTCCTTTATTTATCACAAATCATAGAAGAGTTTACATATAAATAGACATTTCTGTAATCACGTGGAGCAGGGTGCACCCGTCTGCAACACCTGTACACACCGCAACCTGTTCTCCGCTAAAGCCAACTGTGGGGTATATAGGTGGATCAGACTGTGGGGTATACAGGCAGAATGCATGATATACAGGAGCAGCAGAATACAGACAAAACAGGTAGACCGCTGGGTATACAGAAGGATCAGTATAGGTGGTATATACAGGCAGAGAAGAATACAGGCAATACAGGTAGACTGTGGTGTATACAGGCAGAGCAGAATGCGGGGTATAAGGGTGGAGCAGAATGCGGGGTATACAGGTGGAGCAGAATGCGGGGTATACAGGCGGAGCAGAATGCGAGGTATACAGGCGGAGCAGAATGCGGGGTATACAGGCGGAGCAGAATGCGGGGTATACAGGCGGAGCAGAATGCGGGGTATAAGGGTGGAGCAGAATGCAGGGTATACAGGCAGAGCAGAATGCGAGGTATACAGGCGGAGCAGAATGCGGGGTATACAGGCGGAGCAGAATGCGGGGTATACAGGCGGAGCAGAATGCGGGGTATACGGGCGCGGCAGAATGCGGGGTATACAGGCGGAGCAGAATGCGGGGTATAAAGGCGGAGCAGAATGCGAGGTATAAGGGCGGAGCAGAATGCGGGGTATACGGGCGGAGCAGAATGCGGGGTATACGGGCGGAGCAGAATGCGGGGTATACGGGCGGAGCAGAATGCGGGGTATAAGGGCGGAGCAGAATGCGGGGTATACAGGCGGAGCAGAATGCGGGGTATACAGGCGGAGCAGAATGCGAGGTATACAGGCGGAGCAGAATGCGGGGTATAAAGGCGGAGCAGAATGCGAGGTATAAAGGCGGAGCAGAATGCGAGGTATAAGGGCGGAGCAGAATGCGGGGTATACGGGCGGAGCAGAATGCGGGGTATACGGGCGGAGGAGAATGCGGGGTATACAGGAGGCGCAGAATGCGGGGTATAAGGGTGGAGCAGAATGCGGGGTATACAGGCGGAGCAGGATGCGGGGTATACAGGCGGAGCAGGATGCGGGGTATACAGGCGGAGCAGAATGCGAGGTATACAGGCGGAGCAGAATGCGGGGTATACAGGCGGAGCAGAATGCGGGGTATACAGGCGGAGCAGAATGCGGGGTATAAGGGTGGAGCAGAATGCGGGGTATACAGGCAGAGCAGAATGCGAGGTATACAGGCGGAGCAGAATGCGGGGTATACAGGCGGAGCAGAATGCGGGGTATACAGGCGGAGCAGAATGCGGGGTATACAGGCGGAGCAGAATGCGGGGTATACAGGCGCGGCAGAATGCGGGGTATACAGGCGCGGCAGAATGCGGGGTATACAGGCGCGGCAGAATGCGGGGTATACAGGCGCGGCAGAATGTGGGGTATACAGGCGCGGCAGAATGCGGGGTATACAGGCGGAGCAGAATGCGGGGTATAAAGGCGGAGCAGAATGCGAGGTATAAAGGCGGAGCAGAATGCGAGGTATAAGGGCGGAGCAGAATGCGGGGTATACGGGCGGAGCAGAATGCGGGGTATACGGGCGGAGCAGAATGCGGGGTATACGGGCGGAGCAGAATGCGGGGTATAAGGGCGGAGGAGAATGCGGGGTATACAGGAGGCGCAGAATGCGGGGTATACAGGAGGCGCAGAATGCGGGGTATAAGGGTGGAGCAGAATGCGGGGTATACAGGCGGAGCAGGATGCGGGGTATACAGGCGGAGCAGGATGCGGGGTATACAGGCGGAGCAGAATGCGGGGTATACAGGCGGAGCAGGATGCGGGGTATACAGGCGGAGCAGGATGCGGGGTATACAGGCGGAGCAGGATGCGGGGTATACAGGCGGAGCAGAATGCGGGGTATACAGGCGGAGCAGAATGCGGGGTATACAGGCGGAGCAGAATGCGGGGTATACAGGCGGAGCAGAATGCGGGGTATACAGGCGGAGCAGGATGCGGGGTATACAGGCGGAGCAGGATGCGGGGTATACAGGCGGAGCAGGATGCGGGGTATACAGGCGGAGCAGGATGCGGGGTATACAGGCGGAGCAGGATGCGGGGTATACAGGCGGAGCAGGATGCGGGGTATACAGGCGGAGCAGGATGCGGGGTATACAGGCGGAGCAGAATGCGGGGTATACAGGCGGAGCAGGATGCGGGGTATACAGGCGGAGCAGGATGCGGGGTATACAGGCGGAGCAGGATGCGGGGTATACAGGCGGAGCAGGATGCGGGGTATAAGGGTGGAGCAGAATGCGGGGTATACAGGCGGAGCAGAATGCGAGGTATACAGGCGGAGCAGAATGCGGGGTATACAGGCGGAGCAGAATGCGGGGTATACAGGCGGAGCAGAATGCGGGGTATACAGGCGGAGCAGAATGCGGGGTATACAGGCGGAGCAGGATGCGGGGTATACAGGCGGAGCAGGATGCGGGGTATACAGGCGGAGCAGAATGCGGGGTATAAGGGTGGAGCAGAATGCGGGGTATACAGGCAGAGCAGAATGCGAGGTATACAGGCGGAGCAGAATGCGGGGTATACAGGCGGAGCAGAATGCGGGGTATACAGGCGGAGCAGAATGCGGGGTATACAGGCGGAGCAGAATGCGGGGTATACAGGCGCGGCAGAATGCGGGGTATACAGGCGCGGCAGAATGCGGGGTATACAGGCGCGGCAGAATGCGGGGTATACAGGCGCGGCAGAATGCGGGGTATACAGGCGCGGCAGAATGCGGGGTATACAGGCGGAGCAGAATGCGGGGTATAAAGGCGGAGCAGAATGCGAGGTATAAAGGCGGAGCAGAATGCGAGGTATAAGGGCGGAGCAGAATGCGGGGTATACGGGCGGAGCAGAATGCGGGGTATACGGGCGGAGCAGAATGCGGGGTATACGGGCGGAGCAGAATGCGGGGTATAAGGGCGGAGGAGAATGCGGGGTATACAGGAGGCGCAGAATGCGGGGTATACAGGAGGCGCAGAATGCGGGGTATAAGGGTGGAGCAGAATGCGGGGTATACAGGCGGAGCAGGATGCGGGGTATACAGGCGGAGCAGGATGCGGGGTATACAGGCGGAGCAGGATGCGGGGTATACAGGCGGAGCAGGATGCGGGGTATACAGGCGGAGCAGGATGCGGGGTATACAGGCGGAGCAGGATGCGGGGTATACAGGCGGAGCAGAATGCGGGGTATACAGGCGGAGCAGAATGCGGGGTATACAGGCGGAGCAGAATGCGGGGTATACAGGCGGAGCAGAATGCGGGGTATACAGGCGGAGCAGAATGCGGGGTATACAGGCGGAGCAGGATGCGGGGTATACAGGCGGAGCAGGATGCGGGGTATACAGGCGGAGCAGGATGCGGGGTATACAGGCGGAGCAGGATGCGGGGTATACAGGCGGAGCAGGATGCGGGGTATACAGGCGGAGCAGGATGCGGGGTATACAGGCGGAGCAGGATGCGGGGTATACAGGCGGAGCAGGATGCGGGGTATACAGGCGGAGCAGAATGCGGGGTATACAGGCGGAGCAGGATGCGGGGTATACAGGCGGAGCAGGATGCGGGGTATACAGGCGGAGCAGGATGCGGGGTATACAGGCGGAGCAGGATGCGGGGTATACAGGCGGAGCAGGATGCGGGGTATACAGGCGGAGCAGGATGCGGGGTATACAGGCGGAGCAGGATGCGGGGTATACAGGCGGAGCAGGATGCGGGGTATACAGGCGGAGCAGGATGCGGGGTATACAGGCGGAGCAGGATGCGGGGTATACAGGCGGAGCAGGATGCGGGGTATACAGGCGGAGCAGGATGCGGGGTATACAGGCGGAGCAGGATGCGGGGTATACAGGCGGAGCAGAATGCGGGGTATACAGGCGGAGCAGGATGCGGGGTATACAGGCGGAGCAGGATGCGGGGTATACAGGCGGAGCAGGATGCGGGGTATACAGGCGGAGCAGGATGCGGGGTATACAGGCGGAGCAGGATGCGGGGTATACAGGCGGAGCAGGATGCGGGGTATACAGGCGGAGCAGACTGTAATGATCACTGGTGGTGTATTGGGCAGTGTATGAGCCGGACTTTGGCACTTAGTAGCAGTGACGGAGGAGGAACCGTCATGTAACATTGATCATCCAGAACCTGCCGTCACCCAAAACTGAAGGATGGGACAAAGAGGGTCCTCATGCACTGTACAACATATCAATGGCCCCTTGTAGTCACCTAGCCTAAACTAGCACCTTAATTACAAGTCACATTTACAGTCTCCATAATCCCCCCATGTCTGGTCACAGCACCATCTCCCATCTTTTTTGGTGGCCATGGCGGCAGGGGCAGGAGTTGGGGGTCATTAGGCCTGTGCCCTGGTCCAGAGTACAGTCACATGACGGTGGTCTTCACAGGCCAGGGGGGGACTTCACCCGGTACATCCGACCCCATACATTGAGACACTGGTTCTGCTGCCCCAGAGCGGTCTTGTCTACGGTGGGTTATCGTTATAACAAGAAGGAGGAGTAGCAGCAGCGGGGGAATCACTGCCAAAGCAAACAAGTGTATGCAAGTCTCTGAGGGTGTCACTACAGGGAGAGGACATTCCTCCAGTTCACCGGGGCAGAAGATGGCAGCAAGAGAGGAGAACCAAACAGGTCTCCTCTATGAAATAACTCCACACTCCTCCGCTAACAACCGTACAGTCCTCCCTATACCTAACAACCGTACAGTCCTCTCTATACCTAACAACCGTACAGTCATCTCTATACCTAACAACCGTACAGTCCTCTCTATACCTAACAACCGTACAGTCCTCTCTATACCTAACAACCGTACAGTCCTCTCTATTATCCAACAACCGTACAGTCCTCTCTATACCTAACAACCGTACAGTCCTCTCTATTATCCAACAACCGTACAGTCCTCTCTATACCTAACAACCGTACAGTCCTCTCTATACCTAACAACCGTACAGTCCTCTCTATACCTAACAACCGTACAGTCCTCTCTATACCTAACAACCGTACAGTCCTCTCTATTATCCAACAACCGTACAGTCCTCTCTATACCTAACAACCGTACAGTCCTCTCTATTATCTAACAACCGTACAGTCCTCTCTATACCTAACAACCGTACAGTCCTCTCTATTATCCAACAACCGTACAGTCCTCTCTATACCTAACAACCGTACAGTCCTCTCTATTATCCAACAACCGTACAGTCCTCTCTATACCTAACAACCGTACAGTCCTCTCTATTATCTAACAACCGTACAGTCCTCTCTGTATATAACAACCGTACAGTCCTCTCTATTATCTAACAACCGTACAGTCCTCTCTGTATATAACAACCGTACAGTCCTCTCTGTATATAACAACCGTACAGTTATCTCTATATCTAATAACCGTACAGTCCTCTCTATTATCTAACAACCGTACAGTCCTCTCTATTATCTAACAACCGTACAGTCCTCTCTGTATATAACAACCGTACAGTCCTCTCTGTATATAACAACCGTACAGTCCTCTCTGTATATAACAACCGTACAGTCCTCTCTGTATATAACAACCGTACAGTCCTCTCTGTATATAACAACCGTACAGTCCTCTCTATTTAACAATATGAAATTTGATGGCTTCCTCCTTTATTCCTGTTTGAAGATTATGAACATGGCGGTTCACACCATTAAACATCATGTTTTATAGGGAGTGCAGGACTGGGGTTGACTTTTTTCCAGTGTCCATGATTTTATTTTTTTATATGGGGGTGATGGTGCAGATCGTTTTGACCGTAGTTATTGTCCGCTCACAGCAAATGTCAGTATTGAATCCACATCTGTATTTGGACAGATATCACGGATCATCTGAAGCCCTGAAAATGTCATCTGTCCATCATGAATTGCTTATCAAGAAAATAAAAATGATGGTTGGTGACCACGTGCGGGAGAGAGGTCCTCAGACCAGCTGTACACAATGGTGGAAGAACAACGGTAGGTCCTCAGATCAGCTGTACAGAATGGTGGAAGGACAACGGTAGGTCCTCAGACCAGCTGTACACAATGGTGGAAGGACAATGGTAGGTCCTCAGATCAGCTGTACATAATGGTGGAAGGACAACGGTAGGTCCTCAGACCAGCTGTACACAATGGTGGAAGGACAATGGTAGGTCCTCAGAGCAGCTGTACACAATGGTGGAAGGACAATGGTAGGTCCTCAGACCAGCTGTACACAATGGTGGAAGGACAATGGTAGGTCCTCAGACCAGCTGTACACAATGGTGGAAGGACAATGGTAGGTCCTCAGACCAGCTGTACACAATGGTGGAAGGACAATGGTAGGTTCTCAGACCAGCTGTACACAATGGTGGAAGGACAATGGTAGGTCCTCAGACCAGCTGTACACAATGGTGGAAGGACAATGGTAGGTCCTCAGACCAGCTGTACACAATGGTGGAAGGACAATGGTAGGTTCTCAGACCAGCTGTACACAATGGTGGAAGGACAATGGTCTCCTGATAAGAAGAGGATGGCGTGTGGTCCAATGGCACAGGATATACAATGGCGTGGAGATAAGAGAATGAAGAAATGCCACAACGCAACAATGCCATGACGTGAAGATATCACGACGTAGAGCTACCACTATATGGATAGATGATGCACAGAAACAACAATGGGTTCTTTACATGTCCATTCAAGCACCTTGTCCATAACAAGTCTGTGGGCAGAGCCCTTGTGGCCGTTCCCCCGGAGCTCTGGCCCGGTCCCCTAGTTTTGTGGTGAAGCTCACAAGTCATTGGTCTCCAGACCTTGGTTGGAGTACGAGTACAGGTTCTTCGTCCCATTACCTGAAGGCTGAAGAGAGAGAAAAAGGGTCAATGTAAGACATGAGTCTGATCGAGGTGCAGGATATGAAAAGTCTCCGGCAATAAGAGGCTTAAGACGAAGAATGAGGATGTGACCACGGAGCGTGTTTGGTTACAGGAAGAATCTAATTAATACCCTTGAACAATGGAAGGAATTGACTTAAGAGGACAAGAAGAATCAAGACACAAGTGTACGGGAAGTCAAAGTGACTCCTGGAGACTGAAAGTGGGGCGTGGACAAGGTGTAAATGTGTCTCAGGTGCCATCAGCTGTGGACGAGGGGGGCTATATGTCACTATTTGTATATGGAAGTTTATGCAAGTCATTGTGGTAATGAGTAACCCTGGATGACAGGTCTCAGTCTTCACCTCCCCCCAGAGGTCCAGTCACCACCAGCTTTTCACATTTGAGTCAATATGGCAAAACTTTGTGGGGTCAGATGGTGCCAAGACTTCAGAAACTAAGCTGCACCTTACCTCAGAAGAAAAAGTGGCCAAAGATGACCCAACCTCTTCAACCAGCAGCTCAGACTCCACATAATTATCCAGACTAGATAAGATCTGTACAACTGGCAGGATATCCTTGGAAAAATCCAATACAGGATCGCAGGATGCACGGCAGTCAGCCCTCCTGAACACCCTCCGAGGCCTGGCCCAGTGAGCCAAATCTAGAAAGCTATGACAGACATGGTGAAGTTCTGGGGGACACAGTGCGGGGG
Source organism: Phyllobates terribilis (assembly GCF_046119375.1). Classification (NCBI taxonomy): domain Eukaryota; kingdom Metazoa; phylum Chordata; class Amphibia; order Anura; family Dendrobatidae; genus Phyllobates; species Phyllobates terribilis. The sequence continues at coordinate 7,759,251 of NW_027362766.1, read as the reverse complement.
GGGGGTCTCCTGTTCTAATTTTAGTTTTCTTGATTTTCTGCCCTCTTTATTAATGGTCATGGCCTGTGGATAATAGGAAGAACTCTAACCCAACCAAAAGGACTGCTGGTGTCACCTGAAGGGAGAGGGGTTGCTGGTGTCCCTGCAGGAGAGAGGGGGCTGCTCGTGTCACCCGCAGGGGAGAGGGGGCTGCTCGTGTCACCCGCAGGGGAGAGGGGGCTGCTCGTGTCACCCGCAGGGGAGAGGGGGCTGCTCGTGTCACCCGCAGGGGAGAGGGGGCTGCTCGTGTCACCCGCAGGGGAGAGGGGGCTGCTCCTGTCACCCGCAGGGGAGAGGGGGCTGCTCCTGTCACCCGCAGGGGAGAGGGGGCTGCTCCTGTCACCCGCAGGGGAGAGGGGGCTGCTCCTGTCACCCGCAGGGGAGAGGGGGCTGCTCCTGTCACCCGCAGGGGAGAGGGGGCTGCTCCTGTCACCCGCAGGGGAGAGGGGGCTGCTCCTGTCACCCGCAGGGGACAGGGGGCTGCTCCTGTCACCCGCAGGGGAGAGGGGGCTGCTCCTGTCACCCGCAGGGGACAGGGGGCTGCTCCTGTCACCCGCAGGGGACAGGGGGCTGCTCCTGTCACCCGCAGGGGACAGGGGGCTGCTCCTGTCACCCGCAGGGGAGAGGGGGCTGCTCCTGTCACCCGCAGGGGAGAGGGGGCTGCTCCTGTCACCCGCAGGGGAGAGGGGGCTGCTCCTGTCACCCGCAGGGGAGAGGGGGCTGCTCCTGTCACCCGCAGGGGAGAGGGGGCTGCTCCTGTCACCCGCAGGGGAGAGGGGGCTGCTCCTGTCACCCGCAGGGGAGAGGGGGCTGCTCCTGTCACCCGCAGGGGAGAGGCGGCTGCTCCTGTCACCCGCAGGGGAGAGGCGGCTGCTCCTGTCACCCGCAGGGGAGAGGGGGCTGCTCCTGTCACCCGCAGGGGAGAGGGGGCTGCTCCTGTCACCCGCAGGGGAGAGGGGGCTGCTCCTGTCACCCGCAGGGGAGAGGGGGCTGCTCCTGTCACCCGCAGGGGAGAGGGGGCTGCTCTTTGTGTCACTGTTGGAGAGGGGCTGCTGGGGCAGTTGGTCAGGCTTCGGGTGCACTGTGGATAACTATGGTGCTGCCTCTCTCTGTTTTATTATGTGAACATGTGACTGCACTACGTGGTGCAATGCTCTGCGAGAGGCTCCGGTATCCTGCTGGCACCAGTCACACGGCTGTCAAGGACAGGAGAAATGTGACCTGCAGGCAGGATGGAAGCAGAGCGGTGGCTAATAATGGAAGACTGTGTAGTAGATTGATCAGGGGAGGAGGCTATGGCAGGCAATAAGCAGATGATGAGGATTACAGTCCTCTCTCCGAACATCATGATGTTGGGAGTACTTTAGATGTTACATTAGTGCATATGGCCAGAGGAAGAAGAAGAGAAAAAGGTACAGCAGAGAAGAAGAGGAATGGGAAAAGGGAATACGAGGAGGAAGAGGAAAAGGAAGAGGAAGAGGAAAAGGAGGAGTAAGGAAAAGGCACAGAGAAGGAAGAAGCCAAAGAGAAGGAAGAGAAAGAAAAAGATTAAGAAGAGGGAAAGGAGGAGGAGACTAGGAGGGGTTATATAGGTGGAAGAGGAACAAGAGGAAATGGAGGAAGAGAAGGTGGAAGATAATGAAGGGTAAGATTGAGAGGAGGAAAAGGTATGGGAGGAAAATGAGAGCTTAAGGTAGGAATTAAAGGAAGAGGAAGATGAGGAGGAGAAAGAAGAAAAAGTGGAGGAGGAATAAGAACAAGAGAAAGAGGATTGGGGCCGGAGGAAGAAGAAACGTTGAGGAGGAAAAGATAGCGGACTAGTATGAGAGAGTAAATGAGGAACAAGAGAAAATGGGGGAGAAGGGAAAGTAGGAGGGGAGGAGTAAGATCCAGCGAACGATAAAGAAGAGCAAGAAAAGGACATAGCGTAGGGAAGGGGTGAAAGAGGAAGAAGGAGAAAAGAATCGTGGAGGAGGACGACGAGGGAGGAGAAGGAAGAAGGGGGAGAGGCATTGTATTTAGACAGCTTCAAACACGTCCAGGTTGTTCCACTGACAGCTGAGACTTAGACTATTGCTACAATGCTCCTCTAACCAAAATACTCCATCACCCACAATATCCCCCATCCCACAATGCTCAGGGATTGTTTATAACTGCGACCAACACAGGGGTGAATAGCTAATTAATGCTTACACCTCCCATACAGTACCGGCTGCTTCCCCTAATGTCACCTGCTCCGTTCACATGTCTACCGGGCATCGAGCCGAAAAGTCAATTATTAACCAGGTGCAACAAGCGAAGAAACGTCCATAGCAAAAAGGTGTGAAGCTACATCACAAAAATGAAAAAGGCCACACGCCCCAAGTGAAGCCACCTCTATAGACTGAACTATGAGCCTTGAGAGGAGCTTCTTCTATAGCTCGAGCCACCAACCATCAAAAGATCAGTCTATAAATGTCATCAAAAACCCTTAGAGGAGCCACCTCTATGAATGAAGCCACCAACCCTGACAGGAAACACCGCCATAGATAAAGCCGCTAACTTTCAGAAAGTCCACCTATATCAAGTGAACCATAAAATCTGAGAGTAGCTGCTTCTATAGTTGGAGTCACCAACCCTCAGAAGATCACTCTCTGTAAATGGAATCACAACTCCTTAGAGGAGTTGTCTCTAAAATGGAGCCACGGGCCCTGAAAAGAGTCACCTCTATAGATGGAGCCACAAACCCTGAGAAGAGCCATCTATATAAATGGAGCCACTAATCCAGGGAGGAGCCACCTTTATAGATTAAGCTTGCAACCCTGAGAGGAAAGCCACAAGCCCAAAGTGAAGTCACCTCTATTGACTGAAATATGGGCTGCAAAAGCAGCTTCTTCTATAGCAGGAACCACCAACCCTCAGGAGATCACTCTATAAATGCAACCACAAACCCTGAGAGGAGCAGTTTCTATAAATGGAGCCACGAGCCCTGAAAAGAGTCACCTCTATAGATTGAGCCACAAATTGTGAGAGGAACTGCCTCTATAGATGAAGCCACAAACTCTGATAGGAGTCATCTCTATAGATGAAGCCACCGACCCTGATAGGAGACACCTCTATTAACTGAACCATGAGCCTTGAGAGGAGCTGCTAAAGCTGGAGCCACCAACCCTCAGAAGATCTCTCTATAAATGCAATTACAAACTTTGAGAGTAGCAGTTTCTATAAATGGAACCATTAGCCCTGTGAGGAACCACGTCTATGGATGAAGCCACCAACCCTAAGAGGAGCCACCTCTATAGATGAAGCCAGCAATCTTGAAAGGAGCCACAGCTATAGATGAAGTCACAGCCCTGAGATGAGCCACCCCGATAGATGAAGCCACCAACCCTGAGAGGAGCCACCCCTGACAGGAGATATATCCATAGATTAAGCCACCAACCCCGAGAGGAGCTACCTATATAGATGAAGCCACCAACCTTGACAGGAGCCACCTCCATAGATGAAGCCAACAACCCTGAGAGGAGCTACCTCCATAGATAAAGCCAACAACCCTGAGAGGAGCCACCTCTATTGATGGAACCGTAGGCCCTAAGAAGAGTGGACCTGAGCGCAATAGTCACTGGAGATGAGCTACAAACCCTGAGAGGAGCCATGGTTATATGAGAAGCCATCTAATGAAGAAGTAAGAACTTATTTTATAGATGTAGCCAGAACAACTGCACCTCTACATATAACAGCACAACCTTCTTTGCGGTTCTAAACAATTTTGGGCATCAGTTCAATCTCTGCAGCCAAGTCATGTGCAATGAAGAGCTCAAGCCATGAGTATCAAGAGCACTTACGTCATGTTTCGTTGGGGCCACATATCGTCCATGTGTTTGGTAGGATGTGTAGTCGTTCATGGAGTGGTAGGAACCACGGGTCGCAAACACATCCATGTATCCTGTAGACCTTCTTCTGCACAACATGACAGACTGCGGAGAAGACAATCACAGTTAGCAGTATACAAGTGACAGAGGAACCTCTGGTGAGCCACGATGCAAGGACCGAAGTCACTACAAAGAGAGAATTGAGCGAATACTCTTCATAGGTCACTGCGTCCCCCTTCCTCAGTAACAATTAGAGGTAAATGTTGAAAATTGGGGAATTGTACTCACCATGATAATCAGGAAAATGATAGCAACTAGCAGGATGATGGCAGCCAGAACCAGCAGAGCGATGCCCCATCCCGGGACTGGGGCTGAAGATGCATCAGATGAGATTGGATCGTTACTGACTGTAAGGAGGAGAATCGTGGTCACATCACAACATCTTATTATACAAGTATAACGGTCTACCTTCTTCTGAGAATGGTATGTAACACGAACGGCTGTGAACTATGATTCTTACCTTGCAAGTCAGTGATTCTGAGCCCATTAATCTCGTTTGAGTTGTTGGACAACGCTTCATCGAGGATGGCTTTAGCTCCTTCTGCAGGCTGAGATCCTGTAAATTCAACTCTGGTGTTGGCGATCACAGATCCAGCGCTGATGGGAGAATATGATCAATGACACAAGACCGAAACAAAAGTCAGAAATAGGAGCAGCGTTGGCAACTGACGGCATGGTGTCCACCACACTGTAGGTGACAACCACCCTCCGAGATCAAGCCCCAAACATACCTGAAGGAAAGGACTGTGACTCCAGCGTACGTCTGCTTGGTGGAGCAGGCGGAGCAGTTAAAGACATCATTGAACTGTAAGAGGCAAAAGCATCAGATAGAAATCAGTATAATAGTGAGAAAAGTCTCCAACTCCGCCACCCATCAGCCCAGGAGGACGCAGGCTGCTTACCATTGTTTGAATGCTTTTCTCCAGATTCTTAAATTCTCTAGAGGTGGGGTCATTCAGTAAGATGGAATAAGCCATATTGGTAATTCGCATTCGTATGTACACAAATGCTGGTTGAGTAGATACCGTGGTAGGTACCATTGTTGTGGTGGGTTCTGTGGTATTGGAAGGAGTGGTTACAGTTGTGGTTGGTTTTGTGGTGGATTCTGTGGTATTGTTGGAAGGAGTGGTAGCAGTGGTGGTGGGCTCTGTAGTATTGACACCTTTAGTGGTAGATTCCGTGGTATTGGAAGGAGTGGAAGCAGTGGTGGTGGCCTCTGTAGTATTGACACCTTTAGTGGTAGATTCTGTGGTATTGGAAGGAGTGGTAGCAGTGGTGGTGGGCTCTGTAGTATTGACACCCTTAGTGGTAGATTCTGTGGTATTGGAAGGAGTGGTAGCAGTGGTGGTGGGCTCTGTGGTATTGACACCTTTAGTGGTAGATTCTGTGGTATTGGAATGAGTGGTAGCAGTGGTGCTGGGTTCTGTGGTATTGACACCTTTAGTGGTAGATTCTGTGGTATTGGAAGGAGTGGTAGCAGTGGTGCTGGGTTCTGTGGTATTGACACCTTTAGTGGTAGATTCCGTGGTATTGGAAGGAGTGGTAGCAGTGGTGCTGGGTTCTGTTGTATTGACACCTTTAGTGGTAGATTCCGTGGTATTGGAAGGAGTGGTAGCAGTGGTGCTGGGTTCTGTGGTATTGACACCTTTAGTGGTAGATTCTGTGGTATTGGAAGGAGTGGTAGCAGTGGTGCTGGGTTCTGTTGTATTGACACCTTTAGTGGTAGATTCCGTGGTATTGGAAGGAGTGGTAGCAGTGGTGCTGGGTTCTGTGGTATTGACACCTTTAGTGGTAGATTCTGTGGTATTGGAAGGAGTAGTAGCAGTGGTGGTGGGCTCTGTGGTATTGACACCTTTAGTGGTAGATTCCGTGGTATTGGAAGGAGTAGTAGCAGTGGTGCTGGGTTCTGTGGTATTGACACCTTTAGTGGTAGATTCTGTGGTATTGGAAGGAGTGGTAGCAGTGGTGCTGGGTTCTGTTGTATTGACACCTTTAGTGGTAGCTTCTGTGGTATTGGAAGGAGTGGTAGCAGTGGTGCTGGGTTCTGTGGTATTGACACCTTTAGTGGTAGATTCTGTGGTATTGGAAGGAGTGGTAGCAGTGGTGCTGGGTTCTGTGGTATTGACACCTTTAGTGGTAGATTCTGTGGTATTGGAAGGAGTAGTAGCAGTGGTGCTGGGTTCTGTGGTATTGACACCTTTAGTGGTAGATTCTGTGGTATTGGAAGGAGTGGAAGCAGTGGTGGTGGGCTCTGTAGTATTGACACCTTTAGTGGTAGATTCTGTGGTATTGGAAGGAGTGGTAGCAGTGGTGCTGGGTTCTGTTGTATTGACACCTTTAGTGGTAGATTCTGTGGTATTGGAAGGAGTGGTAGCAGTGGTGCTGGGTTCTGTGGCATTGACACCTTCAGTGGTAGCTTCTGTGGTATTGGTTGTACTGTGTTCTGGAACACTGACACCTCCGGTTGTAATTCCAGTGGTATTGACAGGACTGGTTGTAGTAGCATCTGTCACACCGACACCACTCAGAGTGGTTTCTGTAGTATGTTGACCTATTGTTGTCATTTGTGTTGTATTTTGAGCAGGTGCTGTTGTTGTTTCTTCTGTATTTTGGCTTACTGTTATACTTTTAGTTTGGGTTGTTTCTGTTGCATTTTGATCTACAGTTGATGTTGCTGTTGTGTTTGCTTGTGTTGTATTTCCATCTGCTTTTATCTCTGAAATCGAAATAAACATGTTAAACCAACAATATCACTGTAGACCATGGTTTTGTTTCTTCTCCCTGCTAACATTTCTTCTAAGACTTATTTAGTTAAGTTTCCTGTACAAGCAGAATGTGGAGAGAAACGAAAAATGACCATGTAGAAAGTATGAGACTGCGGAGGGAGAAAATACCTGAACACGTAGAGGATGAGATTATGGAGAAAGGACAAGACTGTGGAGGGAGAACAGACCTGAACATGAAGAGAGGATGAGACTGTGGAGAGAGAACAGACCTGAACATGAAGAGAGGATGAAACTGTGGAGGGAGAACAGACCTGAACATGAAGAGAGGATGAGACTGCGGAGGGAGAAGAGACCTGAACATGAAGAGAGGATGAGACTGCGGAGAGAGAAGAGACCTGAACATGAAGAGAGGATGAGACTGCGGAGAGAGAAGAGACCTGAACATGAAGAGAGGATGAGACTGCGGAGAGAGAAGAGACCTGAACATGAAGAGAGGATGAGACTGCGGAGAGAGAAGAGACCTGAACATGAAGAGAGGATGAGACTGCGGAGAGAGAAGAGACCTGAACATGAAGAGAGGATGAGACTGTGGAGGGAGAAGAGACCTGAGCATGAAGAGAGGATGAAACTCTGGAGGGAGAACAGACCTGAACATGAAGAGAGGATGAGACTGTGGAGGGAGAACAGACCTGAACATGAAGAGAGGATGAGACTGTCGAGCGAGAACAGACCTGAACATGAAGAGAGGATGAGATTGCGGAGGGAGAAGAGACCAGAACATGAAGAGAGGATGAGACTGTGGAGAGAGAAGAGACCTGAACATGAAGAGAGGATGAGACTGCGGAGAGAGAAGAGACCTGAACATGAAGAGAGGATGAGACTGCGGAGAGAGAAGAGACCTGAACATGAAGAGAGGATGAGACTGCGGAGGCAGAACAGACCTGAACATGAAGAGAGGATGAAACTCTGGAGGGAGAACAGACCTGAACATGAAAAGAGGATGAAACTGTGGAGGGAGAACAGACCTGAACATGAAGAGAGGATGAGACTGCGGAGAGAGAAAAGACCTGAACACGAAGAGAGGATGAGACTGCGGAGAGAGAAGAGACCTGAACATGAAGAGAGGATGAGACTGCGGAGAGAGAAGAGACCTGAACATGAAGAGAGGATGAGACTGCGGAGAGAGAAGAGACCTGAACATGAAGAGAGGATGAGACTGTGGAGAGAGAAGAGACCTGAACATGAAGAGAGGATGAAACTGTGGAGGGAGAACAGACCTGAACATGAAGAGAGGATGAGACTGCGGAGAGAGAAGAGACCTGAACATGAAGAAAGGATGAGACTGTGGAGGGAGAACAGACCTGAACATGAAGAGAGGATGAGACTGTGGAGGAAGAACAGACCTGAACATGAAGAGAGGATGAGACTGTGGAGGGAGAAGAGACCTAAGCATGAAGAGAGGATGATATTGCGGAGAGAGGACAGACCTGAACATGAAGAGAGGATGAGACTGTGGAGCGAGAACAGACCTGAACATGAAGAGAGGATGAGATTGCGGAGGGAGAAGAGACCAGAACATGAAGAGAGGATGAGACTGTGGAGAGAGAAGAGACCTGAACATGAAGAGAGGATGAGACTGCGGAGAGAGAAGAGACCTGAACATGAAGAGAGGATGAGACTGCGGAGAGAGAAGAGACCTGAACATGAAGAGAGGATGAGACTGTGGAGAGAGAAGAGACCTGAACATGAAGAGAGGATGAGACTGTGGAGAGAAAAGAGACCTGAACATGAATAGAGGATGAGACTGTGGAGGGAGAACAGACCTGAACATGAAGAGAGGATGAGACTGCGGAGAGAGAAGAGACCTGAACATGGAGTGAGGAGATAACTGACAATGGAGAGAGGACAAGACTGTGGAGGGAGAACAGACCTGAACATGAAGAGATGATGAGACTGTGGAGAGAAAAAACTTGAACATGGAGTGAGAATGAGACTAAGGGGAGAGAACAGACGTGACAGTGGACAAAGGACAAGACTGTGGAGAGAAAGGAACCTAACCATGGAGAGAGGACAAGACTGTGGAGAGAAAACAGACCTGGCCATGAGACTGAGACTGACCTGACCTTGACCATGAGACTGTAGTGTGAGAAGCGAAGGAGACAGTGGAGGGAGATCAGATCTGACAGTGGGGAGAGGACAGGCCTGACCATGGAGAGAGAACCCAGCTCTCTCAAACGTGTGTTCTGCTCTAAAGAGGAAAAAAAAAAAAGAAAACCAAAGAAAAGAACAAGCAGACACTGTCAATGAATATAAATATAGATAGAATTAAGATTAAATAATCTTTATTATGATATAATTGGGTATGTGGTGGCTTGGTCCGAAACGCGCGTCGGGGTTTGGCGCCACCAGCTTCTCTAACACACTTTTCGTATGACAATTGCCACTTTTATCAGCATGTGTTTATATAGTAGGTCCCTCTTCTTTATGATAGGTGTTTTAATCATTTGTATTTCAGGCATGAAATATACTGCAATGTATGGATTTTTGACTAATAATATGTATATGATGATTTGGTATGATATGACTACATATCCAATGACCAGACACTGCAGATTACATATATAGTGCATCTCTCCTGTTGAAAACTTGTCACATATGGGACACATGGCAACAGATATTTCATTAAATCTGTATTGGCATACATACTATTCTACTCTATGCTAAGTCTGTAAGTATACATCTAGATATATTTATCTATTTCTTTATATCCAAGATTCACTATTTATAGATGTATGCTATACGCCTATCCTTTATCTGATTATCTATGGTGGAAAAGAAGACCAGCGCAGCCCGCAGTGCAATACCATTCAGATAGAAGAATGTGCAGTTCAGACAGTGTCGGAGACTCTCGCCTTGGGTTGTTATGATAAGGCACAACTACTTGTAGTAACATGTGAATCGCATGTCTGTCTCCTTTGACAGCAGCTGATGCCTCAAGGACTGTCTTAGAAATATGCTGACCAGCACGACATATAGAAAACAGTAGAAAACTAGTAAAAACCCAGGCACTTCAGTAAAGAAAAACATGTATGGTCTAAACATGACGCGTTTCAAGGCGTTCACCTCATTCTTCAGACGGAAAGACAAAAGTATACGGATCACAAGGTTTAAATTGAACAAATGGGCGCTGAAAGCCCATAGCAGGCCCGGGAGAATAAAATATACATATAGTTCAATATAGGATAGGCCTCGAAACGCGTTATGGATAAAACATTTTTATTCATTACAGAAGACCTGATGGCTGGCTTTCTTTCCAGGGCCATGACATGTACCCCCAGACGTATTGAGATCATGTATAACGTCGGGCCATCACGTGTACCCCCAGACGTGCTATATCTATGTATAACGTCATTAGAAATATGGCTGATCTATAGAATATAGGATGCAAATAAGACCCAAGCTTCTCTGGTTTTCTTAGATTGTACCAGGACAATGCCTAAGCTGACCGTTTCCTCCAGCCTGGGCTGTACACAAGTGCAGAATGAGGCCCCCACTCTTATCTACCCCTCATTCTTACCAGTATTAGAGGAAAGGCGATACCCATGGCCTCATCTCCACTGCTTCCAGTAGGGCCAGGAGATTGGACAAACCTAAAGTCGCAAGAGTCCGGAACGCCCTCATCTACAAGTTACGAGGGCTCCACGTAGAACATCAAGAACTCGGAACATGCTTTTATGACCATCAGAGGAAGACGCTGCACCCTGACGATTAACCTGATGCCCTCAGCCATTTCACGTGGATATCAGCATGGATTCTGTAACCCTATTTGCATGCCATCAAAAATTTACAGGTGGTTTTAGCACAGTCAAAGGAAACAAATGCAGAAAAATTAGGAAGTTCTACTAATTCTGGAGATTCTCTCTGGAAAAGCAGACAATTAGCCTCGTTGACACCCCATAATCCACACACACCCAATCCCTCGTTGGTACCCCACATACAGAGTACAGATGAAGAACCTGTGGATAGTAATAAGGACAGAATTTATAGAGTTGAAAGCTGCAAGTTGGAAAATCATCAGAATCCGCCCCGAGGGGTAAATACTTACACTGAAAATAAAAGTCAACAAAAGGAAAGAGAGCGAAAGTCACGAAGAGGAGGAAATTAAGAGAGGAACGAGTAATAAACAAAACAAGCAGCGGGCGTTGTGCGTCATCAAGTGCTCAGCAGCTCGAAACCCACCACAGAAAGGAATTTACAAGCCAATAAAGGCCCAGGAACCGGCTGTCACCCGGCTTTACCAGGACTGGACTAAACTAAGAAGTGGCCCAATAGATATTTACCAGGGCCAAGGTCCCACAGCTGCCCCCTGCAATATAATCCTAAAGAAAAGGGGCAAGTCCCCTGAAATTACTTGGCTTGGCACATATTGATGTGTTTGGGGGTCTCCTGACGGTCCCCTACCAGCTTATGTTCAGGAGTTGAGGAATGGTCTATGCTTTGTTCTCATAGGTCTAGGAGATATGTTCTTGCCTGAGGAGTCTTGAGAGAAAAAACAGGTCTAGAAGGGACAGAGGGGTCTGGAGAGGACAGAATGGTCTGGAGGATGACAGTGATCTGGTAAGGACATTATTTTATTGAGGAGGACAAAAGAGTCTGGAGAGGGGCCATGTAGCCTGGAGGGGATAGCAAAGTCCAGAGAAGACCGAATAGTCTGTAGGATGATCAGAGTTCTGAAAGGGCAGAGGAGACTAGAGGAAGAGAGCAGAAGAGTTAGGAGGTGGAAAAAAAAGTCTGTAGATAGACAGAAGAGTAGAGGGGAGACAGGATTTTGAAGAGACACGGGAGTCTGGAAATGACAGAGGTGTTAGGAGTAGACAAAGGAGTATGGAGATAAGCAGAGGAGTTTTGAAGAGACAGAGGAGTCCGCAAGGGGAGTCTAGATGGCACAGGAGTCTGGATCAGGCAGAAGAGCCAGGAAGGAGTAAAGGAGTCTGAAGAGGACAAAGGTTTCTAAGACGTACAAAGGACTTTAGAGTTGAAAGGGGTCTGAAGAGGATGGTGGATTGTAGTGGTGCCATTTTCCTTGGTTGAGCGTGCATGTTTATGAGGGATATAAGCTGCTGTGTCCCAGGTACACACCCTGTCCATCGTTGTTATCTGGATCACTTCCTCTTAGAAAGAGGGCAAATCATTAAAGGAGATCAGGAGCCTTGTGCCATTGTGATAGATCTTAGTCAGAACAAGAGAATTATAGATTCTGGGGTTTCCATTATATACTAACATAACAAGAAAGCAGCTAGTTCCAGGACAGAACTTCTGTCAGTATCTCCTTATGTCATGTGAAAACTACATTAGTGGAAGAAACATTCTCCATTATACTCTTAGTTATTGGGCTGCATGTGGATCCCATGGCGGTTCCCTATTATATCAACCCTACAATCATCAACCCAAATCATCCATATACTCAAATACGTATCCATCAATTAACCCTTCTATCCAGCTCTGCTCTGCCTTCACATTCAATTCCTACCTCTAATATCTGTATGCAGTGCAGTGTTAGTATAAATAATGGTAGTACATGATCCATTAAGAAGAAGATCCTCCTTAAACAGCTCAAGCAGCTATACCATGCCTTATCATATGCTCTCTATGTTCATGTATGTACAGAACTCAAGGGGAAATAGAATTATCTCAGGGTTTACACTTTTTATGCAGCGTTTTACTGCCAAGAGATGCGCTTTTGGTGCCTGCTGCAAATACCTAACATGTGCATATACCCTTGGGACAACAGAGTAGGCTTGAGCAGGTGTACCAAGATCTGGAAGTAACAGGGGGGTTTAGAGAGGACAGTAGGGTCTGGAGGAGGCCAAAGCGATCTGGTAAGGACAGAGGTTTGAAGAGGGGGACCATGGAGTCTGGAGGGGATAGAGGAGTGTAGGGAAAACAAGCATCTGTAGGAGAGTTTGAAAGGGGCAGACAAGTCTAGAAGAGGAGAGCAGCGGAAGATAGAAGAGTCTTGAGGAGAACAGCAAAGTCTAGGGGAATTTAGAGGGAACAGAGGAGTTTTGGAAGGGACAGAATAGTCTATAAATGGACAGTTTAGTCTGGAAGGACTAGAGGAGTCTGGGAGATGGAAAGGAATATGAAGGGGACAAAGGCATCTGAAGGAGGGCAGAGGAGTTTGAAAGGGAAACGGGTCTGAAGAGGACGGGAGAGTTGAAGAGAACAGTGGTTTATTCTCCTCTCCCTTTTAAAATAATTATTAGCCTTGCTGTGGTCTTCACCACAAGTAGTATCTTATGTGTTGGCAGCTCTGTACCAGGTCCACACCCTGTCCAGACGGCCATAACCGAGTGATCGCTGGATCACTTGTCTCTATACTTCCTCTTACAAAAAGGGAAAATCAGAAGTGATCATTAGCTTTTTGCCATTGTAATATATCTTTGCAACCATGGACCCTACTGAACAAATGAATTATAGATTCTGGAGTTCACACCAGATTTTGGGGTTCCTATTATATGACATGAAAAGAATGCAGCTGGATCTTGGGAAAACCACTGGTAGACCCCATAGTGGTGCCCTTTATATCAACCATGCAATCATAACCCCAATTTACCCATATACTCAAGTAAGTATCTATCAGAGTTAACCCCTCTATCCACCTGTGCTCGGTCTCCACATTCTCTTCCTGCCTCTGATAACTGCTTGGTCCGGTATTTGGATCAATGTTGGCAGTACACAATCCATGAAGATTTCACACAAGTAAAATCATTTCAGTGTTGGGGCACAGGTAGACCCCATTGAGGTGCCCTTTTATCAACCATATAGTCAACACACCCATCCTTCCATAAACTCCATACATGTTTAGCCGGGCTCATCCATCCAACCAGCTTTGTGGTACCCCCACATGCTATGCTCTGATATTCTCTGGGTCACTCCAGAAGAAGACCTTCTCTTTACAGCTTGAGTGACTGTACCATGCTTCCAGGTGACAATGTCTGGAAAACTCTGAAAGTACAAAAGGAGTCTGGAAAGGACTGTATAGACTGGCATCTAGAGGAGTCTGGAGGCAAATAGTGATGTTTGGAGGGGGACGAGGGGAGCCTGGAGTGAGTCCAGAAAGGACAATGAAGTCATAGAGGAGTCTGGATGGAGAAAGAAAAGTCTAAAGGGGACAATGATATCTTGCAGGGAGCAAGGAGTTTTGACAGGACATGCGGGTCTTTAGGGGAAAGAAGAGTCTGGATGGGACAGAGGAGAATGGAGGAGAAAATAGATGATTCTGAAGGTTAAGGACATCAGCCATTCTGTGCTGATCCACGCCCTGTCCATCCTGTTACTGTGTGTTTCTGGATCACTTATCTCTATACTCTCCATTAGAAGAGGCAATTACTGGACAGAGTATCATTGGCATAGTGTCATTGTGATGTATCCTGGTCACCACTGACCTTACAAAACATGATAGAACATTTTAAGTCTGATTTTTTGAGAGTTCACATGGTATAATACTGTAAACATGGTGTTCTAGATCAGGAAAAACTGATCTTCTAAAATCCCATAATCTTATGTGATCGCTGCATCAATAGGATAATCTCAGCATTGGGGTTACATGTGAACCCCATCACGGTGCCCTTTGTATCAAGCATGCAATCATCACATCCATCCATCTACTCCATACATATTCAGCAGGGTACAGTCCTTCAGTATTGGACCCCCAGAACCTCTGATATTTGCTGGGTTAGGTATTTAAATCAGTAATGGTAGTAATACAATGAAGGAGGTGTTTTCTATAACTCAAGCAGCTTTATTATGCCTCGTCATATGTTCTATTTGCTCATACATGGCGACATATCTTGCTCAAGAGCACGTACGCACCTCTGCTACATCATGTTCAGAAATATACCAGCAATGACTAATAATGACTCAGTTTACTGTCCTGGGCTCTCATGGAGGTCAATGTGATCCGTCTACAGATGTAGTAGAGCTCAGTATGTTACCTGCTATTCAGTTACAGTAGAGTTAACACTGGGCACTCAGCTCTGCTACATCTGTAGTTTCTCTGTCATACCCATCCATATGTCCTGCAGTTTCCCCTATTTCTTACATACTCCAGAATTTTCCCTGCAGCTGCCTGGCATTGATACATTACATATAGAGCTTGACTTACGGAGAAGATGAGAACAGGAGAGGATGATGAGGAGAGTAGTAGCGATCACGGTGGCAGCCATCCTGACGTTCTGTGTGATTCAGCTGGAGCTAACAGTCTGAGCCGCTGCTGCCTGTGGCTTTCTGATTTCATGCTGGAGCCACCTGTAGGCAGGTGCATGTCCCCCACCCCCACCCCAGGCCGGCATGATAGGCTGCGTCCCGTGTCACTCATTGCAACTGTGAGGTCACAAAGCAAATTTGTCCAGATCTATTCTTAGCTCCATACCTGTCACCAATTCACCCCTTCCAAACCATGCGGCCACCACACCTGCTGAAGAGCCAGGAGCAGGGCCCCAGAATGAGCGCCCGGGGCCCAACCCTGCAGGAAAGCACTCCTGAACCCGGCACATCCAGAAACTGGCCAAATCTTTACCCCGTGTTGCGCGCCCACCCAAGAGCCCGAGTCGCGCGCCCACCTGCGACAGGAGCCCGTGTCGCGCGCCCAGCGGCGACAGGAGCCCGAGTCGCGCGCCCAGCGGCAACAGGAGCCCGAGTCGCGCGCCCAGCGGCGACAGGAGCCCGAGTCGCGCGCCCAGCGGCGACAGGAGCCCGAGTCGCGCGCCCAGCGGCGACAGGAGCCCGAGTCGCGCGCCCAGCGGGGACAAGAGCCCGAGTCGCGCGCCCAGCGGCGACAGGAGCCCGAGTCGCGCGCCCAGCGGCGACAGGAGCCCGAGTCGCGCGCCCAGCGGGGTCAAGAGCCCGTGTCGCGCGCCCAGCGGGGACAAGAGACTGAGTCGCGCGCCCACCGGCGACAGGAGCCCAAGTCGTGCGCCCACCGGCGACAAGAGCCCGAGTCGCATATGATCAGATACACAGGGAGTATCACACACGACAGGATTAGATGCACAGCTCAGCGTATCACACCCTTGTCCTGGGGACGGCCGAGGAGGTGATGGAGGTTTTCCAGAAGGACAATGGTCTGTAAATAGCGGCCATTGTCTCCTCTGCTCCCTGCAGCTCTGAACAATGTGGGGCAGCGTGTGGCTCGGGGGTGGGGACCATACAGGGTGCCATGTATACAGAGTACTCAATGTCTGGGTGGATATTTTATCCAGAATGGGGTGGGGGATATGGGCTGATGATGGGGGTCTCATCCATAATGCCCTTGCCAGGTCCACATATTGTCCTGAAGGAGAATGCTCTCTTGCAGCACAGAGTGTTTCAGGAGAGGAGTGTAGCTCCCAGTCACACAGATGGGGGTTATGGT
Organism: Phyllobates terribilis; assembly: GCF_046119375.1. Lineage (NCBI taxonomy): Eukaryota > Metazoa > Chordata > Amphibia > Anura > Dendrobatidae > Phyllobates > Phyllobates terribilis. The sequence continues at coordinate 7,743,160 of NW_027362766.1, read as the reverse complement.
CCGCTGATTTTATATTTTACACCAAACGTCCGGGACAGTAATCTCCACGTCTCAGGGTGTTGGCCCCGACATAAGTAATGGCGGCCTCCCCCCACATCGGTCTGTGCCAAGCCAGGTTATAAAGCCAGTGACAAAGCAAATGTTTCCATTGCATCGTTACCTTTCTCCTACAACTGTTCACGGCACGCCCCAATGGAGGAGCAGATCACCGGAAGGCGAGAGCATCAGCCCCTCCGACAAGGTGGCCACTCCGGGAGGACCATGGCCGCCACTCTGCGGGGGAGGGGGGGAAAGGACCACGGCCGCCACTCTGCGGGGGAGGGGGGGAAAGGACCACGGCCGCCACTCTGCGGGGGAGGGGGGAAAGGACCACGGCCGCCACTCTGCGGGGGAGGAGGGACCACGGCGGCCACTCTGCGGGGGAGGGGGAAAAGGACCACGGCGGCCACTCTGCGGGGGAGGGGGGGCCAAGGCCGCCCCTCTGCAGCGGAGGGGGGAGGGACCACGGCCGCCACTCTGCGGGGGAGGGGGGGGAAGGACCAAGGCCGCCACTCTGCGGGGGAGGGGGGGGAAGGACCACGGCCGCCACTCTGCGGGGGAGGGAGGAAAAGGACCACGGCCGCCACTCTGCGGGGGAGGGAGGAAAAGGACCACGGCCGCCACTCTGCGGGGGAGGGAGGAAAAGGACCACGGCCGCCACTCTGCGGGGGAGGGAGGAAAAGGACCACGGCCGCCACTCTGCGGGGGAGGGAGGAAAAGGACCACGGCCGCCACTCTGCGGGGGAGGGAGGAAAAGGACCACGGCCGCCACTCTGCGGGGGAGGGAGGAAAAGGACCACGGCCGCCACTCTGCGGGGGAGGGAGGAAAAGGACCACGGCCGCCACTCTGCGGGGGAGGGAGGAAAAGGACCACGGCCGCCACTCTGCGGGGGAGGGAGGAAAAGGACCACGGCCGCCACTCTGCGGGGGAGGGAGGAAAAGGACCACGGCCGCCACTCTGCGGGGGAGGGAGGAAAAGGACCACGGCCGCCACTCTGCGGGGGAGGGAGGAAAAGGACCACGGCCGCCACTCTGCGGGGGAGGGAGGAAAAGGACCACGGCCGCCACTCTGCGGGGGAGGGAGGAAAAGGACCACGGCCGCCACTCTGCGGGGGAGGGAGGAAAAGGACCACGGCCGCCACTCTGCGGGGGAGGGAGGAAAAGGACCACGGCCGCCACTCTGCGGGGGAGGGAGGAAAAGGACCACGGCCGCCACTCTGCGGGGGAGGGAGGAAAAGGACCACGGCCGCCACTCTGCGGGGGAGGGAGGAAAAGGACCACGGCCGCCACTCTGCGGGGGAGGGAGGAAAAGGACCACGGCCGCCACTCTGCGGGGGAGGGAGGAAAAGGACCACGGCCGCCACTCTGCGGGGGAGGGAGGAAAAGGACCACGGCCGCCACTCTGCGGGGGAGGGAGGAAAAGGACCACGGCCGCCACTCTGCGGGGGAGGGAGGAAAAGGACCACGGCCGCCACTCTGCGGGGGAGGGAGGAAAAGGACCACGGCCGCCACTCTGCGGGGGAGGGAGGAAAAGGACCACGGCCGCCACTCTGCGGGGGAGGGAGGAAAAGGACCACGGCCGCCACTCTGCGGGGGAGGGAGGAAAAGGACCACGGCCGCCACTCTGCGGGGGAGGGAGGAAAAGGACCACGGCCGCCACTCTGCGGGGGAGGGAGGAAAAGGACCACGGCCGCCACTCTGCGGGGGAGGGAGGAAAAGGACCACGGCCGCCACTCTGCGGGGGAGGGAGGAAAAGGACCACGGCCGCCACTCTGCGGGGGAGGGAGGAAAAGGACCACGGCGGCCACTCTGCGGGGGAGGGGGAAAAGGACCACGGCGGCCACTCTGCGGGGGAGGGGGAAAAGGACCACGGCGGCCACTCTGCGGGGGAGGGGGAAAAGGACCACGGCGGCCACTCTGCGGGGGAGGGGGGGGAAAGGACCACGGCGGCCACTCTGCGGGGGAGGGGGAAAAGGACCACGGCGGCCACTCTGCGGGGGAGGGGGAAAAGGACCACGGCGGCCACTCTGCGGGGGAGGGGGAAAAGGACCACGGCGGCCACTCTGCGGGGGAGGGGGAAAAGGACCACGGCGGCCACTCTGCGGGGGAGGGGGAAAAGGACCACGGCGGCCACTCTGCGGGGGAGGGGGAAAAGGACCACGGCGGCCACTCTGCGGGGGAGGGGGAAAAGGACCACGGCGGCCACTCTGCGGGGGAGGGGGAAAAGGACCACGGCGGCCACTCTGCGGGGGAGGGGGAAAAGGACCACGGCGGCCACTCTGCGGGGGAGGGGGAAAAGGACCACGGCGGCCACTCTGCGGGGGAGGGGGAAAAGGACCACGGCGGCCACTCTGCGGGGGAGGGGGAAAAGGACCACGGCGGCCACTCTGCGGGGGAGGGGGAAAAGGACCACGGCGGCCACTCTGCGGGGGAGGGGGAAAAGGACCACGGCGGCCACTCTGCGTGGGGAGGGGGAAAAGGACCACGGCGGCCACTCTGCGTGGGGAGGGGGAAAAGGACCACGGCGGCCACTCTGCGGGGGAGGAGGGACCACGGCGGCCACTCTGCGGGGCAGGAGGGACCACGGCGGCCACTCTGCGGGGCAGGAGGGACCACGGCGGCCACTCTGCGGGGCAGGAGGGACCACGGCGGCCACTCTGCGGGGCAGGAGGGACCACGGCGGCCACTCTGCGGGGCAGGAGGGACCACGGCGGCCACTCTGCGGGGCAGGAGGGACCACGGCGGCCACTCTGCGGGGCAGGAGGGACCACGGCGGCCACTCTGCGGGGCAGGAGGGACCACGGCGGCCACTCTGCGGGGCAGGAGGGACCACGGCGGCCACTCTGCGGGGCAGGAGGGACCACGGCGGCCACTCTGCGGGGCAGGAGGGACCACGGCGGCCACTCTGCGGGGCAGGAGGGACCACGGCGGCCACTCTGCGGGGGAGGAGGGACCACGGCGGCCACTCTGCGGGGGAGGAGGGACCACGGCGGCCACTCTGCGGGGGAGGAGGGACCACGGCGGCCACTCTGCGGGGCAGGAGGGACCACGGCGGCCACTCTGCGGGGGAGGAGGGACCACGGCGGCCACTCTGCGGGGGAGGAGGGACCACGGCGGCCACTCTGCGGGGGAGGAGGGACCACGGCGGCCACTCTGCGGGGGAGGAGGAACCACGGCGGCCACTCTGCGGGGGAGGAGGGACCACGGCGGCCACTCTGCGGGGAGGAGGGACCACGGCGGCTACTCTGCGGGGAGGAGGGACCATGGCGGCCACTCTGCGGGGAGGAGGGACCACGGCGGCCACTCTGCGGGGAGGAGGAACCACGGCGGCCACTCTGCGGGGGAGGGGGGGAAAAGGACCATGGCGGCCACTTTGTGGGGGAGGAAGGACCACTGCGGCCACTCTGCGGGGGAGGGGGGGGGAAAGGACCACGGCCGCCACTCTGCGGGGGAGGGTGTAAAATAATACTCTTCTCTATTATTTTTTCCTACTGAGGACTTCTCAAAGTATCAATATCACGATATTCTTATAAAAAAATGTATCTATTTATTCTTGGATTGTCCATTAAATAGAATCAGATTGCAGCAGGTACATATAATAATTAGTTATAAAGTAATTGTCCATTTGTCCATAATTAGCTTAATTGTTGAGATTCACCCATCTTTCCTTGGATCCTGGCTGGTAAATCATGTCTTTGTCCAGCACGTGTCCAGGCCTACATGTCATCTGCTTCTCAGCATGAAGATTCTTCTTGTGGGGTGGGAAGAGCAAGAGAGCCCCCCCTTTCTGTACCATGGGCTTTTATAACCAGTCGTATGGACACCTGTTCTACATATGGTAGTGAACCAAAAATACACATACAAATAGCGCATGTCAACTAGACACAATGGCTGAGGCAATCCTTGTGCAGTGTATAAAACTCAAAATTTGAGAATAAAATGAATATCCACTATTAATTATTTAACAGAGGGGGGAAGGACCACGGCCGCCACTCTGCGGGGGAGGGAGGACCACGGCCGCCACTCTGCGGGGGAGGGAGGACCACGGACGCCACTCTGCGGGGGAGGGAGGACCACGGACGCCACTCTGCGGGGGAGGGAGGACCACGGACGCCACTCTGCGGGGAGGAAGGACCACGGACGCCACTCTGCGGGGGAGGAAGGACCACGGACGCCACTCTGCGGGGGAGGAAGGACCACGGCCGCCACTCTGCGGGGGAGGAAGGACCACGGCCGCCACTCTGCGGGGGAGGAAGGACCACGGCCGCCACTCTGCGGGGGAGGAAGGACCACGGCCGCCACTCTGCGGGGGAGGAAGGACCACGGCCGCCACTCTGCGGGGGAGGAAGGACCACGGCCGCCACTCTGCGGGGGAGGAAGGACCACGGCCGCCACTCTGCGGGGGAGGAAGGACCACGGCCGCCACTCTGCGGGGGAGGAAGGACCACGGCCGCCACTCTGCGGGGGAGGAAGGACCACGGCCGCCACTCTGCGGGGGAGGAAGGACCACGGCCGCCACTCTGCGGGGGAGGAAGGACCACGGCCGCCACTCTGCGGGGGAGGAAGGACCACGGCCGCCACTCTGCGGGGGAGGAAGGACCACGGACGCCACTCTGCGGGGGAGGAAGGACCACGGACGCCACTCTGCGGGGGAGGAAGGACCACGGACGCCACTCTGCGGGGGAGGAAGGACCACGGACGCCACTCTGCGGGGGAGGAAGGACCACGGACGCCACTCTGCGGGGGAGGAAGGACCACGGACGCCACTCTGCGGGGGAGGAAGGACCACGGACGCCACTCTGCGGGGGAGGAAGGACCACGGACGCCACTCTGCGGGGGAGGAAGGACCACGGACGCCACTCTGCGGGGGAGGAAGGACCACGGACGCCACTCTGCGGGGGAGGAAGGACCACGGACGCCACTCTGCGGGGGAGGAAGGACCACGGACGCCACTCTGCGGGGGAGGAAGGACCACGGACGCCACTCTGCGGGGGAGGAAGGACCACGGACGCCACTCTGCGGGGAGGAAGGACCACGGACGCCACTCTGCGGGGGGGAAGGACCACGGACGCCACTCTGCGGGGGGGAAGGACCACGGACGCCACTCTGCGGGGGGGAAGGACCACGGACGCCACTCTGCGGGGGGAAGGACCACGGACGCCACTCTGCGGGGGGAAGGACCACGGACGCCACTCTGCGGGGGGGAAGGACCAAGGACGCCACTCTGCGGGGGGGAAGGACCACGGACGCCACTCTGCGGGGGGGAAGGACCACGGACGCCACTCTGCGGGGGGAAGGACCACGGACGCCACTCTGCGGGGGGGAAGGACCACGGACGCCACTCTGCGGGGAGGAAGGACCACGGACGCCACTCTGCGGGGGAGGAAGGACCACGGCCGCCACTCTGCGGGGGAGGAAGGACCACGGCCGCCACTCTGCGGGGGAGGAAGGACCACGGCCGCCACTCTGCGGGGGAGGAAGGACCACGGCCGCCACTCTGCGGGGGAGGAAGGACCACGGCCGCCACTCTGCGGGGGAGGAAGGACCACGGCCGCCACTCTGCGGGGGAGGAAGGACCACGGCCGCCACTCTGCGGGGGAGGAAGGACCACGGCCGCCACTCTGCGGGGGAGGAAGGACCACGGCCGCCACTCTGCGGGGGAGGAAGGACCACGGCCGCCACTCTGCGGGGGAGGAAGGACCACGGCCGCCACTCTGCGGGGGAGGAAGGACCACGGCCGCCACTCTGCGGGGGAGGAAGGACCACGGACGCCACTCTGCGGGGGAGGAAGGACCACGGACGCCACTCTGCGGGGGAGGAAGGACCACGGACGCCACTCTGCGGGGGAGGAAGGACCACGGACGCCACTCTGCGGGGGAGGAAGGACCACGGACGCCACTCTGCGGGGGAGGAAGGACCACGGACGCCACTCTGCGGGGGAGGAAGGACCACGGACGCCACTCTGCGGGGGAGGAAGGACCACGGACGCCACTCTGCGGGGGAGGAAGGACCACGGACGCCACTCTGCGGGGGAGGAAGGACCACGGACGCCACTCTGCGGGGGAGGAAGGACCACGGACGCCACTCTGCGGGGGAGGAAGGACCACGGACGCCACTCTGCGGGGGAGGAAGGACCACGGACGCCACTCTGCGGGGGAGGAAGGACCACGGACGCCACTCTGCGGGGGAGGAAGGACCACGGACGCCACTCTGCGGGGGAGGAAGGACCACGGACGCCACTCTGCGGGGGAGGAAGGACCACGGACGCCACTCTGCGGGGGAGGAAGGACCACGGACGCCACTCTGCGGGGGAGGAAGGACCACGGACGCCACTCTGCGGGGAGGAAGGACCACGGACGCCACTCTGCGGGGGGGAAGGACCACGGACGCCACTCTGCGGGGGGGAAGGACCACGGACGCCACTCTGCGGGGGGGAAGGACCACGGACGCCACTCTGCGGGGGGAAGGACCACGGACGCCACTCTGCGGGGGGGAAGGACCAAGGACGCCACTCTGCGGGGGGGAAGGACCACGGACGCCACTCTGCGGGGGGAAGGACCACGGACGCCACTCTGCGGGGGGGAAGGACCACGGACGCCACTCTGCGGGGGGAAGGACCACGGACGCCACTCTGCGGGGGGAAGGACCACGGACGCCACTCTGCGGGGGGGAAAGGACCACGGACGCCACTCTGCGGGGGGGAAGGACCACGGATGCCACTGTGCGGGGGGAAGGACCACGGACGCCACTGTGCGGGGGGAAGGACCACGGACGCCACTCTGCGGGGGGGGAAAGGACCACGGACGCCACTCTGCGGGGGGGAAGGACCACGGACGCCACTCTGCGGGGGGGAAGGACCACGGATGCCACTGTGCGAGGGGGAAGGACCACGGCCGCCACTCTGCGAGGGGGCCACGGCCACCAGGCCACCACTCCGGGGGATGACCATGGCCACCACTCACGGCCACCACTTTGGGAGAGGACCAGGGTCTGACTCTCCATACCCCAGGCCCTCTTTCTGACCCAGGAGCCCACATACCTAAATGTGCCCCTTACTCCCCTCCTTCAGCTGTTATCACTGCCTCTATTATCAGACTGAACAGCAATATAAGCCCCCAAATGTGCACCCACCAAGTCACCCAGAACCCGAATGGACCTGGAGATAATCTCAGACATGGCCCTCGGCTCTCTGAGCTTTTCATGGATCAAAGGGGCACAAGCTGCTGACCGACACTAAAGAGGGGCTCAGTACAAGGTCTGTGAGCCCACCGCTCACCGCTGCCCCATGGAAGAGCATTAACCATGGGGGTCTAACTTTATATGGGTCTGTGGCTGAGATCTCACCCATACATGCTCAAGTACTCTCAAAAAGTGACTGATTGGTGGGCAGTGGAGGGCCTCCCCAGTGATTAGACATGTTTTACTATGGACAGGTGATGAATTTCCATCTTGGGAAAACACTTTAATGGTGTCAAAATAGCAGGTCCCTGGCGTCCACCACCCTACAGAGCCACCCTGTGCTCACCATGGTCGGAGGGCGCAGTGGGGCAGTGGGCCGCTGTATCACAAGGACACATAATACCCTCAGCAATGATCCCCTCATTACCTCACACTCAAATTTAAGGGATAAACTGCATAGTACAGAAGTTGTGACCTCAGAGCTGACACTTAGTGATAGCCTGCGGATGGCAGCAGATCCCACAGAGGGGGGCACTTACTTATCTACAGGAAGGTTAGCGAGAGCTCAATTTAGAAATAGTCACATGATGTGGAGGGTTAATACAAATCACACAAAAAAGATGCTGTGTGACCCTTCCATCATGTGTTGGGACATTGGAGAATTCTTAGGGTCAGGAGGATACATTTAGGGTGTAGGAAGAGTTCAGGGCTGGCGATTAGGGACAGGATATGGGTTGGATTGTGTTGGTGGATGCGGGATGGGTTTGGTGCACGCGGGATGGGTTTGGTGGACGCGGGATGGGTTTGGTGGACACGGGATGGGTTTGGTGGACGCGGGATGGGTTTGGTGCATGCGGGATGGGTTTGGTGGATGTGACGCGCCCCCTGGGCCGTGGGGTACTCGGTGCCAGGCCGGTCGTTGCTAGGGGAGATGTCACAGTGGCGGTGACCCGGTCCGTGACCCAGGGCGGTCATTAAAAGGCGTTATATTTACAGGGGATTTTATAGTTTTTATGTACAGTTCGTGACACCACCTGTGGTATGCGGCTATATGGAGCCGCCGCTGCGGTGCAGGTCCTCTGGAGCCGTTGTTAGTGCAGCAGAGTTGGTTCAGCTCTCCACAGGTAGAGCTTAGCTCCAGGGCAGTGTAGATGTTGTTGGTATGAGGTAGCGCTCGTGGTGCAGTGTAGTGCAGGGAGTGATGGCGCAGCAGCAATAACTGACAGAGACGATGGGGTGCAGTCTTCAGGGTTTTACTCACGATTTTCAGACTCCAAGTTACCAAGGCCAGGGTAACTTCCCACGTCGTCCTGTGCTTACTCAGGGAGGGGTTCAGACAACCCTCAGGTACCTGCAGAGTACATAGCGGGACCCCCTTCTGTGTGTTCCTTCTGGCCGTCTCCCTGCACCTCACACCCAGTGTCTCAGGCCAGTGGCCGCGGACCTTGCCGGGCGACGTCTTCTCTGTCCCCTGGGTCCTCTATGGCCACCTTTCTGGTGATTAGGTGTGGCTTGTTGGCTGCCGTACCTGAAATACTGCAGCCTCCGGTTTCCTAGTTGAGGCTTAAAGAACTCTGCTAGTTTAGGGACCGGTTCCCTCTGTGCGACCTGACCCCTCCACCGCCTGGTAGATTCGGGCGTATGGGTGCCCTCCAGCACTGCCCGTACCCCTGGGGTCCCTTCTACATTCCTGGAGCCTTTCTCCTGCTCCTCTCCTCTCCTCAGTCTGTCCTGGGCCTTTTCCTAGGCCCTCCTTCTGAGCAGAACTCCTGCTCCTCTCACTGTCCTCCTCTGACTGGCCACACACCCAAGATGGCTTCCCTCTTTATACTACTCCTAACAAGTGCTCCCCTGAACTTCTTCCTCCACCCACACCCACTACATGGTTCCCCCTACTTTGGTTCCCCCCACTCCAGCCAGGGACAGGGCTCAGCAGGAAGCGCGACACATCTTGCCCCCCCTGCTGGTCTGGAGTAGTGTAATGTTGGATGTAGGTGTTAGGGACCCGGGCAGCACTCCCTCCTTACCTGAGAGTGAGATACCACACCTCTGGGTGAGATGCAGTACCTCTGTGGCGACTGAACCCGCAGGGGCGCCACATACCCCCCTGGTAAAACACAGCACGTCCGCGGGCTGGAACAGAGTAAAAATAAGGTATTTCAGACTTACAAAATTTTTTAGAATGTATTCACATTGAAGACAATAAACAAAACTTTTTCTTCCCTTTATGGGAGGCACATTTCTTAAATGTTACTGGTTTCTATTAGCATATCAAACATTATAAAAGTATTTCCAATAACATTCTTCTTCACACACAAAACATTTTTATCACTCTTCAAGCAAGTTCAGCAAACTGCAGTGAGATCTGTAACCAGGTGTCCATCTCACTGGATAAGGTGCAACATGAACTATATGAGGGACCCGTCCAAAAACCCTCAACGTAAGCCCTGGGCGTGGCTGCAGGGCATAGGTGATCCAGGTGTTGGATCAAGTCTTCGGCCACGCCAAACGAGTTTTTGTTCTGAGGTCAGTCTTGTCATATAAAACCAATAAAGGGCACTTTAAGAGGTGCAACTGTTTACAGTTACGTTTTTGGCTGCTCACAGTCCTCAGCCTACAAGTTCTGGTACCCTCACCGTGTAATTAAGTAAACACACACAAACAAACTTGCAGTGTCTTTGCTGTACCCTCCTAGGTAACTATATACATCTTTCAACTTTAACAGTTCAGCAGTGGTGCCCCCTCCTGGGGAGCACCTGGTTCTTACAGGCTGAACCCAGCCGGGTCATCAGCCTCAGACGGCGAAGGTACACTCTCCTCCTCCTCCACTACCCTGTGTACACGGAGAGCCTACTAACCCCGTTCCCCCTTGTGCCGGGTGTAAGTGACTCGGTCACCGGGGTACAAATTTCGGTCGGGGTGTCCCTGCTGAAGATGGGACTCCACATCCCGTCGATTAACGAAGAAGTCCCGCGCCATGTGGGGCTCTCTTATGAATCCCCACCAGGCCGCTAAGTCAAATTTCACCACGGTCCCCTCTGCGCGTGGCTCAGGCGTGGTTGACTTTGCCCTGCGGGCCCAGTTCTTCTCCTCCATGTTTCTCACTTCCATTTCCTCCCAGCGCACCCGCCGGATGCGAAGCTCTTCCTCCAGCTGCCGGAGCTCCCTCCGACAGTACTCCTCCCGTCGGGCAGCTTCCCTTCGGGTCTCCCGGGGAAAACCCATAAGGTCCACCCCCGGATTATCCCACACAAATGGATCTTCCTCTCCCTGGTGGACAACTGGGGGCTCAGGAGCGGGCAGCAATGGGAGGTTCTTGTCTTCCACCTCCGCGGACCAGTCCCAGGCCGCGCGCCCGTACACACATTCGGGTGTGGGAGCAGGTGGCTCTTGAAGGGGGCCTAGGAGCAGGTCTTCCTCACCAGCGCCCAGGGTAGAAGGCTCCGGGCCCAGGAGCAGAGCGGGAGCGTGCGCGCCAGGGTACGGCGGTTCCGCCAGGAGGCCCAGGAGCAGCTCAGCGCCCGGGACAGGGAGACTCTTCTTACCTGCTCCCGCGGCCACTGTGCTGCACGCTGCCTCCTGGTTCTGGTCAGGCTCCGCAGGGGCTGAGGCGCTGCCGGTGGAACGCAGCGCTGGCTGCCGCCTTCTCATCATCCTCCCCAGCATCTCCTCCTTCCAGCCGATGATGGCTGCCTGCTGGGCCTTCTCCACCCGCTGACCAAGTCCTTGCATCTCGGTGTGGAGAAACTCCGCATCCTCCAGGGACAGTTTGTAGACCACCTCCTCTAGGGTGAGAGGTGTCTCGCGCTGCTGCAGGCTACAGGCTAGAGTTCCAGGCTCACCAACCTCCATCTTGCCTGCCGGGTGTGGTCTGTCTGGTCTGCTGGAGACCACACCCTGTCTCCAAGGTTTCTTCTCTCCTCTCCCCTTTCTGGGGCAGTCCCATAGCTGCTTGCTGTCGGCCACACCCGGAGGTGGCTTCCCCAGACTGATGGACAGATCCAGGTATATGGCCACAGGCGCATGAGTTGGGTTGTGCTTTTGGCGCCATTCTGGGACCCAGCCCATGATGGGAGGTTCTTTGTCGTCCTTGATAATGCACATAATGGCGCCCGTTCTTCTGGGGCGGGCGCCACATTCAGTATACAACACAGTCTCTAGGTGCACAATACCCAGTGATAATGGGTGGGTTCATATCCTGTTCGTGACGCCAAAGATGACGCGCCCCCTGGGCCGTGGGGTACCGGTGCCGGGCCGGTCATTGCTAGGGGAGATGTCACAGTGGCAGTGACCCGGTCCGTGACCCAGGGCGGTCATTAAAAGGCGTTATATTTACAGGGGATTTTATAGTTTTTATATACAGTTCGTGACGCCACCTGTGGTATGCGGCTATATGGAGCCACCGCTGCGGAGCAGGTCCTCTGGAGCCGTTGTTGGTGCAGCAGAGTTGGTTCAGCTCTCCACAGGTAGAGCTTAGCTCCAGGTCAGTGTAGATGTTGTTGGTATGAAGTAGCACTCGTGGTGCAGTGTAGTGCAGGGGGTGATGGCGCAGCAGCAATAACTGACAGAGACGATGGGGTGCAGTCTTCAGGATTTTACTCACGATTTTCAGACTTCAAGTTACCAGGGCCAGGGTAACTTCCCACGTCGTCCTGTGCTTACTCAGGGAGGGGTTCAGCCAACCCTCAGGTACCTCCAGAGTACATAGCGGGACCCCCTTCTGTGTGTTCCTTCTGGCCGTCTCCCTGCACCTCACACCTAGTGTCTCAGGCCAGTGGCCGCGGACCTTGCCGGGCAACGTCTTCTCTGTCCCCTGGGTCCTCTATGGCCACCTTTCTGGTGATTAGATGTGGATTGCGGCTGCACTACCTGAAATACTGCAGCCTCCGGTTTCCTAGTTGAGGCTTAAAGAACTCTGCTAGTTTAGGGACTGGTCCCCTCTGTGCGATCTGACCCCTCCACCGCCTGGCAGATTCGGGCGTACGGGTGGCCTCCAGCACTACCCGTACCCCTGGGGTCCCTTCCACGTTCCTGGAGCCTTTCTCCTGCTCCTCTCCTCCTCAGTCTGTCCAGGGCCTCTTCCTATTCCCTCCTCCTGAGCAGAGCTCCTGCAGAGCTCCTGCTCCTCTCACTGTCCTCCTCTGACTGACTGGCTACACTCCCAAGATGGCTTCTCTCTATATACTATCCCTAACAAGTGCTCCTCTGTACCTCTTCCTCCACCCACACCCACTACATGGTTCCCCCCACTCCAGCCAGGGACAGGGCTCAGCAGAGGAGCAGCACATCTTGCCCCTCCAGCTGGTCTGGAGTAGTGTAGTGTTGGATGCAGGTGTTGGGGTTCCGGGCAGCACTCCCTCCTTACCTGAGAGTGAGATACCACACCTCTGGGTGAGATGCAGTACCTCTGTGGCGACCGAACCTTCAGGGGCGCCACAGATGCGGAATGGGTTTGGTGCATGTGGGATGGGTTTGGTGGATGCGGGATGGGTTTGGTGGATGCGGGATGGGTTTAGGGTTGCTGGTTCAGGGATGCTACTAACCATGACCCCAGCACTACCCATTGAACTCTGTCCTATTTCTGGACTACAGCTCCATCCACTGCCCCTCCCAAGTCTCCTTCTATCATTTTCTGTCCCATCCTTTGACCCCAGCACAACCTTCAGTCCCCAAAACTAACCTCATACCCCAGCTCAATCCACAGGCCAAGCCCCTGGTGAGATATAGGGAAGAGCGTGGTTTGGAAATGCTTCTCTCTTAGGTTGTCAGGACACTAGAAGCAGAGATATTAATCTGTGCTCCCTCTGCAAGTAAATATGTACAAGGAGATTACAGAAAAGGCTGCACCAGTCACTGTGTCCTCTGAGAAGACTTGGCCCGCAATCTATAGGGAGACGCAGGACTTAAGATCCAGCACAAAAGCGGGGGAGGAGGGCAGCAGAGCGCGGGGGAGGAGGGCAGCAGAGCGCGGGGGAGGAGGGCAGAAGAGCGCGGGGGAGGAGGGCAGCAGAGCGCGGGGGAGGAGGGCAGAAGAGCGCGGGGGAGGAGGGCAGAAGAGCGCGGGGGAGGAGGGCAGCAGAGCGCGGGGGAGGAGGGCAGAAGAGCGCGGGGGAGGAGGGCAGCAGAGCGCGGGGGAGGAGGGCAGCAGAGCGCGGGGGAGGAGGGCAGCAGAGCGCGGGGGAGGAGGGCAGGAGAGCGAGGGGGAGGAGGGCAGCAGAGCGAGGGGGAGGAGGGCAGCAGAGCGAGGGGGAGGAGAGCAGAAGAGCGAGGGGGAGGAGGGCAGGAGAGCGCGGGGGAGGAGGGCAGAAGAGCGCGGGGGAGGAGGGCAGAAGAGCGCGGGGGAGGAGGGCAGGAGAGCGCGGGGGAGGAGGGCAGGAGAGCGAGGGGGAGGAGGGCAGAAGAGCGAGGGGGAGGAGGGCAGAAGAGCGCGCGGGAGGAGGGCAGGAGAGCGAGGGGGAGGAGGGCAGGAGAGCGAGGGGGAGGAGGGCAGGAGAGCGAGGGGGAGGAGGGCAGGAGAGCGAGGGGGAGGAGGGCAGGAGAGCGAGGGGGAGGAGGGCAGGAGAGCGAGGGGGAGGAGGGCAGGAGAGCGAGGGGGAGGAGGGCAGAAGAGCGAGGGGGAGGAGGGCAGAAGAGCGAGGGGGAGGAGGGCAGAAGAGCGAGGGGGAGGAGGGCAGAAGAGCGAGGGGGAGGACAGCAGAAGAGCCCGGGGGGAGGAGGGCAGGAGAGCGCGGGGGAGGAGGGCAGGAGAGCGAGGGGGAGGAGGGCAGAAGAGCGAGGGGGAGGAGGGCAGAAGAGCGAGGGGGAGGAGGGCAGAAGAGCGAGGGGGAGGAGGGCAGAAGAGCGAGGGGGAGGAGGGCAGAAGAGCGAGGGGGAGGAGGGCAGAAGAGCGAGGGGGAGGAGGGCAGAAGAGCGCGGGGGAGGAGGGCAGAGGAGCGCGGGGAAGGAGGGCAGAAGAGCCCGGGGGGAGGAGGGCAGAAGAGCCCGGGGGGAGGAGGGCAGAAGAGCCCGGGGGGAGGAGGGCAGAAGAGCGCGGGTGAGGAGGGCAGAAGAGCGCGGGTGAGGAGGGCAGAAGAGCGCGGGGGAGGACGGCAGACGAGCGCGGGGGAGGGCGGAGAAGGGGGGAGGAAAGAGGGGGGCGCAGGGGGAGGAAAGAGGGGGGCGCAGGGGGAGCCTGGAGGAAAGAGGGGGGGCGCAGGGGAGCCTGGAGGAAAGACGGGGGGCGCAGGGGAGCCTAAAGGAAGAGGGGGAGCGCAGGGGAGCCTGGAGGAAAGAGGAGAGGGTGCAGGGGAGCCTGGAGGAAAGAGGGGGGGCGCAGGGGTGCCTGGAGGAAAGAGGGGGGGAGCAGGGGAGCCTAAAGGAAGAGGGGGGGCGCAGGGGAGCCTGGAGGAAAGAGGGGGGGGTGCAGGGGAGCCTGGAGGAAAGAGGGGGGAGCAGGGGAGCCTAAAGGAAGAGGGGGGGGCGCAGGGGAGCCTGGAGGAAAGAGGGGAGGGAGCAGGGGAGCCTGGAGGAAGAGGGGGGGGGCCGCAGGGGAGCCTGGAGGAAAAAGGGGGGGCGCAGGGGAGCCTGGAGGAAAAAGGGGGGGCGCAGGGGAGCCTGGAGGAAAAAGGGGGGGCGCAGGAGAGCCTGGAGGAAATAGGGAGGGGGGCGCAGGGGAGCCTGGAGGAAATAGGGAGGGGGGCGCAGGGGAGCCTGGAGGAAAAAGGGGGTGCGCAGGGGAGCCTGGAGGAAAAAGGGGGGGCGCAGGGGAGCCTGGAGGAAATAGGGAGGGGGGCGCAGGGGAGCCTGGAGGAAAAAGGGGGTGCGCAGGGGAGCCTGGAGGAAAAAGGGGGTGCGCAGGGGAGCCTGGAGGAAAAAGGGGGTGCGCAGGGGAGCCTGGAGGAAAAAGGGGGTGCGCAGGGGAGCCTGGAGGAAAAAGGGGGGGCGCAGGGGAGCCTGGAGGAAAAAGGGGGGGCGCAGGGGAGCCTGGAGGAAAAAGGGGGGGCGCAGGGGAGCCTGGAGGAGGAGGAGGACAGGGGAGTCTGGAGGGGGAGGAGGACAGGGGAGTCTGGAGGAAATAGGGAGGGGGGCACAGGGGAGTCTGGAGGAGGAGGAGGACAGGGGAGTCTGGAGGAGGAGGAGGAGGACAGGGGAGTCTGGAGGAGGAGGAGGAGGACAGGGGAGTCTGGAGGAGGAGGAGGAGGACAGGGGAGACTCCTGGTGCTCCTGTGTGATATTATTCGATGTACGGCCCAGTTTGGGTACTGTAGAGATGATGCTGGAGATGACGCAGGTGGAGTGGCATTAGGTAAAATGTCAGGTATTGTATGATGATTAATGATTAACAGCTGATCAATCTCTCCAATAAATACCACAGGCCGCACAATGCAGCCAGCGCCAGCTGTGACCAGCTCCGGAGGGTACCGGTGCCCGCCGTGTCACCCCCGCGTCCTGTAAACTGTCCACACCCCAACCATACCTATATAATCACCGGAATAAAGCGTCCGCAGCAGTGGGGGGCGCAACATCCTTCTGAATAGCCCCCAATATACCTGTGGGGGTGAATGGATCTGAGGCAGGTGTTTTCTAGGGGCTTCTAACCCTGGGGGGCACTGTGATTGTTTTGGGGGGGCAGAGCAGTTACTGTTGGGAACATCTGAATTTAGAAGGCACTTTTTTTTCTAACAGCAGCAAATTTGGGAGGATAGTTGTTTTGGGGTCATCGATATCTGGGGGGCAGGTGTTTGCTAGGAGCAGCTGGGTCAGGGGCAGGTGTTTTCTGGGGGGCAGGTGTTTTCTGGGGGGCAGGTGTTTTCTGGGGGGCAGGTGTTTTCTGGGGGGCAGGTGTTTTCTGGGGGGCAGGTGTTGGTTGTGCCCTCAGCTGCTCGCCTTCTGATGACTCACACAAACTCCTGATAAGACCGTGTTATCTCAGTGATGACTCAGGGACATGAGAGGACACAGAACTTCCCTCTGTGAGCCGGGTCTGGTGACATCATCGCTGTGAGGTGACATCATCGCTGTGAGGTGACATCATCGCTCCTACCTGCCTGTTTCAGATCTGAGGTGTCACCATAAACCTAATGTTCTGCTGGGGGGAGCAGAGGCCAGCGTGGACCCTCGTAATTCTACCTGTGTACACGGACACCAAGCCATATAGAGAATCCCAGACCACTGAAAGCAATCAGCCCGGATATACCTGCACTAGTCCCCAGTAATGGCTGATAACAGGGAGCAATAGATTGTAGTCTCCTGTCCTACAGTCACCTCCCCCAGTAATGGCTGATAACAGGGAGCAATAGATTGTAGTCTCCTGTCCTACAGTCACCTCCCCCAGTAATGGCTGATAACAGGGAGTAATAGATTGTAGTCTCCTGTCCTAAAGTCTCCTCCCCCAGTAATGGCTGATAACAGGGAGTAATAGATTGCAGTCTCCTGTCATACAGTCACCTCCTCCAGTAATGGCTGATAACAGGGAGTAATAGATTGTAGTCTCCTGTCCTACAGTCACCTCCCCCAGTAATGGCTGATAACAGGGAGTAATAGATTGCAGTCTCCTGTCATACAGTCACCTCCTCCAGTAATGGCTGATAACAGGGAGTAATAGATTGTAGGTCTTTTTTATTTATAGAAGAAGAACATTACAGGACACAAAACATAAGAACAAGACAACAAAAACCCGACACAAATCACAGAAATAGAAGATCCGACCTACAGAGAAAGAACAAAATCCCCCCAGGAATATATACATAGAGAAGAAATAACTATTATACAACCTATAAAACCCCCGGCCCAGCTTCATTCATACTACTATATACAATCCCACACAACGCTCACACCGTCCTATATACACATAAAACACCGTCCTATATACAAGATTATATACAATAAAACACTAAACCTAATATACCGTATATACAACCGGACACTAACACTAACCTACTGGTCCCACTGCCTGACCTTAGTCACCCCCTTACCGCACCTCATTCACACCACAGAAAACCAAAATATCAATATATACAATAGTGACATGGACAAATTTTTTTTTTTTTTTTATATTTTATATATATATTTTTTTTTTGTAATTTTTAATATATATACATAAAACACAGCCCTACACTAACTATCCCGCCACCCCTGATCCAGCTCTGGCCACAAAGTTCAGGATTACTCCGAGCTAGGATCAGGCCCCAAAGTTTTTCCCCAGGCGGGGCCTGGACCAGGCCAGATCAGTCCTCTTATCACCGCCGATGAAGAACCCCCCCAAATCCCCCACCCAACCTAACTAAAACCCCCTATTATACATTATATACAATATATACAGAACACAACCTACACACTCACCATCCAAGGCTCAAGTTCGATGCCGGCAAACCTTCTATCCAGGAGACAGAAATACAAAACAAAAATCTAGGGTGAAAAGACATCAGCCCACCACCAGGATATAGGAGTACTACCGGACTAAGGCACCCTGAAGGAAAAGCCCCTCCAGAGACGGGCCGCCCTCCGGGCACCCAGTCCTTCATACTCCAGAGAACGTACCTTCACCAGGTCACCTAGGATGTTCCTACAGACTTCATCTACATGGAGGATTTTACTCTGCGTCGAGACTAAAACTCGTGCGTTCCACGTGAAATACCTCACCACTGCGCTGACTATGAATAAAGTGTCTCGGTCCCTTCTCCCAAGGTCTCCGAACGCTCCATAGGCCCACCCGGCGTAGGACAGAGTAGCCAGCCGCGGCCAACCAATGGAAGCCCCCACCCTGTTGTACACCTCTGTATTAAAGGGACAATGAAGCAGGAAGTGCTCCATGCTTTCCAGCACGTTAGCACAAGCCTCACGGGGGCAATTCCTGTCCTCGGAGCTCCTGAACTTCAAATTGTCCCTCACATACAGCTTACCATGGAAGCAGCGCCAAGTCAAGTCCCAGTACTTCTCGGGGATCCTGCTAGAATTTAACAAACTCAACCCAACCTCCAGATCCCGACTTGGGCAGTCTTTGAGGGCCAATGGACTCTGAAAATGAGAAAGCAAGACCCTCATATCAAGGAGTTTCCTCGGGAGGGACCTCACCTCCCACATTCCCAGACCCCACCGGCGGATCATTTTCAGAACCGGGGTAACGTAAGCCGGGAGATGCCCGTGTGGTGTGCGAAGATCCTTCACTCTTCCCCCTGTCTCCCATTCCTGGAAGAAAGGCTGAAACCATCCCTTGCAGGAGAATACCCACGGAGGAGCCCTCTCTTTCCAGAGGTTTGCCACGTTCACTTTCAAGAAGGTGTTCACTAGGAACACCACGGGGTTCACCATATTCAAACCCCCTAGTCTCCTCATGCGGTAAGTGACCTCCCGCTTGACTAGGTTCAGTCTGTTCCCCCATAACATCTGGAAGAACAGACTGTAGACCCGTGTCCAGAGAGGCTCTGGCAAGACACAGACGCTGCCCAGGTAGATTAGCAAGGGGAGCAGGAAAGCTTTGCACAGGCCAACCCTTTCCCTCAGGGTCAAAGACCAACCCCTCCATTGGTCCACTCTTTGGGCGACACCTTTGATTCTGCCTTCCCAGTTTTTCGTGGGGTAATCACCCTGGCCGAATTCGATGCCCAGGACTTTGGCATGTTCTTGGGGTTCGGGGAGGGTGTCCGGAAGATCAAAACCGGGATCTCCGCCTCCCAGCCAGAGACTCTCACACTTATCCTGGTTGACCTTGGACCCGGATGCCTCCGAGTAGCGCTCCACTTCTGACATCACCGCCGCTGCCTCCTCTTGCGAAGAAACAAAGACGGTGACATCGTCCGCGTAGGCCACCACCCTCAGGATAGCCTCCCGCGCCGCCCCGCCCATCCGCACCCCCGCCAACGGTCCACAATCGATCCTTCTGAGGAAGGGATCGATCGCAAACGCGTAAAGCAAAGGGCTAAGAGGACAGCCCTGACGGACACCGGATCCTACCCCGAAAGATCGTCCAATCCACCCATTCACCAGAGGGAAAGTCTCAGCCCCTGCATACAAGGTCTTAAGCCAGTCCACAAACCCTCCAGGCAGACCATACCTCAAAAGAGTGGACCAGAGGTACTCGTGGTTAACCCGATCAAAGGCTTTTGCCTGATCCAGGGTCAGCAAGAACCCCTTCCAAAGGCCCGCCCTGCCTTGCTCCACGGCCTCTCGAACACCTAGAACAGCACTAAAGGTGCTACGGCCAGGAACGCAACAGTGCTGAACCTCCGAAAGGAGCTGGGGTGCAAACTTCACCAGCCTGTTGAAAAGTATCTTAGCCAAAATCTTCCTGTCCACATTGAGAAGTGCTATGGGACGCCAGTTCTCAATGCGTGACGGATCCTTACCCTTTGACAAAATGATCAAAGCCGACCTCCTTAATGATCTCGGCAGAGTGCCCGAGGAGAGACACTCGTTAAACACCTGAGTCAAGAGGGGGACCAAAGAGTCCCTAAAGGTCCTAAAGAACTCGGATGTTAAGCCATCCGGACCTGGCGACTTTTTGGGCCTAAGCCCATCGATCGCCAGTCTCACTTCCTCTTCTTTGATCGCTTCTGCCAAACCGCCCAGCGAGAGGTCAGCCCCTGGCTCAGGAACAGATTCAGCCAGGAAAACCGACATCCCGTCACGATCCAGCTCCCTCCTTCCCAAGAGGTGCGAGTAGTAGGAACTGACGACCTCCAAGATCCCTGATCTGGACCTTCTCAGGGACCCCGTACTGTCCACCAGCCCCGTCACTATCTTACTATTCACTGACATCTTACAGTTTCTGTAAGGGTCGGGCGAGCAGTACTTCCCGTAGTCCCTCTCGAAAACCAAAGATGCGTGCCTATCGTACTGACACCTCTTCAGCAAGAACTTCACTCTGGAGATCTCCTCGCGGCTACCTCCAGTCGAGACAAGATGCTCGAGTTTCCTCCTCAGGCTCTGATACAGGCGATCCCTGTTCAGGCTTCTGAGGTTCGAGAGCTGCCGGAAGAATCTCGCCACCCGATGTTTGAACATCTCCCACCACTCCGACTTAGTGTTACTTAGGCCCAGCAATGGTACCTGGCTCTGAAGGAATTCCTCAAAAGACCGTCTTACAGCTTCTTCCTCAAGGAGTGACGAATTCAGCTTCCAATAACCTCTTCCCATCCGAGGAGTCTCTGTAACGTTCAGAGAAAACATAATCAAACAGTGATCGGAGAACTCCACCTCCACAACCGACAACGGTGAAGAGACGGCCTCCTCCTACAAATAAAACCTATCTAGCCTAGACCTGCACTGACTACCTCTAAAAAAGGTGAATCCCGTGTCGCCCGGGTTGTGCCGGATGTGGACATCCACCAGGCGAGCCTCACTCACTATCCTGTTTAACGCGACGCAGTCATAAGCCAGCCGGTCTCCAGAACCTCCTCTATCACAGGATCTCGTGACATTGTTGAAATCCCCTCCGAAGACCACCTGCCGACTCGAAAATAAAAAAGGTTTGATCTTCAGGAAGAGACATTTGCGGTCCCAATTGGACTGGGAACCATAGATGTTAATGAGCCGAAGCTCTTGTCCCCCCATGGAGACATCTAGGATCAAGCATCTCCCCATTTCTAATTCGATCACTCGTCTGCATTCAACCGCTGCCGTCTTAAAAAGGACCGCCACCCCGCTATACGGCTCGGCCGCAAGAGACCAGTAGGAGGGTCCATGCCTCCACTCCCGCCTTGCTTTATGCAAGGTTGATATATCGGTCAACCTGGTCTCCTGCAAAAACAAAATGTCGGCGTCAAGTTGGCCGAGAAAATGAAAGGCCGTGTACCTTGCCGCATCTGACTTTATGCTGCAAACATTAATAGTTGCCAGCGTCCACGGGGTGGGTGCCGCCATCATGATTGATTGAATTAGATAGCCTTTTTCTTCCCACCACTGACAGTCCCAACCTCTTCCTCCGATAACGACGGGTTTTTAGTGCGCTTAAGACAAACAGACTCGTCCATTCTCTCCTTACATACATTCTTGCCCTTGTCTGGTGGTCCTGGGTTAGTCGTCCCCCCAGAGGGCTTTGTATTTGTATTTGCCCCCCGAGAGGAAGACCCAGCCATCTCCTGAGCCCCAAACACCTTGTCCGCAACCTCCGGCCCCGGGTCCCCACTTCCCCCCTCCAGAGGGAGGTCCTGGAGAGCCCCGAACCGGTTGGAGAGATCCACCAGAGGGGGGGCGGCTGAACCCTCCAATGGCGCCTGGATCACGGCCAGAGAGTCAGAGGGGTCGCACTCCAAAGAGGCAGCTCGAGACCTGGTCCCCCTCCTACCTCTGGCCGTTTTCCTGTTACCCTTTTTCTTTTTCTGTGACCACTCCCCCTCTCCCTCATCTAGACTGTCACCAGAAGAGGGTTCCTGGGAAGACGTGGCGTCCTCTTGCTCTTCCCTTTCAAGTCTCTTGACCTCCTCACTCAATTCGCTGTCTTTAGGATCCTCAGCTGCAAGTGAAGTACCTGGGTCAGAGTTTAGGGACATTACTCCCTGCACCCTGTCCCCACGGCGCTGCTCCTGCCGCCTGATGGTGGATGGCGGCAGCTTGCTCCTCACCGGATCCCTGCCTCCCCCGCCTCTGCTGGTCCCTTCACCGGCAAGATTAGTCCCGGCTTTCGCCTGTCCCGCACTCGCCGCTTTCAGGACCGCATTGGCGAAGGAACGCGGACAGCGACTGAACGGGTGACCGAGGTCACCACACAAGTTACACCTAATCCTGCGACAGGCAGCAGCAAGATGACCGAGGTCCCCACACAGTGCGCATTTCTGGGTGGTACACTGCGCACTGAAGTGTGTGGGGCTACCGCACCTGTGACAGACCTTAGGCTGCCCCCGGTAGAAAATCAAGATCCTATCCCTCCCCAAAAAGGTTGAGGAGGGGATATGGGTAACAGTGTTTCCCGAAACTTTCAATCTCACCATGAAGGTCCAGGCCCCTGACCAGATACCATGGTCATCCAGATTCTTTTCGGGAATATTGGTGACCTCTCCGTATCGACTCACCCAGGTGGTAATGTCCATACAGGAAAGTGACTCGTTACTAGTCAAAACGGTCACTTTCCTGACTGAATCTTGGCGGGTTATTGCCAGGGGAAAGAGACCATGCCATTCGGGGCGACTCCGAGCCAGCTCATGGCGAGACCAGAAAAGCTCAAGGCCCTCCGGTCTCACGAAGCTGACATCGAAGTAGGAGGTCCCATAGGGATGGATCAAGGCAAAGATGTCATATGCCGCAAAGCCCATCCCCAGCAGGAGCTCAACCACCTTCGACCTATCAGGACAGGCATCCTTGCTTACCCACTGGAGACGGACCACGTTCCTACGGTTACTCCTCTGCCCCGTTGTCGGCAGAGACCAGACAGTCTCTGCCCCTCTATCTCGGAAGGCTGAAAGACCATGTCTCTCTATCCAGAAAGACAGATCAACCTCCCTCCCCTCTACAGTGATGGAGCTCTCCCCTCTCCTCAGGGCGTCCAGGAGCTGCTGTTTCAAGTCACCATCCCCAGGGCCACCAGAAGAGGGCGCACTACTACCCCCAGCACTGACAGCTCCTGAATAGCTTTGGGCTGAAGCCCCAGCCAATGCTGGGGGGGCAGCGGGACCAGCGCCTACTTCCCCCCCACCGACACCAATGCTGCTCCCACCATTCACTCCACTACTACTGCCACCATTCGCAGGACCACCACTCCCATCATTCACTCCACTACTTCTCCCACCATTTGCTACACCATTACACCCACCATTCATTCCACCACTACCCCCACCATTTGCTACACCACTACTCCCACCATTCATACCACCACTACCCCCACCATTTGCTGCATCATCATTCACTGCACCACTACCCCCACCATTTGCTGCATCATCATTCACTGCACCACTACTTCCACCATTCCTACTACTCTCACCATCTGCTCCACCATTACTCCCACCCCCTGCTCCACCATTACTCCCATCATTCACTGCACCACTACTTCCATTCCCTTTACTTGTCACCCCATTACCTCGGCTGTTCTCTGCACCTTCCACAGTCACCTCCATTCCTTCCTCCCTTGTGTCTGGTGTCTCTGCACTCACACCTGCTGGGCCGGGGGAGGGGAGCACTCCCAGAGACTCCTTTCCCTGCAGCACCACACCCGTTTTCTTTTGGTTGCTGCTGGCTTTCTGCAGGTCGTCTGCTGGAGCGCCCCGCCCCCCTACTTCAGCATTTTGTTCCTTGTGCTGGGCAGACTGTTTGTTGGGCACCGCTGCCCGCCCTGCACCCACAGATTTTGGGGCCTTACTGTCCTTTTTGGGCGCTGGGGCACACTGCCCCCCTGTCGCAGCAGTGCGCCCAGTATTCTTGGCAGATGTTTTTTTCACATCCCTCCCGGCCTCCCCGGCCCCGGTGATAACCGGCTTAGCCGCAGAGGGCAGGGAGGGAAACTCCACAGAACTCCCTATGTCCGGCACTGTGAGTACCTCCACAGCCTCGCCCCCTGCACTGTTCCCCGCACAGATGGCAGCATCGCCGGACGTCCTTCTCCTCTCCTCACCTTGCCTCTGGCTCGAGCCCACTGCAGAGCCCGTGCCTTTAGGTTTGGTGGGGTTTACACAGGAGGTGGCAGGCGCAACATCAGACATTGGTACATACTTGTAACTCACCACCTCCTGTGCGGCTCCTCCGGTCTTCCTCTTCCTCCTCTTTTTTTTCTCCTCCACTGGATCGTCCTCCCCGAAGGAAAACCGTGTCAGGTCCACTGGAGACTCCAGCAGTCGGATCTCTCTCAGCAGTCCTCCTTCCTCCTCCTCCCCCGACACTCCAGCCTCTGCTCTGGGAGTCCTCTGCCCTGCAGGGAGACCACTTGAGCTCCGGCTCTGCCCCTCACTGGCTCCAG
The DNA here is from genome assembly GCF_046119375.1 of Phyllobates terribilis. Classification (NCBI taxonomy): domain Eukaryota; kingdom Metazoa; phylum Chordata; class Amphibia; order Anura; family Dendrobatidae; genus Phyllobates; species Phyllobates terribilis. Next base: position 7,719,081 of record NW_027362766.1, on the reverse strand, counting down.
CACCTGGAACTCCAGTCACCTCTTCATCCTCCTCCTCCTCTTCACTAAGGACGCCGGCTGGCGGTTCTCCTGAGGTGTTTAACCCCTTCATTTCTGAGAACCGCCGCTGGTTCTTAAATCTCTCCTGGAAGGGACCTGCGCTTTTCTCAATCCCCTCCCGGAGGAGCACTAACCTGACCACCTCGTCTCTGAGGGCTTTAAACCTCTGGGAGGTCGCGGGTCTTTCCTTGTTGGACGCCCGGGTGTTCAGGACCCGGGTCTCCCTCAGCTCCTCTTTCAGCTGGGTTAGTGCTTTGCCGGCGTCCTCGTATTCTCGTAGCATGGCGACCACTCGGGAGGAGAAGGAACTTGTGGACTCGCTGGAGCTCATCTCCCCCCAGGATCTTGCTGGGCTCTTGTTCCTGGGGCCTGGGGTGCCCCGGTCTCCCTCTCTGGGCGGGCGATGAATCGTCTCGGGGTTGGAGTAGGTGGGTATGTTTTTCTTCACACTACCGGATCTCCTCACTCCCTCCTGGGCCGGTTGTTGTAGCTCCTTGTCCCCCGCCGGCATAGACCGGGGGATAGGAGGCTGGGAAGCCATGCTGGCCTCCCAGTAAGCCTGCCTCTCCCTGGGGAGAAGAGAGGCAGACGACGACCCTCCTCCTGGAAGTCCTGGAGCTCCACAGACAGCTGCTACTCTCAGCAGGGAGAAACTGATTGTGGGCACCTGTCCTACAGTCACCTCCCCCCCAGTAATGGCTGATAACAGGGAGTAATAGATTGTAGTCTCCTGTCCTACAGTCACCTCCCCCAGTAATGGCTGATAACAGGGAGTAATAGATTGTAGTCTCCTGTCCTACAGTCACCTCCCCCAGTAATGGCTGATAACAGGGAGTAATAGATTGTAGTCTCCTGTCCTACAGTTTGCTCTCCCCAGCTCCTTGGGCTCATGCTGTGTTGCTCTCTGCTTCTCTCTAGTGGATCGGTGAGGTCACTGCAGTCTGCGGAGTCCAGAGCTGCATTTCTCAGACACAATGTAACTAGCGCTAGAAACATTTCAATCTAAAAAACAATTGTGATCTGAGGCCTGGGCAGCATGGACAGGCAGTACCCAGTACAGTAAAAAGAACCATATGCAGCATGGACAGGCAGTACCCAGTGTCAGGAAAACACACTTGGTCAGACCTTGCAGCTCTCTGGCGCCCCCTTATCCTGCTGGTCAAACACGGTATTGACCAAGGATAAGCACGGGTGCAGCTGCTCTAATTTATGTCGACTATTGCGGCACGTGATGTGACAGGACGTATATATACCACCAGTTCCTTCCAGGAACGTATATATACCTCCGACCAGCCACCCTCAAACCACAATATCACATCAATACTGGACTTGAACAGTGAACCGAACAGAATGGTATAACATTAATAGCATATTAAATGCTAGGGATACTCCCAACTAGACACATCTCCTACAAATGAATGGAGTATAAATCCCACAAGACAAAAGAGTTACTAAAATATAAATTTTATTAAATTACAATATAAAAAGAAAAACACACACAATTTGCTTAAAACAGTAAATAGATCCCTTGGGGTAAGAATCACACGAAATCAGTTTGGCAAATAGATCTGGGTTCAGATGGTGTCATTCAAGAAATGTAAAAAATATATATAGAGACAGGCACTAAAGAAATATATATCGCGAGTCCTCAATCCACAGCAACAAAAATCTATATGTGTAGGATATCAAGGTCCAAACATATGAGAGAGGTAAGCCACAATATGCAAATTCTGTAATCAAAAAAGTACAATATAATTATATGTGGCTAAGAACATCATCCTCCTTCAAATGGAATGAAGGATAGTGTGAGCTGTACATAATAGACTACCCCATAAGGTTATGTGCCATAGAGTTAATACAGGTTATATGATGCAAACTCCTAAATGACTCACCCATCTGTGTAGTAGCCCCTATGCCGCACTGAAGCCCCGACGCGCGTTTCGCGTGTTGCTTCTTCTGGAGGCTGTGATAGAGCGTGTGGATCGCCATTTTTAAATGCCCAGAATAATTAGGATGCCGGTGTCAATGCCGGTGTATGCAGCGCGTGCGAGAGTTACCGCCCCCCCGAGACGCGTCATATCCGGCCATTTCCTGTCGGGGCCGTGGGCCGGAACAATGCGTTCCAGTGACGTCAAAGGCCCACCTCCCCATCATACGGAAGCCTTGATGACGCGACGGGCCGGGGCGGGGCGGGCCTGCGCACGCGCAGCTCAGCAGTAGACAACGTAAGAAGGGAATAACAACTGGGCAAGTATAATGATACATACAGGCCATACACCCGATAACAATATATATAAGCACAGCGTGGACACCCATTGTATGTGCCATCAAGACATACCAAAATGAAAATAGCCATCATAAGTTATCCGTCCAAAATATTCTAATACCCACATCTCGTAATCAGAAGAATTTAAATAAAAATATATATCTTCAATGGGGCTTTTTAGTGTAGATCATATTATGTTGATGGTATCCAAGATTCAACATGTAGGGGATTCATTTCATCCATACTAAGAAGGGTATGTCCAGATAAAGTTGAGATCAGTCCAATTATGGTCCAAGTATGTACCCAAAAAGCAAATATACTGAAAAAAACAATGAAACAAATAATAATTTAAAATCCACACATAAAAAAAGGGGAGAGAGAAAAAAGATCAATCTACAAATAAGGAGCAAAACTATTGAGCTCATTGAGACCCCTAGGGGTCACAGTGTCCAAGACAGCTATCCAGCGGCACTCCAGCTGCGCCAAAATACGCTTGTGGTCCCCACCCCGACTACCGAGGTGTATCTGATCGATGCCTCTGAATTTGAGGCAAGAGGGGTCACAGTTGTGGCGCAGCTTGAAGTCCCGCGGGATAGTCTTCAGTAGCGCTAAATCAGAGACCTCACGTGCCGCCAATATAGCTCGCACGTGTTCTCTCACTCGAACCCGAAATTCCCTAGATGTGAGCCCCACATAACTCAAATTGCAAGGACATCGGGCCATATAAATAATATGCGTGGAGCTACAGGAAATATGACGGGTAATCTTAAAGTTCCGTACGCCATCCGTGGATGAAAATGTCATGGCCCTCTCTATATTCCTGCAGGCCAAGCAGGAACCACACGGATAGCAACCCCACTTTGGTTTTCCAACTCCAAACAGAGTAGTTGAAGGGGCGACATAGTGGCTTCTTACCAAAGAGTCTTTTAAACTTTAAAAATGGCGATCCACACGCTCTATCACAGCCTCCAGAAGAAGCAACACGCGAAACGCGCGTCGGGGCTTCAGTGCGGCATAGGGGCTACTACACAGATGGGTGAGTCATTTAGGAGTTTGCATCATATAACCTGTATTAACTCTATGGCACATAACCTTATGGGGTAGTCTATTATGTACAGCTCACACTATCCTTCATTCCATTTGAAGGAGGATGATGTTCTTAGCCACATATAATTATATTGTACTTTTTTGATTACAGAATTTGCATATTGTGGCTTACCTCTCTCATATGTTTGGACCTTGATATCCTACACATATAGATTTTTGTTGCTGTGGATTGAGGACTCGCGATATATATTTCTTTAGTGCCTGTCTCTATATATATTTTTTACATTTCTTGAATGACACCATCTGAACCCAGATCTATTTGCCAAACTGATTTCGTGTGATTCTTACCCCAAGGGATCTATTTACTGTTTTAAGCAAATTGTGTGTGTTTTTCTTTTTATATTGTAATTTAATAAAATTTATATTTTAGTAACTCTTTTGTCTTGTGGGATTTATACTCCATTCATTTGTAGGAGATATCACATAAATACTGGTATACTGCCACCACCGATCGCTTAACAGGTGGATCGGGTACCTGGTAGGTAACATGAATTAGCGGGTGAGGAACGTGTTTGCTCGACATAGGACAAGAAGAACGAAACTTGTAAATAATAATGATTTACTCCCGAAAGTGGGCAGTGTTTACAAAAGATATACAAGATATTATAAAAGAGACAATTTACATATATGCATAAACAGTTATTAAAATAAAAGGGATTAATGATAGCAAAACCTGCGCCACGAGGTGATGGTCTCAGATTCTGTGGGGGGGGACGGCTCCACGGAAATTTGATGTGATTCTTCCACGCAGCGAGGAGGGCATGCGTCTGACGTCCCGGGTAAGAATGAAGTAAAATGGCCGTTCTGGTTTTCAGTAAGGGGCCAAAACATAAGGAGACACCCATGTTGTTTACCTCACACGGGGGCTCGGTTTGGTGAACCCACCCAGCTGCATAAGACATAAAAATCCTTCAGATTTCATATCTTGGTATGGGGGGTCGCACATCCAAGATGGAGACATCATGTTTGCCGTCACCAATATTCATGAAGATGGATATCAAATATGATATCTCTATGATGCTCAGAAGCTCAGAACCCATTTCCCAGGTTCCTGGTGGTCTCCCAGCCACGAAAACCACAATTGGAAAAAGGTGAACATCTCAAAAATGTGGTCCCTGTGTTTGTGACAGTAATGGGCATTAGTACAGTTAGACAATAGGATTTTGGAGGGAAAATCCAGGGTATACCAGTATGCTTGCTGACGTTTTATGGCGGTAATGAAAATTCCTTGGTTGAGGGGGAGCAAGAGTAGTTCTATGTAGCCTCTTCCAAATGAGCAGGGGGTGGAGATTTAAGACATCTCTCATTTCTAACTAGGACAAAAATATATTTTGCCTGACACCTCCCCCTCCTCCTGCGCTATGGAGGTAGGACCTTCTGGTACTCCTTCAGGCGTATCTCTGGAGGCTCCCCTCGCCGGGACAACCCATCGGCATTGCCATGCTCGCTGCCTTTGCGGTGTTGAACGGTAAAGTCGTACTAATGGAGGGTGAGGATCCAGCGCAACAACCTTCCGTTGGCACCGGACATGGTGTGCAGCCAACTCAGGGGGTTGTGGTCAGTCACGACAGTGAAGGGGCGCCCGTACAAGTAAGGCTGTAAGCGGTGCAGGGCCCATACAATGGCCAGGCACTCCTTCTCTATGGTGGAATAGGCCACTTCCCTCGGCAGCAGTTTCCGGCTTAGGTACAACACGGGGTGTTCTTGGTTCCCCGAGTCGACCTGGCTGAGTACAGCACAGAGGCCAAACTCACTGGCGTCGGTCTGTACAAAGAGTGGCCGTGTGCCGTCGACCGCCTTTAGCACAGGAGAGCTGCTCAGGGCAGTCTTCAAAGCCCGAAAGGCCACCTCGCATTCCTCTGTCCATTTGACTGAATGGGGTAGGCTCCTCCTGGTGAGGTCTGTCAAGGGCTTTGCAAGGCTGCTATAGTTTTGTACAAAGCGTCTATAGTACCCTGCAGTGCCCAAGAAGGACTGCAACTCCTTCTTGGTCCTGGGGGTGGGTCAGGACACAATAGCGTCCACCTTTCCAGGCTCTGGCTTCAGAGTACCCCCACCTACCCGGTGCCCCGGGTAGTGGACCTCGTTCATGCCCATCTGGCACTTTCCTGGCTTGATGGTCAAGCACGCCTGGTGAATGCGCTCGAGCACCTGCTGCAGATGCTCGAGGTGATCCTCCCAGGTGGGACTGAAGATGGCAATGTCATCCAGGTACGCCACTGCGTACCTCTCCAGTCCCTGGAGCAGGTGGTTGACCATTCGCTGGAAAGTGGCAGGGGCATTTTTCATGCCAAAAGGCATGACCGTGGATTCATACAATCCGAAGGGGGTGATAAAGGCGGACTTCTCCTGGGCCCCGGGGCTCAAGGGAATCTGCCAATATCCCCGACTCAGATCCATAATGGAGAGATAGCTCACGCTGGCTAACCGCTCCAGCTGCTCCTCAATGCGTGGCATTGGTTGTGCGTCAGAGGCGGTGATAACGTTGAGCCCCCTGTAGTCCACACAGAACCGGGTGGTCCGGTCCTTCTTAGGCACCAGGACCACAGGTGAGGCCCACGCGCTCTTGGACCGCTTAATCACCCCCAACTTCAGCATCTCCTCGACCTCCTGGCGCATGACATGCTGCACCTCGTCGGAGATTCGATAGGCTGTCCGCCGGAGTGGGGCATGATTCCCGGTGTCCACTTCATGGACCGCCACTTCAGTCCTGCCAGGCAGGTTGGTGAACGATGCTTGGAAGGGTTTCAGCACTGCTCGCATCCGACACCTCTGGTCTGCGGATAGCAAGGCGCTTATCTCTACATCCTCTAGGGACCCGCTGGCCTTCGCTTGGGCCAGCATGTCCAAGAGGGGGTCGTCCTCCCCATCCTCGGGCAGTCTGCAGACCGGTAGGACACAGGCTCCACGTTCTTGATGAGCCTTCATCATATTAATGTGAAAAGCCTTCCGCCTACCCCGTGCGTGGTCAAGAGTGATCACGTAGGTGACCGGGTTGAGCTGTTGGTGAATGACGTACGGGCCTTCCCAGGCCGCCTGAAGCTTGTCCTTTGGTACGGGGACCAGCACACACACCTTCTGACCCACCTGGTAGGTCCGCTCTCGGGCGTTCTGGTCGTACCAATGCTTCTGATCAGCCTGGGCTTGCGCCATGTTGTCATGCACCAACTGTGTCAAGGTCTGCATCTTGTCACGGAAGCGCATGACATACTCCACGATGGACCCTCCTGGGGAGCTCGGCTCTTCTTCCCAGAATTCCCTCATCAACCCAAGGGGTCCTCGGACACGCCTGCCATACAGGAGCTCAAAGGGGGAGAACCCCGTCGAGGCCTGTGGAACCTCTCTGTAAGCAAATAGCAGGTGTGGGAGGTAACGCTCCCAGTCGTGTCCCTGGGTCTAAACCAGCATTTTTAACATCTGTTTGAGGGTACCGTTGAATCGCTCACACAAACCATTGGTTTGGGGATGATACGCGCTCGATACCAGATTCTGCACCTGCATTTTCTTACATAGGGCCTCCATTAAGTGTGACATGAACTGGGTCCCCTGGTTGGTAAGCATCTCCCTGGGGAAGCCTACTCGCGAAAAGATGGCCAAGAGGGCGTCCGCCACCTTATCCGCCCTCATTTAGGACAGGGCTACTGCCTCAGGATACCGGGTAGCATAGTCTACCACGGTAAGGTTGAAACGTTTTCCAGAGCTGCTGGGTATGGCCAGTGGTCCCACAATGTCCACAGCAATCCTCTGGAAAGGCTCCTCTATCACTGGCAAAGAGATCAGGGGGGCTTTGGAAGCCGGCCCTGACTTTCCCACTCTTTGACACGTGGTACAGGAGTGACAGTAGTTCACCACATCCGTCCTCATTTTGGGCCAATAAAAGTGGTGAGACAGCCGGGTCTTGGTTTTGCTGACCCCCAAGTGTCCAGCGAGTGGAATTTCATGGGCGATCCGCAACAACTCATCCCTGAATTGGTAGGGGACGACCAGCTGTCTTTCCCTCAGCCACTCCTGTTGGGGTGTACAGGGAACTGTCTCCCGGTACAACCTCCCTTGGTCCCAGAATACCCTCTTCTTATCCGACTCGGAGGTGGGTTTCTCAGCGAGGCTCCTTAACGTCTCCAGGCTAGCATCTGAGTGCAGAGCTGCCTGAAACTCCTGGCTGGAGGAAGCCAGAAGTGAGGTTAAGGCCACGGCCGCACTGGGACCCTCTGGGACCGGCTCTGGGTCCATACCTGATTCAGCTATTCCTCTGTCCGAGGAGGGTCCAGAAGGCAGGGCGTTACTTGCGTTCCGGGCACTCTGACTGCGGGTAACAGCGGCTATATAGGCCGTCTCCCCGGGGAATAACACCGTCCCATCAGCCTGTGCGGCTAGGAGTACTACTTCCCCATCATCCTCCATTACCTCAGGCACAGTGCTACGTATGGGGCAGCAACTATCAGCCAGGTCACCTTCTGTTGTGACACTGGTCGCTGGCACAGAACCACCTGCTTCATGGTCCCCGTGCCTCTCCCCAATACCCTTAGCACTGACCTTTGCTCCTGCTAGGGGATCCTCAGCAATATCACCCCGCAGCGTGACATGGCTGAGTTCGATGATGATGATGATGATGATGATGATGATGATGATGATGATGATGATGATGATGATGATGATGATGATGATGATGATGATGATGATGATGATGATGATGATGATGATGATTGACATTCACAGTATCAGCATTAACCTTACCAACCGTATCAGATCGGGGAGGGATGTCAGGGACATAATAAGCAAACATCCTCCCCAAATCAGTTCCCAACAAAACATTTGCAGGTAGGTTTTTGGATACTCCCACTTCCGTCACCCCACTCCCCGCACCCCAATCAATAAAAACCCGAGCCATGGTGAAGGGGCATCGGACGCCCCCAATCCCGGTGACAGTCAGGGTCTTTCCCGGAATAAGCTCTTCAGCGGACACCAGTTCGGGTCGGATGAGGGTTCGTTCGGCCCCAGTGTCCTTGAGGCCTATAGTGAGAGTGTTCCCCACCCTGACAGACTGCAAGTTTTCACAGGCCCTCCCAACCGGCCCACCCACCAAAAGAACTGAGGCATTAGGCCCTGGGGCCTTGGATGGGGGGTTCTTCCTCTGCTTCTCTGGGCAAGTGGCGCTGAGATGACCAGTCTGGTTGCAGGAATAACACCTGCGGGCATCAGATGCAGGCCGGGCATTGGTAATGGGGAAAAGGCCTCCGGAAGGTCGGCTGGCAGGGGCAAGAATGGTGGTTGATGGCTTACCCCCTTTCCAGCTGGCGACGACCTGCTTCTGCACCTCCGGTTGGCCTCGTAGGTGTCTGCGATCTGCGCTGCTTTATTGGCATCTGGTTGGTCCCGATCCATCACGAACTGCCGTACCTCGGTCGGACACAGATGCAGGAACTGGTCTTTCACCATCAGATCCTTTAGCTGCTCAAAGGTGGTCGCTGACAGTCCTTGGATCCACTGCTCAAAGTTGGTTCGGAGCCAATGCACCACATCGCTGTAACTGTCGTGCGGTCCACGTTGGAGGTTCCGGAACTTTTTACGGTACACCTCAGGAGTCAGTTGGAACCTCTGGATTAGGGCCTGCTTAATGGCGTCATAGTTCCCATCGAGGCTCGGAGGAAGAGCCACAAACACATCCAGAGCTTTGCCTCGCAGCCCTGCAGTTAAGTATCGGGCCCACTGGCCCTTAGGCAGCTGGTACTGTCTGCAAGTCTTTTCAAAACCCCTCAGAAAGGTGTCGAGGTCGCCGTCCTTTTCCATCACAGGAAAATGCTCTGGATGGGGCTTAAACAGGGTCGCATTGTTGGTCTCACCGTTCCGTGAGGTGGATGCTGGGATCCCGAGTTGGGCCATCTGCAGTTCATGGGCCCTCTGGGCTTGGGCCTCTCGCTCGGCTCTCTCGGCCTCCGCTCGGCAGCCTCCTGGTGCTGCTGAATTACTTTCAGCCGTCCTTCATGATCCTCTGCAGGAAGTTGTTGTAGAGCCATCTGCAGATAGGGATCCACGCTGCCCTGGTCGCTGACGCGGCGTGCGTCTACAGGTGGGACCCCTGCAGTAGTACTGTCCATATCTCGGCTGACCCCTGGCCCTGCTGAGGTCTGGAGAAGGGCTTGCTCGATCTCCAGTTGCGCCTGTGCAGCAGCCATTTGTTCTTTGTTTTTGCTGAGGGGGTCAATGCCTTTGGTTATACATATTCCAGTAAGAGTGTCCTTTTTCTGCTGGCTGTACCAGAGCTCCCCAACGATGACCATGATCACCAAAATACAGATAGAAAAGAAAAAAAATGAAGAAGGGTAGGGGTAACTGCTACACATACAGTATTGTCTCAGATCTAATAAACACTGAGTTCGATCTTCAAAACTTTTGTGCAGGGTCCAGGTAAGAACCGTGCAAGTTTTTAGTGAAAGGAATGATTGCTCAAACCAGATCGCTAATGTCCTATGATCCCACCGCTTGCCACCAATTTGTCAGGAAAAACACACTTGGTCAGACCTTGCAGCCCTCTGGCGCCCCCTTATCCTGCTGGTCAAACACGGTATTGACCGAGGATAAGCACGGGCGCAGCTGCTCTAATTTATGTCGCCTATTGTGGCTCGTGATGTGACAGGACGTATATATACCACCAGTTCCTTCCAGGAACGTATATATACCTCCGTCCAGCCACCCTCATCCACAATATCACAAAATACACCATATGCTGCCACCACCGATCGCTTAACAGGTGGATCGGGTACCCGTTTCGTAACGTGAATTAGCGGGTGAGGAACATGTTTGCTCGACATAGGACAAGAAGAACGAAGCTAGTAAATAATAATGATTTACTCCCGAAAGTGGGCAGTGTTTACAAAAGATATTATAAAAGAGACAATTTACATATATGCATAAACAGTTATTAAAATAAAAGGGATAAGTGATAGCAAAACCTGCGCCACGAGGTTATGGTCTCAGATTCTGTGGGGGGACGGCTCCCCGGAAATTAAATGTGATTCTTCCACGCAGCGAGGGGTGCATGCGTCTGACGTCCCAGGTAAAAATGAAGTAAAATGGTCGTTCTGGTTTTTAGTAAGGGGCCAAAACATTAGAAGACACCCATGTTGCTTACCTCACACGGGGGCTCGGTTTTGTGAACCCACCCAGCTGCATAAGACATAAAAATCCTTCAGATTTCATACCTTGGTATGGGGGGGGGGGTCCCACATCCAAGATGGAGACATCATGTTTGCCGTCACCACTATTCATGAAGATGGATATCAAATATGATATCTCTATGACGCTCAGAAGCTCAGAATCCATTTCCCAGGTTTACTGGTGGTCTCCCAGCCACGAAAACCACACCATCACAATTGGAAAAAGGTGAACATCTCAAAAATGTGGTCCCTGTGTTTGTGACAGTCATGTGCATTATTAAAATCGACATTAAAAGTTTGTACCGTTAGACAATAGGATCTTCGAGGGAATTTCCAGTTTAAACCAGAATGCTTGTTCTCTTGGCTGAGGGTTTATGGCGATCATAAAAATTCCTGGTTTTGGGGGAAGTAAGAGAAGAGTTCTATGGATGTCCCTTCTAAATGAACAGGGGGTGGAGATTTAAGACATCTCTCATTTTTAAAACTAGGACAAAAATACATTTTGCCTGATAGCCATCTGCAGATAGGGGTCCTCGCTGCCCTTGTCGCTGACGCAGCATGTGTCTACAGGTGGGACCCCTGCAGCAGTACTGTCCATATCTCGGCTGACCCCTGGCCCTGCTGAGGTCTGGAGAAGGGCTTGCTCTGCCTCCAGTTGCGCCAGTGCAACAACCATTTGTTCTTTGTTTTTGCCGAGGGGGTCAATGCCTCTGGTTATACATATTCCAATAAGAGTGTCCTTTATATGCTGGCTGTACCAGAGCTCCCCAACGATGACCATGATCACCAAAATACAGATAGAAAAGAAAAAAAATCGAAGAAGGGTAGGGGTAACTGCTACACATACAGTATTGTCTCAGATCTAATAAACACTGAGTTCGATCTTCAAAACTTTTGTGCAGGGTCCAGGTAAGAACCGTGCAAGTTTTTAGTGAGAGGAATGATTGCTCAAACCAGATCCCTAATGTCCTATGATCCCACCGCTTGCCACCAATTGTCACGAAAACACACTTGGTCAGATCTTGCAGCCCTCTGGCGCCCCCTTATCCTGCTGGTCAAACACAGTATTGACCGAGGATAAGCAACAGGGAGCAGCTGCTCTAATATATGTCGACTATTGTGGCACGTGATGTAACAGGACGTATATATACCACCAGTTCCTTCCAGGAACGTATATATACCTCCGTCCAGCCACCCTCAAACCACAATATCACATAAATACTGGTATACTGCCACCACCGATCGCTTAACAGGTGGATCGGGTACCCGTTAGGTAACGTGAATTAGAGGGTGAGGAACGTGTTTGCTCGACATAGGACAAGAAGAACGAAGCTGGTAAATAATAATGATTTACTCCCGAAAGGGGGCAGTGTTTACAAAAGATATACAAGATATTATAAAAGAGACAATGTACATATATGCATAAAACAGTTATTAAAATAAAAGGGATAAGTAATAGCAAAACCTGCGCCACGAGGTGATGGTCTCAGATTCTGTAGGGGGGGACGGCTCCCGGGAAATTAAATGTGATTCTTCCACGCAGCGAGGAGTGCATGCGTCTGACGTCCCGGGTAAGAATGAAGTAAAATGGCCGTTCTGGTTTTCAGTAAGGGGCCAAAACTCTAGGAGACACCCATGTTGTTTACCTCACACGGGGGCTCGGTTTTGTGAACCCACCCAGCTGCATAAGACATAAAAATCCTTCAGATTTCATATCTTGGTATGGGGGGGTCCCACATCCAAGATGGAGACATCATGTTTGCCGTCACCACTATTCATGAACATGGATATCAAATATGATATCTCTATGACGCTCAGAAGCTCAGAACCCATTTCCCAGGTTCCTGGTGGTCTTCCAGCCACGAAAACCACACCATCACAATTGGAAAAAGGTGAACATCTCAAAAATGTGGTCCCTGTGTTTGTGACAGTCATGGGCATTATTAAAATCGACATTAAAAGTTTGTACAGTTAGACAATAGGATTTTGGAGGGAAAATCCAGGGTATACCAGTGTGCTTGCTGACGTTTTATGGCGGTAATAAAAATTCCTTGGTTGAGGGGGAGCAAGAGTAGTTCTATGTAGCCTCTTCCAAATGAGCAGGGGGTGGAGATTTAAGACATCTCTCATTTTTAACTAGGACAAAAATACATTTTGCCTGACAACTATGGTCCACACTGGGCTGTATGGGGTGTACTGGAAGCTCACTTGGCTGAATGTTGGGTGTATACTAGGCTGCATGTGGAGGTGTACTGGGGGCACACAGGGCTGTATGTGAGGTGTACTGGGGACCACACTGGGCTGTATGTGGAGGTGTACCGCGGAGCACACTGGGCTATATGTGGGGTGTACTATGGTCCACATTGGGCTGTATGTGGTGTACTGGAGGCTCACTTGGCTGAATGTGGGGTGTACACTAGGCTGCCTTTGGGGGTGTACTGGGGGCACACTGGGCTGTATGTGGCGTGTACTGGGGACCACACTGGGCTGTATGTAGGGGCGTACTGGGGGCACACTGGGCTGTATATGGGGATGTACTGGGGGCACACTTGGCTATATGTGGGGGTGTACTGGGGGCACACTGGGCTGTATGAGGGGTGTACTGGGTACCACACTGGGCTGTAATTGGGGGTGTACTGGTTTTCACACTGGGCTATATGTGGGGATGCACTGGGGTCACATTCGGCTGTATGTGGGTGTACTGGGGGCATGTGGGGTGTACTGGAGGCACAATGGGCTGTATGTGGGTGTACTGGGGAGCATACTGAGTTGTACTGTTGGGCATACTGGGCTCTATGTGGGGGTGTACTGTTAGGCACACTGGGCTGTATGTGGAGGTGTACTGGGGAGCACACTGGGCTGTGGGGTGTGCTTGGTGGGGGCTCACTGGGCTACATGTGGGGTGTACTATGGTCCACACTGGGCTGTATGGGGTGTACTGGAGGTTCACTTGGCTGAATGTGGGGTGTACACTGGGCTGTATGTGGGGGTGTACTGGGGGCACACTGGGCTGTATGTGGGGGTGTACTGGGGGCACATTGGGCTGTATGAGAGGTGTACTGGGGACCACACTCGGCTGTATGTGGGGGTGTACCGGTTTTCACACTGGGCTCTATGTGGGGATGTACTGGGGTCACATTTGGCTGTATGTGGGTGTACTGGGGGCATACTGGGTTTTTGTGGTGTGTACTGGGGGCACAATGGGCTGTATGTGGTGTGTATTGGGGGCACACTGGGCTGTATGTGGGTATACTGGGGGGCATACTGAGTTGTAATGTTGGGCACACTAGGCTGTATGTGGGGGAGTACTATGGTCCACACTGGGCTGTATGTGGTGTACTGGAGGCTCACTTGGCTGAATGTGGGGTGTACACTAGGCTGCATGTGGGGGTGTACTGGGGGCACACTGGGCTGTATGTCGGGTGTACTGGGGACCACACTGGGCTGAATGTGGGGTGTACACTAGGCTGTATGTGGGGGTGTACTGGGGGCACACTGGGCTGTATGTGGGGGTGTACTGGGGGCACACTGGGCTGTATGAGGGGTATACTGGGGATCACAGTGGGCTGCATGTGGGGGTGTACTGTTTTTTGCACTGAGCTGTATGTGGGGATATACTGGAGTCACATTCAGCTGTATGTGGGTGTACTGTGGGGCATACTGGGTTTTTGTGGGGTGTACTTCATGGCACAATGGGTTGTATGTGGGTGTACTGGGGGGCATACTGAGTTGTACTGTTGGGCACACTGGGCTGTATGTGGGGGTGTACTGTTGGGCACACCGGGCTGTATGTGGGGGTGTACTGAGGGCACACTGGGCTGTATGTGGGGGGTTTACCGGGTGGCACACTGGGCTGTATGTGGGGGGGTGTACCGGGGGGCACACTGGGCTGTATGTGGAGGTGTACCGGGGGGGCACAATGGGCTGTATGTGGAGGTGTACTGGGGAGCACACTGGGCTGTGGGGTGTACTGGGTGGGGGCTCTCTGGGATATATGTGCGGTGTACTATGGTCCACACTGGGCTGTATGGGGTGTACTGGAGGCTCAATTGGCTGATTGTGGGGTATACACTAGCCTGCATGTGGGGGTATACTGGGGATCACAGTGGGCTGTATGTGGGGGTGTACAGGAGGCACACTGGGCTTTATGTGGGGGTGTACTGGAGGCTCGCTTGGCTGAATGTGGGGTGTACATTGGGCTGTATGTGGAGGTGTACTGGGGGCACACTGGGCTGTATGTGGGGGTGTACTGGAGGCACATTGGGCTGTATGAGGGTTGTACTGGTGACTACACTGGGCTGTATGTGGGGGTGTACTGATTTTCACACTGGGCTGTATGTTGGGATGTACTGGGATCACATTCGGCTGTATGTGGGTGTACTGGGGGGCATACCGGGTTTTTGTGGTGTGTACTGGGGGGCACAATGGGCTGTATGTGGGGTGTATTGGGGGCACACTGGGATGTATGTGGGTATACTGGGGGGCATACTGAGTTGTAATGTTGGGCACACTAGGCTGTATGTGGGAGTGTACTATGGTCCACACTGGGCTGTATGTGGTGTACTGGAGGCTCACTTGACTGAATGTGGGGTGTACACTAGGCTGCATGTGGGGGTGTTCTGGGGGCACTGGGCTGTATTTGGGGTGTACTGGGGACCACACTGGGCTGTATGTGGGGGTGTACTGGAGGTTCACTTGGCTGAATGTGGGGTGTACACTAGGCTGTATGTGGGGTGTACTGGGTACCACACTGGGCTGTATGTGGGGGTGTACTGGTTTTCACACTGGGCTATATGTGGAGATGTACTGGTGTCACATTCGGCTGTATGTGGGTGTACTGTGGGGCACACTGGATTTTTGTGGGGTGTACTTCGGGGCACAATTGGTTGTATGTGGGGTGTACTGGGGGCACACTGGGCTGTATGTGGATGTACTGGGGGGCATACTGAGTTGTACTGTTGGGCACACTGGGCTGTATGTGGGGGTGTACTGTTGGGCACACTGGGCTGTATGGGGGGTGTACTGAGGGCACACTGGGCTGTATGTGGAGGGGTACTGGGGGGCACACAGGGCTGTATGTGGAGGTCTACCAGGGGGCACACTGGGCTGTATATGGAGGTGTACCAGGGGGCACACTGGGCTGTATGTGGAGGTTTACTGGGGAGCACACTGGGCTGTGGGGTGTACTGGGTGGGGGCTCTCTGGGCTATATGTGGGGTGCACTATGGTCCACACTGGGCTGTATGGGGTGTACTGGAGGCTCACTTGGCTGAATGTGGGGTATACACTAGCCTGCATGTGGGGGTGTACTGGGGATCACAGTGGGCTGTATGTGGGGTGTACAGGGGGCACACTGGGCTGTATGTGGGGGGTGTACTGGGGGCACACTGGGCTGTATGTGGGGGTGTACTGGGGCACACTGGGCTATATGTGGGGGGTGTACTGGGGGCACACTGGGCTGTATGTGGCGGTGTACTGGAGGCACACTGGGCTGTATGTGGCGGTGTACTGGAGGCACACTGGGCTTTATGTGTCGGTGTACTGGGGGCACACTGGGCTGTATGTGGAGGTGTACCGGGGGGCACACTGGGCTGTATGTGGAGGTGTACCGGGGGGCACACTGGGCTGTATGTGGAGGTGTACTGGGGAGCACACTGGGCTGTATGTGGAGGTGTACTGGGGAGCACACTGGGCTGTGGGATGTACTGGGCGGGGGCTCTCTGGGCTATATGTGGGGTGTACTATGGTCCACACTGAGCTGTATGGGGTGTACTGGAGGCTCACTTGGCTGAATGTGGGGTATACACTAGCCTGCATGTGGGGGTGTACTGGGGATCACAGTGGGCTGTATGTGGGGGTGTACAGGGGGCACACTGGGCTGTATGTGGGGGTGTACTGGAGGTTCACTTGGCTGAATGTGGGGTTTACACTGGGCTGTATGTGGAGGTGTACCGGGGGGCACACTGGGCTGTATGTGGAGGTGTACCGGGGGTACACCGGGTTGTATGTGGAGGTGTACCGGGGGTACACTGGGTTGTATGTGGAGGTGTACCGGGGGCACACTGGGTTGTATGTGGAGGTGTACCGGCGGGCACACTGGGCTGTATGTGGAGGTGTACCGGGGGCACACTGGGTTGTATGTGGAGGTGTACCGGGGGTACACTGGGCTGTATGTGGAGGTGTACCGGGGGCACACTGGTCTGTATGTGGAGGTGTACCGGGGGCACACTGGGTTGTATGTGGGGGCACTGGGCTGTATTTGGGGTGTACTGGGGACCACACTGGGCTGTATGTGGGGGTGTACTGGAGGTTCACTTGGCTGAATGTGGGGTGTACACTAGGCTGTATGTGGGGTGTACTGGGGGCACACTGGGCTGTATGAGGGGTGTACTGGGTACCACACTGGGCTGTATGTGGGGGTGTACTGGTTTTCACACTGGGCTATATGTGGAGATGTACTGGGGTCACATTCGGCTGTATGTGGGTGTACTGTGGGACACACTGGATTTTTGTGGGGTGTACTTCAGGGCACAATTGGTTGCATGTGGGGTGTACTGGGGGCACACTGGGCTGTATGTGGATGTACTGGGGGGCATACTGAGTTGTACTGTTGGGCACACTGGGCTGTATGTGGGGGTGTACTGTTGGGCACACTGGGCTGTATGGGGGGTGTACTGAGGGCACACTGGGCTGTATGTGGAGGGGTACCGGGGGGCACACAGGGCTGTATGTGGAGGTCTACCAGGGGGCACACTGGGCTGTATGTGGAGGTGTACCAGGGGGCACACTGGGCTGTATGTGGAGGTTTACTGGGGAGCACACTGGGCTGTGGGGTGTACTGGGTGGGGGCTCTCTGGGCTATATGTGGGGTGCACTATGGTCCACACTGGGCTGTATGGGGTGTACTGGAGGCTCACTTGGCTGAATGTGGGGTATACACTAGCCTGCATGTGGGGGTGTACTGGGGATCACAGTGGGCTGTATGTGGGGTGTACAGGGGGCACACTGGGCTGTATGTGGGGTGTACTGAGGACCACACTGGGCTGTATGTGGGGGTGTACTGGAGGTTCACTTGGCTGAATGTGGGGTTTACACTGGGCTGTATGTGGGGGTGTACTGGGGTGCATTGGGTTGTATGAGGGGTGTACTGGTTTTCACACTGGGCTGTATGTGGGGATGTACTGGGGTCTCGTTCGGCTGTATGTGGGTATACTGGGGGCATACTGGGTTTTTGTGGTGTGTACTGGGGGGCACAATGGGCTGTATGTGGGTGTACTGGGGGGCACAGTGAGCAGTAATGTTGGGCACACTGGACTGTATGTGGGGGTGTACTGGGGCACACTGGGCTGTATGTGGGGGGTGTACTGGGGGCACACTGGGCTGTATGTGGGGGTGTACTGGGGCACACTGGGCTATATGTGGGGGGTGTACTGGGGGCACACTGGGCTGTATGTGGCGGTGTACTGGAGGCACACTGGGCTGTATGTGGCGGTGTACTGGAGGCACACTGGGCTTTATGTGTCGGTGTACTGGGGGCACACTGGGCTGTATGTGGAGGTGTACCGGGGGGCACACTGGGCTGTATGTGGAGGTGTACCGGGGGGCACACTGGGCTGTATGTGGAGGTGTACCGGGGGGCACACTGGGCTGTATGTGGCGGTGTACTGGGGAGCACACTGGGCTGTATGTGGAGGTGTACTGGGGAGCACACTGGGCTGTGGGGTGTACTGGGCGGGGGCTCTCTGGGCTATATGTGGGGTGTACTATGGTCCACACTGAGCTGTATGGGGTGTACTGGAGGCTCACTTGGCTGAATGTGGGGTATACACTAGCCTGCATGTGGGGGTGTACTGGGGATCACAGTGGGCTGTATGTGGGGGTGTACAGGGGGCACACTGGGCTGTATGTGGGGGTGTACTGGAGGTTCACTTGGCTGAATGTGGGGTTTACACTGGGCTGTATGTGGAGGTGTACCGGGGGGCACACTGGGCTGTATGTGGAGGTGTACCGGGGGCACACTGGGTTGTATGTGGAGGTGTACCGGCGGGCACACTGGGCTGTATGTGGAGGTGTACCGGGGGCACACTGGGTTGTATGTGGAGGTGTACCGGGGGTACACTGGGCTGTATGTGGAGGTGTACCGGGGGCACACTGGTCTGTATGTGGAGGTGTACCGGGGGCACACTGGGTTGTATGTGGAGGTGTACCAGGGGCACACTGGGTTGTATGTGGAGGTGTACCAGGGGCACACTGGGTTGTATGTGGAGGTGTACCAGGGGCACACTGGGTTGTATGTGGAGGTGTACCAGGGGCACACTGGGTTGTATGTGGAGGTGTACCGGCGGGCACACTGGGCTGTATGTGGAGGCGTACCGGGGGCACACTGGGTTGTATGTGGAGGTGTACCGGGGGTACACTGGGCTGTATGTGGAGGTGTACCGGGGGTACACTGATTTGTATGTGGAGGTGTACCGAGGGGCACACTGGGCTGTATGTGGAGGTGTACCGGGGGGCACACGGAGCTGTATGTGGAGGTGTACAGGGGGGCACACTGGGGTGTATGTGGAGGTGTACTGGGGAGCACACTGGGCTGTGGGGTGTACTGGGTGGGGGCTCTCTGGGCTATATGTGGGGTGTACTAGGGTCCACACTGGGCTGTATGGGGTGTACTGGAGGCTCACTTGGCTGAATGTGGGGTATACACTAGTCTGCATGTGGGGGTGTACTGGGGATCACAGTGGGCTGTATGTTGGGTGTACAGGGGGCACACTGGGCTGTATGTGGGGTGTACTGAGAACCACACTGGGCTGTATGTGGGGGTGTACTGGAGGTTCACTTGGCTGAATGTGGGGTTTACACTGGGATGTATCTGGGGGTGTACTGGGGGCACACTTGGCTGTATATGGGGGTGTACTGGGGTGCATTGGGTTGTATGAGGGGTGTACTGGTTTTCACGCTGGGCTGTATGTGGGGATGTACTGGGGTCACGTTCGGCTGCATGTGGGTGTACTGGGGCATACTGGGTTTTTGTGGTGTGTACTGGGGGGGCACATTGGGCTGTATGTGGGTGTACTGGGGGGCACACTGAGCAGTAATGTTGGGCACACTGGACTGTATGTGGGGGTGTACTGGGGCACACTGGGCTGTATGTGGGAGGTGTACTGGGGGCACACTGGGCTGTATGTGGCGGTGCACTGGAGGCACACTGGGCTTTATATGTCGGTATACTGGGGGCACACTGGGCTGTATGTGTCGGTGTACCAGGGGGCACACTGGGCTGTATGTGGGGGTGTACTGGGGCACACTGGGCTGTATGTGGGAGGTGTACTGGGGGCACACTGGGCTGTATGTGGCGGTGCACTGGAGGCACACTGGGCTTTATATGTCGGTATACTGGGGGCACACTGGGCTGTATGTGTCGGTGTACCAGGGGGCACACTGGGCTGTATGCGGGGGTGTACCGGGCTGTATGCGGAGGTGTCCCGGGGGGCACACTGGGCTGTATATGAGGGTGTACCGGGGGCACACTGGGCTGTATGTGGGGGTGTACTGGGGAGCACACTGGGCTGTGGGTTGTACTGGGCTATATGTGGGGGTGTACTGTGGTCCACACTGGGCTGTATGGGGTGTACTGGAGGCTCACTTGGCTGAATGTGGGGTATACACTAGGCTGTATGTGGGGGTATACTGGGAGCACACTGGGCGCACACTGGGCTGTATGAGGGGTGTACTGGGTACCACACTGGGCTGTATGTGGGGGTGTACTGGTTTTCACACTTGGCCACATGTGGAGATGTACTGGGGTCACATTCGGCTGTATGTGGGTGTACAGTGGGGCATACTGGGTTTTTGTGGGGTTTACTTCAGGGCACAATGGGCTGTATGTGGGGTGTACTGGGGGCACACTGGGCTGTATGTAGGGGTGTACCGGAGGGCACACTGGGCTGTATGTGGAGGTGTACCGGGGGTACACTGGGCTGTATGTGGAGGTGTACCTGGGGGCACACTGGGCTGTATGTGGGGGTGTACCGGAGGGCACACTGGGCTGTATGTGGAGGTGTACCGGGGGGCACACTGGGCTGTATGTGGAGGTGTACCGGGGAGCACACTGGGCTGTATGTGGAGGTGTACTGGGGAGCACACTGGGCTGTGGGGTGTACTGGGTGGGGGCTCTCTGGGCTATATGTTGGGGTGTACTGGGAGCACACTGGGCTGTATGTGGAGGTGTACCGGGGGGCACACTGGGCTGTATGTGGAGGTGTACCAGGGGGCACACTGGGCTGTATGTGGAGGTGTACTGGGGAGCACACTGGGCTGTGGGGTGTACTGGGTGGGCGCTCTCTGGGCTTTATGTGGGGTGTACTATGGTCCACACTGGGCTGTATGGGGTGTACTGGAGGCCCACTTGGCTGAATGTGGGGTATACACTAGCCTGCATGTGGGGGTGTACTGGGGATCACAGTGGGCTGTATGTGGGGGTGTACTGGAGGTTCACTTGGCTGATGTGGGGTTTACACTGGGCTGTATGTGGGGGTGCACCGAGGGCACACTGAGCTGTATGTGGGGGTGTACCGAGGGCACACTGGGCTGTATGTGGGGGTGTACAGAGGGCACACTGGGTTGTATGTGGAGGTGTACCGGGGGCACACTGGGTTGTATGTGGAGGTGTACTGGGGGCACACTGGGTTGTATGTGGAGGTGTACCGGGGGGCACACTGGGCTGTATGTGGAGGTGTACCGGGGGGCACACTGGGCTGTATGTGGAGGTGTACCGGGGAGCACACTGGGCTGTATGTGGAGGTGTACCGGGGGGCACACTGGGCTGTATGGTGAGGTGTACCGGGGGGCACACTGGGCTGTATGTGGAGGTGTACTGGGGAGCACACTGGGCTGTGGGGTGTACTGGGTTGGGGCTCTCTGGGCTATATGTGGAGTGTACTATGGTCCACACTGGGCTGTATGGGGTGTACTATGGTCCACACTGGGCTGTATGGGGTGTACTGGAGGCTCACTTGGCTGAATGTGGGGTATACACTAGCCTGCATGTGGCGGTGTACTGGAGGTTCACTTGGCTGAATGTGGGGTGTACTGGTTTTCACACTAGGCTGTATGTGGGGATGTACTGGGATGACATTCGGCTGTATGTGGGTGTACTGGGGGCATACTGGGTTTTTGTGGTGTGTACTGGGGGGCACAATTGGCTGTATGTGGGTGTACTGGGGGGCACAATGGGCTGTATGTAGGGTGTATTGGGGGCACACTGGGCTGTATGTGGGTGTATTGGGGGCATACTGAGTTGTACTGTTGGGCACACTGGGCTGTATGTGGAGTGTACTGGGGCACACTGGGCTGTATGCGGGGGGCACACTGGGCTGTATGTGGGGGCGTACCGGGGGAACACTGGGCTGTATGCGGGGGGCACACTGGGCTGTATGTGGGGGTGTACCGGGGGGCACACTGGGCTGTATGTGGGGGTGTACTGGGGAGCACACTGGGCTGTGGGTTGTACTGGGCTATATGTGGGGAGTACTGTGGTCCACACTGGGCTGTATGGGGTGTACTGGAGGCTCACTTGGCTGAATGTGGGGTATACACTAGGCTGCATGTTGGGGTGTACTGGGGGCACACTGGTCTGTATGTGGGGTGTAGACTGGGCTGTATGTGGGGGCCACACTGGGCTGCATGTGGAGTGTAATGGGGGACACACTGGGCTGTGGGGTGTACTATGGTTCACACTGAGCTGTATGGGGTGTACTGGAGGCTCACTTGGCTAAATGTGGGGTGTACACTAGGCTGCATGTGGGGGTATACTGGGGGCACGCTGGGCTGTATGTGGGGGTGCACTGGGCTGTATGTGGGGTGTACTGAGGACCACACTGGGCGGTATGTGGGGGTGTACTGGTTTTCACACTGGGCTGTATGTGGGGATGTACTGGGGTCACATTTGTCTGTATGTGGGTGTACTGGGGGGCATACTGGGTTTTTGTGGTGTGTACTGGGGGGTACATTTGGCTGTATGTGGGTGTACTGGGGGGCATACTGTTTTTTGTGGGGTGTACTTCGGGGCACAATGGGCTGTACTGGGGACCACACTGGGCTGTATGTGGGGTGTACTGGGGACCACACTGGGCTGTATGTGGGGGTGTACTGGGGGCACACTGGGCCGTATGTGGGGGTGTACTTAGGGCACACTGGGCTGTATGAGGGGTGTACTGGGGACCATACTGGGCTGTATGTGGGTGTGTACTGGGAGGCACCCTGGGCTGTATGTGGGGGTGTACTGAGGGCACACTGGGCTGTATGTGGGTGTACTGGGGGCACACTGGGCTATATGTGGGTGTACTGGGGGCATACTGGGTCTTTGTGGGGTGTACTGGGGGGCACATTTGGCTGTTGTGTGGACACACTGGGCTGTATGTGGTGGACACACTGGGCTGTATGTCATGTACTGAAGGGCACATTGGGCTGCATGTGGGGTGCACTGTGGGCACACTGGTGAGATCCAGCGCTGACAGGGAAAATTAATCCCCTGCTTGCCTCGTCCCTGACAATTATGATGTGCAGATCTATAGCCAGGACTGTAGGCTGATGCGAGTGATTGTCCTGCAGCCGTTCTGTGATCTGTAGTGAGTGGCTAAAGTTGTGGGGTCACCTGAGGGTCTCCTCCTTCCAGTTGATGCACCCTCTTTGATTGGGGAGGGTCTCCTCGCATGAATGGATCTGGGGGATTTGAGCCCACCATTGTGGGCAGAGGGGCGGGCCACCTCATATGGAGCTGCATTGTGCCCTGGCCAAAGAAATCCTCTCCGCTCACAAGTCCCAGTGCAGAGGACGCAGCACAGACCATGAGGTAAGACCCTCCATCCACAGCCCTCCAGGGTACGAGGCCCATCCAGTGTCAGTGCGGCCCAGGGCCCGAGGGGAGAGAGGATGGGACCATGGACCAAAGGGGGATCACTTCATGGGGTCTCAGAGGGTTGGGGGCAAGCACCACTCCCCCCCGCAATGTATGAAAGAGGTGGTCCTATAAAAGACCCCCAATGCCTGGGTCCGAGCCTACGTGTCCTCACTATACGCCCATCATCCCGGGTCTGAGCCTATGTGTCCTCACAATAAACCCAACATCCTGGGTCCGAGCCTACGTGTCCTCACTATAAGCCCATCATCCCAGGTCTGAGCCCACATATCCTCACTATAAGCCCATCATCCTGGGTCCGAGCCTACATGTCCTCACTATAAGCCCATCATCCCGGGTCTGAGCCCACATCTCTTCACTATAAGCCCATCATCCTGGGTCCGAGCCCACGTGTCGTGACTATAAGCCCATCATCCTGAGTCTGAGCCCACGAGTCCTCACTATAAGCCCATCATTCCGGGTCTGAACCCACGTGTCCTCACTATAAGCCCATCATCCCGGGTCTGAGCCCACATCTCTTAACTATAAGCCTATCATCCTGGGTCTCAGCCCACATATCCTCACTATAAGCCCATCATCCTGGGTCTGAGCACACGTGTCCTCACTATAAGCCAATCATCCCGAGTCTGAGCCTACGTGTCCTCACTATAAGCCCATCATCCCGGGTCTGAGCCCACGTGTCCTCACTATAAACCCATCATCCCGGGTCTGAGCCCATCATCCTGAGTCTGAGCCCACGTGTCCTCACTATAAGCCCATCATCCTGAGTCCGAGCCCACATGTCCGCACTATAAGCCCATCATCCTGAGTCCGAGCCCACGTGTCCGCACTATAAGCCCATCATCCCGGGTCTGAACCCACGTGTCCTCACTATAAGCCCATCATCCTGGGTTCGAGCCCACGTGTCCTCACTATAAAACCATCATCCCGGGTCCGAGCCCACGTGTCCTCACTATATACCCATCATCCCGGGTCTGAGCCCACGTGTCCTCACTATAAGCCCATCATCCTGGGTCCGAGCCCACGTGTCCTCACTATAAACCCATCATCCCTGGTCTGAGCCCACGTGTCCTCACTATAAACCCATCATCCCGGGTCTGAACCCACGTGTCCTCACTATAAACCCATCATCCCGGGTCTGAACCCACGTGTCCTCACTATAAGCCCATCATCCCGGGTCTGAACCCACGTGTCCTCACTATAAGCCCATCATCCCGGGTCTGAACCCAAGTGTCCTCACTATAAGCCCATCATCCCGGGTCCGAGCCCACGTGTCCTCACTATAAGCCCATCATCCCGGGTCCGAGCCCACGTGTCCTCACTATAAGCCCATCATCCCGGGTCTGAGCCCAAGTGTCCTCACTATAAGCCCATCATCCCGGGTCTGAGCCCACGTGTCCTCACTATAAGCCCATCATCCCGGGTCTGAGCCCACGTGTCCTCACTATAAACCCATCATCCTGGGTCTGAGCCCACGTGTCCTCACTATAAGCCCATCATCCTGGGTCCGAGCCCACGTGTCCTCACTATAAACCCATCATCCTGGGTCCGAGCCCACGTGTCCTCACTATAAGCCCATCATCCCGGGTCTGAGCCCACGTGTCCTCACTATAAGCCCATCATCCTCGGTCCGAGCCCACGTGTCCTCACTATAAACCCATCATCCCTGGTCTGAACCCACGTGTCCTCACTATAAACCCATCATCCCGGGTCTGAACCCACGTGTCCTCACTATAAACCCATCATCCCGGGTCTGAACCCACGTGTCCTCACTATAAGCCCATCATCCCGGGTCTGAACCCACGTGTCCTCACTATAAGCCCATCATCCTGGGTCCGAGCCCACGTGTCCTCACTATAAGCCCATCATCCCGGGTCTGAGCCCAAGTGTCCTCACTATAAGCCCATCATCCCGGGTCTGAGCCCACGTGTCCTCACTATAAACCCATCATCCCGAGTCTGAGCCCACGTGTCCTCACTATAAGCCCATCATCCCGGGTCCGAGCCCACGTGTCCTCACTATAAACCCATCATCCCGGGTCTGAGCCCACGTGTCCTCACTATAAGCCCATCATCCCGGGTCCGAGCCCACGTGTCCTCACTATAAACCCATCATCCTGGGTCCGAGCCCAGGTGTCCTCACTATAAGCCCATCATCCTGGGTCCGAGCCCACGTGTCCTCACTATAAGCCCATCATCCCGGGTCTGAGCCCACGTATCCTCACTATAAGCCCATCATCCCGAGTCTGAGTTTACGTGTCCTCACTATAAGCCCATCATCCTGGGTCCGAGCCCATGTGTCCTCACTATAAACCCATCATCCTGGGTCCGAGCACACGTGTCCTCACTATAAGCCTATCATCCTGGGTCCGAGCCCACGTGTCCTCAATATAAGCCCATCATCCTGAGTCTGAGCCCACGTGTCCTCACTATAAACCCATCATCCCGTGTCTGAGCCCACGTGTCCTCACTATAAGCCCATCATCCCGGGTCTGAGCCCACGCATCCTCACTATAAACCCACCATCCCTGGTCTGAACCCACGTGTCCTCACTATAAACTCATCATCCCGGGTCTGAACCCACGTGTCCTCACTATAAACCCATCATCCCGGGTCCGAGCCCACGTGTCCTCACTATAAGCCCATCATCCCGGGTCTGAGCCCACGTGTACTCACTATAAACCCATCATCCCGGGTCTGAGCCCACGTGTCCTCACTATAAGCCCATCATCCTGGGTCCGAGCCCACGTGTCCTCACTATAAACCCATCATCCCTGGTCTGAACCCACGTGTCCTCACTATAAACCCATCATCCCGGGTCTGAACCCACGTGTCCTCACTATAAACCCATCATCCCGGGTCTGAACCCACGTGTCCTCACTATAAGCCCATCATCCCGGGTCTGAACCCACGTGTCCTCACTATAAGCCCATCATCCTGGGTCCGAGCCCACGTGTCCTCACTATTAGCCCATCATCCCGGGTCTGAGCCCAAGTGTCCTCACTATAAGCCCATCATCCCGGGTCTGAGCCCACGTGTCCTCACTATAAACCCATCATCCCGGGTCTGAACCCACGTGTCCTCACTATAAGCCCATCATCCCGGGTCTGAACCCACGTGTCCTCACTATAAACCCATCATCCTGGGTCCGAGCCCATGTGTCCTCACTATAAACCCATCATCCTGGGTCCGAGCCCACGTGTCCTCACTATAAACCCATCATCCTGAGTCCGAGCCCACGTGTCCTCACTATAAGCCCATCATCCCGGGTCTGAGCCCACATGTCCTCACTATAAGCCCATCATCCTGGGTCCGAGCCCACGTGTCCTAACTATAAACCCATCATCCCTGGTCTGAACCCACGTGTCCTCACTATAAGCCCATCATCCCGGGTCTGAACCCACGTGTCCTCACTATAAGCCCATCATCCTTGGTCCGAGCCCACGTGTCCTCACTATAAACCCATCATCCTGGGTCCGAGCCCACGTGTCCTCACTATAAACCCATCATCCTGGGTCCGAGCCCACGTGTCCTCACTATAAGCCCATCATCCCGGGTCTTGGGGCAGTAGACCTTCTCACTACTAGTGGCGCCCCCTTCTGACCTTCTTGCAGGGCCCTTTGTGGTGAGGTTATCCTGCAGAGGACGTGGCCTAGAATTAGGCCTCACCACTGTGGGGGGGTGGGGGACGTCACATGAAGCTCGTGGCCCCATTAAAAGTCTCTTGCAGGGCCCCAGCTTTCATGGGTTGGTAAAAATATTGGTATTGTCTGTCTAATAGGCAAAATGGACCCCAAGCTCCGTAGCCCAAGTGCCACCCCTGCGCTAACCATAGGATGCTGGGTATATACCGGGGACTACACTCACTGCTTAGAGGGGATTATCTCCTCACATGCAGTGATGGCCCGGTTACTGAGACTTTGTTGGCCACATTCCGGGGCCGTTGCTTAGCACTCGTTGCCATGGCAGCGGGTGGTGCCTCTTCCAGGCTCAACATTCAAAGAGGACCTGAAATCCAAACGTCAAAATCCGTGAGGCGGGAAACACCCTGGACAACCCATAGGAGGCGTAGAGGGGGCCCACCCGGGCGTAGAGGGGGCCCACCTGGGCTTAGAGGGGGCCCACCCGGGCGTAGAGGGGGCCCACCCGGGCGTAGAGGGGGCCCACCCGGGCATAAAGGGGGCCCACCCAGGCATAGAGGGGGCCCACCCAGGCATAGAGGGGGCCCACCAGGTCAGCAAGTGTGATAGAGGTCGACACATCCCGGGTAATAATCAGGCTACGACAGCAGAGCTGTACGTG
The DNA here is from genome assembly GCF_046119375.1 of Phyllobates terribilis. Taxonomy (NCBI): domain Eukaryota; kingdom Metazoa; phylum Chordata; class Amphibia; order Anura; family Dendrobatidae; genus Phyllobates; species Phyllobates terribilis. Next base: position 7,691,298 of record NW_027362766.1, on the reverse strand, counting down.
TTAAATATAATCCAGGTGTGATGTAGCAGAGCTGTGCGTGTTACATATAATCCGGGTGTGATGTAGCAGAGCTGTGCGTGTTATATATAATCCGGGTGTGATGTAGCAGGGCTGTGCGTGTTACATATAATCCAGGTGTGATGTAGCAGAGCTGTGCGTGTTAAATATAATCCAGGTGTGATGTAGCAGAGCTGTGCGTGTTAAATATAATCCAGGTGTGATGTAGCAGAGCTGTGCGTGTTAAATATAATCCAGGTGTGATGTAGCAGAGCTGTGCGTGTTACATATAATCCGGGTGTGATGTAGCAGGGCTGTGCGTGTTACATATAATCCGGGTGTGATTTAGCAGGGCTGTGCGTGTTACATATGATCCGGGTGTGATGTAGCAGGGCTGTGCGTGTTACATATGATCCGGGTGTGATGTAGCAGAGCTGTGCGTGTTACATATAATCCGGGTGTGATGTAGCAGAGCTGTACGTGTTACATATAATCCAGGTGTGATTTAGCAGAGCTGTACGTGTTACATATAATCCAGGTGTGATGTAGCAGAGCTGTACGTGTTACATATGATCCGGGTGTGATGTAGCAGGGCTGTGCGTGTTACATATAATCCGGGTGTGATTTAGCAGAGATGTACGTGTTACATATAATCCGGGTGTGATTTAGCAGAGATGTACGTGTTACATATAATCCGGGTGGGATGTAGCAGAGCTGTGCGTGTTACATATAATCCGGGTGGGATGTAGCAGAGCTGTGCGTGTTACATATAATCCGGGTGGGATGTAGCAGAGCTGTGCGTGTTACATATAATCCGGGTGGGATGTAGCAGAGCTGTGCGTGTTACATATAATCCGGGTGGGATGTAGCAGAGCTGTGCGTGTTACATATAATCCGGGTGTGATGTAGCAGAGCTGTGCGTGTTACATATAATCCGGGTGGGATGTAGCAGAGCTGTGCGTGTTACATATAATCCGGGTGGGATGTAGCAGAGCTGTGCGTGTTACATATAATCCGGGTGGGATGTAGCAGAGCTGTGCGTGTTACATATAATCCGGGTGGGATGTAGCAGAGCTGTGCGTGTTACATATAATCCGGGTGTGATGTAACAGAGCTGTGCGTGTTACATATAATCCGGGTGTGATGTAGCAGAGCTGTGCGTGTTGCATATAATCCGGGTGGGATGTAGCAGAGCTGTGCGTGTTACATATAATCCGGGTGTGATTTAGCAGAGCTGTGCGTGTTACATATAATCCGGGTGTGATGTAACAGAGCTGTGCGTGTTACATATAATCCGGGTGTGATGTAACAGAGCTGTGCATGATACATATAATCCGGGTGTGATGTAGCAGAGCTGTGCGTGTTACATATAATCCGGGTGAGATGTAGCAGAGCTGTGCGTGTTACATATAATCCGGGTGGGATGTAGCAGAGCTGTGCGTGTTACATATAATCCGGGTGGGATGTAGCAGAGCTGTGCGTGTTACATATAATCCGGGTGGGATGTAGCAGAGCTGTGCGTGTTACATATAATCCGGGTGTGATGTAGCAGAGCTGTGCGTGTTACATATAATCCGGGTGTGATGTAGCAGAGCTGTGCGTGTTACATATAATCCGGGTGTGATGTAGTAGAGCTGTGCGTGTTACATATAGTCCGGGTGGGATGTAGCAGAGCAGTGCGTGTTACATATAATCAGGGTGTGATGTAGCAGAGCTGTGCGTGTTACATATAATCCGGGTGTGATGTAGCAGAGCTGTGCGTGTTACATATAATCCGGGTGTGATGTAGTAGAGCTGTGCGTGTTACATATAGTCCGGGTGGGATGTAGCAGAGCAGTGCGTGTTACATATAATCCGGGTGGGATGTAGCAGAGCTGTGCGTGTTACATATAATCCGGGTGTGATGTAGCAGAGCTGTGCGTGTTACATATAATCCGGGTGGGATGTAGTAGAGCTGTGCGTGTTACATATAATCCGGGTGGGATGTAGCAGAGCAGTGCGTGTTACATATAATCCGGGTGTGATTTAGCAGAGCAGTGCGTGTTACATATAATCTGGGTGGGATGTAGCAGAGCTGTGCGTGTTATTTATAATCTGTATGTGATGTAACAGAGCTGTGCGTGTTACATATAATCCGGGTGGGATGTAGCAGAGCTGTGCGTGTTACATATAATCCGGGTGTGATTTAGCAGAGCTGTGCGTGTTACATATAATCCAGGTGGGATGTAGCAGAGCTGTGCGTGTTACATATAATCCGGGTGTGATTTAGCAGAGCTGTGCGTGTTACATATGATCCGGGTGTGATGTAACAGAGCTGTGCGTGTTACATATAATCCGGGTGTGATGTAGCAGAGCTGTGCGTGTTATATATAATCCGGGTGTGATTTAGCAGAGCTGTGCGTGCTACATATAATCCGGGTGTGATGTAGCAGAGCTGTGCGTGTTATATATAATCCGGGTGTGATTTAGCAGAGCTGTGCGAGTTATATATAATCCAGGTGTGATGTAGCAGAGCTGTGTGTGTTATATATAATCCGGGTGTGATGCAGCAGAGCTGTGCGTGTTACATATAATCCAGTTACGGCGTAGCAGAGCTGTGCGAGTTATATATAATCCGGGTGTGACGTAGCGGAGCTGTGCTTGTTACATATAATCCAGTTACGGCATAGCAGAGCTGTGCGAGTTACATATAATCCGGGTGTGATGTAGCAGAGCTGTGCTTGTTACATATAATCCAGTTACGGCGTAGCAGAGCTGTGCGAGTTATATATAATCCGGGTGTGACGTAGCGGAGCTGTGCTTGTTACATATAATCCAGTTACGGCGTAGCAGAGCTGTGCGAGTTATATATAATCCGGGTGTGATGTAGCAGAGCTGTGTGTGTTATATATAATCCGGGTGTGATGTAGCAGAGCTGTGCGTGTTACATATAATCCGGGTGGGATGTAGCAGAGCTGTGCGTGTTACATATAATCCGGGTGGGATGTAGCAGAGCTGTGCGTGTTACATATAATCCGGGTGTGATTTAGCAGAGCTGTGCGTGTTACATATAATCCGGGTGTGATGTAGCAGAGCTGTGCGTGTTACATATAATCCGGGTGGGATGTAGCAGAGCTGTGCGTGTTATATATAATCCGGGAGGGATGTAGCAGGGCAGTGCGTGTTACATATAATCCGGGTGGGATGTAGCAGAGCTGTGCGTGTTACATATAATCCGGGTGGGATGTAGCAGAGCTGTGCGTGTTACATATAATCCGGGTGTGATTTAGCAGAGCTGTGCGTGTTACATATGATCCGGGTGTGATGTAGCAGAGCTGCGTGAGTTACATATAATCCAGGTGTGATGTAGCAGAGCTGTGCGTGTTACATATAATCCGGGTGTGATGTAGCAGAGCTGTGCGTGTTACATATAATCCGGGTGTGATTTAGCAGAGATGTACGTGTTACATATAATCCAGGTGTGATTTAGCAGAGCTGTGCGTGTTACATATAATCCGGGTGTGATGTAGCAGAGCTGTGCGTGTTACATATGATCCGGGTGTGATGTAGCAGAGCTGTGCGTGTTACATATAATCCGGGTGTGATGTAGCAGAGCTGTGCGTGTTACATATGATCCGGGTGTGATGTAGCAGAGCTGCGTGAGTTACATATAATCCAGGTGTGATGTAGCAGAGATGTACGTGTTACATATAATCCAGGTGTGATTTATCAGAGCTGTACGTGTTACATATAATCCAGGTGTGATGTAGCAGAGCTGTGCGTGTTACATATAATCCAGGTGTGATGTAGCAGAGCTGTGCGTGTTACATATAATCCGGGTGTGACGTAGCAGAGCTGCGTGAGTTATATATAATCCCGGTGTGTAGTGTGGGCTCTAGGGATGCAGAAGGATCGGGAAGGTGTGCAGTGTTGTGGTCTTCCTTCCAATATTGCACTCGTCCCGGCCTCCTGCGTTGCTGGACGTCTCGTCTTTGGATGCCGGCGGTTGCACAGCGACAGATCTCTACTGTGCGCGGATCAGCGCGGAGACTCCCATCATCTGGAGTAACATGGGCAACTAGCCAAAAGGAACAGAGGCCCGGGCCAAAACGGGTCAGGGCCCACCGCAGCGGCCGTACAGGGCATCTCCCCTGCACCTCACATTCCTCTGCAGGAGTCCTGTGTACCTGCAACCATGTCTGCGCGACCTCCATGGTCCTGACTGTGTGACCTGCACACACCACCCTCACGCTGCAGTATTACGCTACCTCTGCCGACGGGGTCCAGGATTGATGAACCCGTGTCCATTATAGTAATGGATGGGTCAGCAGCGACTCATCCCCACACAAAGCTGCGATGCTCTGCGAGTCCTGACTCTCTTCTGCCTCAACTGCGATGCTCTGCGGCTCCTGACTCCCTTCTGCCCCAGCTGCGAAGCTCTGCGAGTCCTGACTCCCTTCTGCTTCAGCTGCGATGCTCTGCGGCTCCTGACTCCCTTCTGCCCCAGCTGCGATGCTCTGCGAGTCCTGAATCCCTTCTGCCCCAGCTGCGATGCTCTGCGAGTCCTGACTACTTTCTGCCCCATCTGCCCTGCTCTGCGAGTCCTGAATACTTTCTGCCCCACCTGCGATGCTCTGCAAGTCCTGACTTCCTTCTGCCCCAGCTTCGATGCTCTGCGAGTCCCGACTCCCTTCTGCCCCAGCTGCGATGCTCTGCGGCTCCTGACTCCCTTCTGCCTCAGCTGCGATGCTCTGCGGCTCCTGACTCCCTTCTGCCCCAGCTGCGATGCTCTGCGAGTCCTGAATCCCTTCAGCCCCAGCTGCGATGCTCTGCGAGTCCTGACTACTTTCTGCCCCAGCTGCGCTGCTCTGCAAGTCCTGACTTCCTGCCCCAGCTGCGATGCTCTGCAAGTCCTGACTTCCTTCTGCCCCAGCTGCGATGCTCTGCAAGTCCTGACTTCCTTCTGCCCCAGCTGCGATGCTCTGCAAGTCCTGACTTCCTTCTGCCCCAGCTGCGATGCTCATCAAGTCCTGACTACCTTCTGCCCCAGCTGCGATGCTCTGCGAGTCCAGACTCCCTTCTACCACAGCTGCGATGCTCTGCAAGTCCTGACTTCCTTCTGCCCCAGCTGCGATGCTCATCAAGTCCTGACTTCCTTCTGCCCCAGCTGCGATGCTCAGCGAGTCCCGACTCCCTTCTGCCCCAGCTGCGATGCTCTGCAAGTCCTGACTTCCTTCTGTCCCAGCTGCGATGCTCTGCAAGTCCTGACTTCCTTCTGTCCCAGCTGCGATGCTCTGCAAGTCCCGACTCCCTTCTACCACAGCTGCGATGCTCAGCGAGTCCCGACTCCCTTCTACCACAGCTGCGATGCTCAGCGAGTCCCGACTCCCTTCTGCCCCAGCTGCGATGCTCTGCAAGTCCTGACTTCCTTCTGTCCCAGCTGCGATGCTCTGCAAGTCCTGACTTCCTTCTGCCCCAGCTGCGATGCTCATCAAGTCCTGACTACCTTCTGCCCCAGCTGCGATGCTCTGCGAGTCCCGACTCCCTTCTACCACAGCTGCGATGCTCAGCGAGTCCCGACTCCCTTCTGCCCCAGCTGCGATGCTCTGCAAGTCCTGACTTCCTTCTGTCCCAGCTGCGATGCTCATCAAGTCCTGACTACCTTCTGCCCCAGCTGCGATGCTCTGCGAGTCCCGATTTCCTTCTGCCCCAGCTGCGATGCTCTGCGAGTCCCGACTCCCTTCTACCACAGCTGCGATGCTCTTGGAGTTCCGACTTCCTTCTGCCCCAGCTGCGATGCTCTGCGGCTCCTGACTCCCTTCTACCACAGCTGCGATGCTCTGCGAGTCCCGACTCCCTTCCAACACAGCTGCGATGCTCTGCGGATCCTGACTCCCTTCTACCACAGCTGCGATGCTCTGCGGCTCCTGACTCCCTTCTGCCCCAGCTGCGATGCTCTGCAAGTCCTAACTCCCTTCTGCCACAGCTGCGATGCTCTGCGAGTCCTGAATACTTTCTGCCCCAGCTGCGATGCTTTGCAAGTCCTGACTTCCTTCTGCCCCAGCTGCGATGCTCTGCAAGTCCTGACTACCTTCTGCCCCAGCTGCGATGCTCTGCGAGTCCCGACTCCCTTCAGCCACAGCTGCGATGCTCTGCGAGTCCCGACTCCCTTCAGCCACAGCTGCGATGCTCTTGGAGTTCCGACTCCCTTCTACCACAGCTGCGATGCTCTGCGAGTCATGACTCCGTTCCAACACAGCTGCGATGCTCTGCGGATCCTGACTCCCTTCTACCACAGCTGCGATGCTCTGCGGCTCCTGACTCCCTTCCAACACAGCTGCGATGCTCTGCGAGTCCCGACTCCCTTCCAACACAGCTGCGATGCTCTGCGGATCCTGACTCCCTTCTACCACAGTTGCGATGCTCTGCGGCTCCTGACTCCCTTCTGCCCCAGCTGCGATGCTCTGCAAGTCCTAACTCCCTTCTGCCACAGCTGCGATGCTCTGCGAGTCCTGAATACTTTCTGCCCCAGCTGCGATGCTTTGCAAGTCCTGACTTCCTTCTGCCCCAGCTGCGATGCTCTGCAAGTCCTGACTACCTTCTGCCCCAGCTGCGATGCTCTGCGAGTCCCGACTCCCTTCAGCCACAGCTGCGATGCTCTGCGAGTCCCGACTCCCTTCAGCCACAGCTGCGATGCTCTTGGAGTTCCGACTCCCTTCTACCACAGCTGCGATGCTCTGCGAGTCATGACTCCGTTCCAACACAGCTGCGATGCTCTGCGGATCCTGACTCCCTTCTACCACAGCTGCGATGCTCTGCGGCTCCTGACTCCCTTCCAACACAGCTGCGATGCTCTGCGAGTCCCGACTCCCTTCCAACACAGCTGCGATGCTCTGCGGATCCTGACTCCCTTCTACCACAGCTGCGATGCTCTGCGGCTCCTGACTCCCTTCTACCACAGCTGCGATGCTCTGCGGCTCCTGACTCCCTTCTATCACAGCTGCGATGCTCTGCGGCTCCTGAGTCCCTTTTACCACAGCTGCGATGCTCTGCGGCTCCTGACTCCCTTCTACCCCAGCTGCGATGCTCTGCGAGTCCTGAATCCCTTCTGCCCCAGCTGCGATGCTCTGCGAGTCTTGACTACTTTCTGCCCCAGCTGCCCTGCTCTGCAAGTCCTGAATACTTTCTGCCCCAGCTGCGATGCTCTGCAAGTCCTGACTTCCTTCTGCCCCAGCTTCGATGCTCTGCGAGTCCCGACTCCCTTCTGCCCCAGCTGCGATGCTCTGCGGCTCCTGACTCCCTTCTGCCTCAGCTGCGATGCTCTGCGGCTCCTGACTCCCTTCTGCCCCAGCTGCGATGCTCTGCGAGTCCTGAATCCCTTCAGCCCCAGCTGCGATGCTCTGCGAGTCCTGAATCCCTTCTGCCCCAGCTGCGATGCTCTGCGAGTCCTGACTACTTTCTGCCCCAGCTGCGCTGCTCTGCAAGTCCTGACTTCCTTCTGCCCCAGCTGCGATGCTCTGCAAGTCCTGACTTCCTTCTGCCCCAGCTGCGATGATCTGCAAGTCCTGACTTCCTTCTGCCCCAGCTGCGATGCTCATCAAGTCCTGACTACCTTCTGCCCCAGCTGCGATGCTCTGCAAGTCCCGACTCCCTTCTACCACAGCTGCGATGCTCTGCGAGTCCCGACTCCCTTCTACCACAGCTGCGATGCTCGGCGAGTCCCGACTCCCTTCTGCCCCAGCTGCGATGCTCTGCAAGTCCTGACTTCCTTCTGCCCCAGCTGCGATGCTCATCAAGTCCTGACTTCCTTCTGCCCCAGCTGCGATGCTCTGCAAGTCCTGACTTCCTTCTGTCCCAGCTGCGATGCTCTGCAAGTCCTGACTTCCTTCTGTCCCAGCTGCGATGCTCTGCAAGTCCCGACTCCCTTCTACCACAGCTGCGATGCTCAGCGAGTCCCGACTCCCTTCTACCACAGCTGCGATGCTCAGCGAGTCCCGACTCCCTTCTGCCCCAGCTGCGATGCTCTGCAAGTCCTGACTTCCTTCTGTCCCAGCTGCGATGCTCTGCAAGTCCTGACTTCCTTCTGCCCCAGCTGCGATGCTCATCAAGTCCTGACTACCTTCTGCCCCAGCTGCGATGCTCTGCGAGTCCCGACTCCCTTCTGCCCCAGCTGCGATGCTCTGCGGCTCCTGACTCCCTTCTGCCCCAGCTGCGATGCTCTGCGAGTCCTGAATCCCTTCAGCCCCAGCTGCGATGCTCTGCGAGTCCTGAATCCCTTCTGCCCCAGCTGCGATGCTCTGCGAGTCCTGACTACTTTCTGCCCCAGCTGCGCTGCTCTGCAAGTCCTGACTTCCTGCCCCAGCTGCGATGCTCTGCAAGTCCTGACTTCCTTCTGCCCCAGCTGCGATGCTCTGCAAGTCCTGACTTCCTTCTGCCCCAGCTGCGATGCTCTGCGAGTCCCGACTCCCTTCTACCACAGCTGCGATGCTCGGCGAGTCCCGACTCCCTTCTGCCCCAGCTGCGATGCTCTGCAAGTCCTGACTTCCTTCTGCCCCAGCTGCGATGCTCATCAAGTCCTGACTTCCTTCTGCCCCAGCTGCGATGCTCAGCGAGTCCCGACTCCCTTCTGCCCCAGCTGCGATGCTCTGCAAGTCCTGACTTCCTTCTGTCCCAGCTGCGATGCTCTGCAAGTCCTGACTTCCTTCTGTCCCAGCTGCGATGCTCTGCAAGTCCCGACTCCCTTCTACCACAGCTGCGATGCTCAGCGAGTCCTGACTCCCTTCTACCACAGCTGCGATGCTCAGCGAGTCCCGACTCCCTTCTACCACAGCTGCGATGCTCTGCAAGTCCTGACTTCCTTCTGTCCCAGCTGCGATGCTCTGCAAGTCCTGACTTCCTTCTGCCCCAGCTGCGATGCTCATCAAGTCCTGACTACCTTCTGCCCCAGCTGCGATGCTCTGCGAGTCCCGACTCCCTTCTACCACAGCTGCGATGCTCAGCGAGTCCCGACTCCCTTCTGCCCCAGCTGCGATGCTCTGCAAGTCCTGACTTCCTTCTGTCCCAGCTGCGATGCTCATCAAGTCCTGACTACCTTCTGCCCCAGCTGCGATGCTCTGCGAGTCCCGACTTCCTTCTGCCCCAGCTGCGATGCTCTGCGAGTCCCGACTTCCTTCTGCCCCAGCTGCGATGCTCTGCGAGTCCCGACTCCCTTCTACCACAGCTGCGATGCTCTTGGAGTTCCGACTTCCTTCTGCCCCAGCTGCGATGCTCTGCGGCTCCTGACTCCCTTCTACCACAGCTGCGATGCTCTGCGAGTCCCGACTCCCTTCCAACACAGCTGCGATGCTCTGCGGATCCTGACTCCCTTCTACCACAGCTGCGATGCTCTGCGGCTCCTGACTACCTTCTGCCCCAGCTGCGATGCTCTGCAAGTCCTAACTCCCTTCTGCCACAGCTGCGATGCTCTGCGAGTCCTGAATACTTTCTGCCCCAGCTGCGATGCTCTGCAAGTCCTGACTACCTTCTGCCCCAGCTGCGATGCTCTGCGAGTCCCGACTCCCTTCAGCCACAGCTGCGATGCTCTGCGAGTCCCGACTCCCTTCAGCCACAGCTGCGATGCTCTTGGAGTTCCGACTCCCTTCTACCACAGCTGCGATGCTCTGCGAGTCATGACTCCGTTCCAACACAGCTGCGATGCTCTGCGGATCCTGACTCCCTTCTACCACAGCTGCGATGCTCTGCGGCTCCTGACTCCCTTCCAACACAGCTGCGATGCTCTGCGAGTCCCGACTCCCTTCCAACACAGCTGCGATGCTCTGCGGATCCTGACTCCCTTCTACCACAGCTGCGATGCTCTGCGGCTCCTGACTCCCTTCTACTACAGCTGCGATGCTCTGCGGCTCCTGAATCCCTTCTGCCCCAGCTGCGATGCTCTGCGAGTCCTGACTACTTTCTGCCCCAGCTGCCCTGCTCTGCAAGTCCTGAATACTTTCTGCCCCAGCTGCGATGCTCTGCAAGTCCTGACTTCCTTCTGCCCCAGCTTCGATGCTCTGCGAGTCCCGACTCCCTTCTGCCCCAGCTGCGATGCTCTGCGGCTCCTGACTCCCTTCTGCCTCAGCTGCGATGCTCTGCGGCTCCTGACTCCCTTCTGCCCCAGCTGCGATGCTCTGCGAGTCCTGAATCCCTTCAGCCCCAGCTGCGATGCTCTGCGAGTCCTGAATCCCTTCTGCCCCAGCTGCGATGCTCTGCGAGTCCTGACTACTTTCTGCCCCAGCTGCGCTGCTCTGCAAGTGCTGACTTCCTTCTGCCCCAGCTGCGATGCTCTGCAAGTCCTGACTTCCTTCTGCCCCAGCTGCGATGATCTGCAAGTCCTGACTTCCTTCTGCCCCAGCTGCGATGCTCATCAAGTCCTGACTACCTTCTGCCCCAGCTGCGATGCTCTGCAAGTCCCGACTCCCTTCTACCACAGCTGCGATGCTCTGCGAGTCCCGACTCCCTTCTACCACAGCTGCGATGCTCGGCGAGTCCCGACTCCCTTCTGCCCCAGCTGCGATGCTCTGCAAGTCCTGACTTCCTTCTGCCCCAGCTGCGATGCTCATCAAGTCCTGACTTCCTTCTGCCCCAGCTGCGATGCTCTGCAAGTCCTGACTTCCTTCTGTCCCAGCTGCGATGCTCTGCAAGTCCTGACTTCCTTCTGTCCCAGCTGCGATGCTCTGCAAGTCCCGACTTCCTTCTGTCCCAGCTGCGATGCTCTGCAAGTCCCGACTTCCTTCTGTCCCAGCTGCGATGCTCTGCAAGTCCCGACTCCCTTCTACCACAGCTGCGATGCTCAGCGAGTCCCGACTCCCTTCTACCACAGCTGCGATGCTCTGCGGCTCCTGACTCCCTTTTACCACAGCTGCGATGCTCTGCGAGTCCCGACTCCCTTCTACCACAGCTGCGATGCTCTGCGGCTCCTGACTCCCTTCTATCACAGCTGCGATGCTCTGCGGCTCCTGACTCCCTTTTACCACAGCTGCGATGCTCTGCGGCTCCTGACTCCCTTCTATCACAGCTGCGATGATCTGCGCGTCCTGAGACCCTTCTACCACAGCTGCGATGCTCTGCGAGTCCTGACTCCCTTCTACCACAGATGCAATGCTCTGCGGCTCCTGACTCCCTTCTATCACAACTGCGACGTTCTGCGGGTATCAGGCGGAGGCTGGGATGAAGCACACAGCAGACGGCCTTATCCTTCAGACTTTATGGTGGGTGTGGGGCGTCACACGGGCGTCTCGCCCTCCAGTCTCATGTCCATATGTCCGGCCTCCACATCACTCGCACAGCAGCGACTCCGCACACATATATGGGGGTCCTCTCCCCGGAGCCACCTCTCTCCACACATGGCACGTACGGGTATGGACCCCCGGGGCGCAGCGGTGACCACAGAGCGGGGGGCTCATTCTCGTCCGTCCAACACGATCCGTCTGTACGGCTCAAAGTCCTCGGGGATGGTGTCTGCGAGAGAGGAGACGTGAGCGTGGGCCGGCCCAAAGCCCCCCCTGGGCACCGCCCGACCCAACCCCCCAAGTACCGCCCGACCCAACCCCCCACGCACCGCCCGACCCAAACCCCACCCCCCCCAGAAGCACCGCCCGGCCCAAGCCTCCACCCCGCGCACCGCCAGGCCCAAACCTCCACCCTGCGCACCGCCCGACCCAACCCAAACCCCATCCCCTCCCAAGCACCGCCCGATCCAAACCCCATCCCCCCGAAGTACCGCCCAGCCCTAAGCCTCCACCCCGCGCACCGCCCGACCCAACCCCCCAAGTACTGCCCGACCCAACCCCCCAAGTACCGCCCGACCCAACCCCCCAAGTACCGCCCGACCCAAATCCCCCCTCCCCCCCCCAGAAGCACCGCCCGGCCCAAGCCTCCACCCCGCGCACCGCCAGGCCCAAACCTCCACCCCGCGCACCGCCCGACCCAACCCAAACCCCATCCCTTCCCAAACCCTATCTCCCCCCAAGCACCGCCCGATCCAAACTCCATCCCCCCGAAGTACCGCCCAGCCCTAAGCCTCCACCCCGCGCACCGCCCGACCCAACCCCCCAAGTACCGCCCGACCCAACCCCCCACGCACCGCCCGACCCAAATCCACCCCCCCCCAGAAGCACCGCACGGCCCAAGCCTCCACCCCGCACAACGCCAGGCCCAAACCTCCACCCTGCGCCCCGCCCGACCCAACCCAAACCCCATCCCCTCCCAAGCACCGCCCGATCCAAACCCCATCCCCCCGAAGTACTGCCCAGCCCTAAGCCTCCACCCCGCGCACCGCCCGACCCAACCCCCCAAGTACCGCCCGACCCAACCCCCCAAGTACCGCCCGACCCAACCCCCCAAGTACCGCCCGACCCAATCCCCCACGCACCGCCCGACCCAACCCAAACCCCATCCCCTCCCAAACCCTATCTCCCCCCAAGCACCGCCCGATCCAAACTCCATCCCCCCGAAGCACCGCCCAGCCCTAAGCCTCCACCCCGCGCACCGCCCGATCCAACCTCTCAAGTACTGCCTGACCCAACCCCCCACGCACCGCCCGACCAAACCCCATCCCCTCCCACGCACCGCCCGACCCAAACCCCCCCCCGAAGCACCGCCCAGCCCAAGCCTCCACCCCGCGCACCGCCAGGCCCAAACCTCCACCCTGCGCACCGCCTGACCCAAACCCTATCTCCCCCCAAGCACCGCCCGGCCCAAACCCCATTCCCCCCAAGCACCGCCCGGCCCAAAGCCTCCCCGCGCACCACCCGGCCCAAAGCACCTTCCCCTGCGCACCGCCTGGCCCAAACCTCCCACCCATGCACCGCCCAGCCCAAACCCCGCTGGGAACCGCCCGACCCAGAGCTCCACCCCCGGGCACCGCCCAACCCAAAGCATCTTCCCCCGTGCACCACCCAATCCAAACCCCATCCTCTCCCACACACCGCCCGACCCAAACCCCATTCCCCCCAAGCAACGCCCGGCCCAAGCCTCCACCCCGTGCACGGCCCAACCCAAAGCCTCCCCCGGGCACCGCCTGACCCAGAGCTCCACCCCCGGGCAAATCCCGACCCAAAGCTCCACCCCCCGGGCACAGCCCGAACCAAAGCATCTTCCTCCATGCGCCGCCCGACCCAAACCCCATCCCTTCTCATGCACCGCCCGGCCCAAAGCTTCATCCCTCTGCTCACCGCCCGACCCAAGGCACCCCCTCATGTGCACTACCCAGCCCAAACCTCTCCCCCCTGCGCATTGCCTGGCCCAAGCCTCCCCCTCCCGTGCACCGCCCGGCCCAAACCTGCCCTGCGCACACCGCCTGGCCGCACCCCCACTCACCATTACACCTGTACTGCAGGTTGGACCAGATGATGTTCTCCTGGGAGAAGCAGAAGGCCCCCAGCCGGCCCCCGCGCATGGTGGTGTCTATGACGACCCCGGAGTCGGCCACCAGGTCCACGCCCTCGTACAGCTTCACCCTGGGGGAGGCAGAAGGCAGCCATGAGCTTAATGTGCTAGACACGTCGCCCGCGCTCTCATCCCATGACCTCAGGCCGGCGGGGGGCCGCACCTCGGTCACCCCCAGGGCTCCAGCACAAAGCCCTTCCCAGAGCAGCAGCATTGTCCAGTGCGTTTCCATATGAAAGACCCTGGCTCCGGCCTGCAGATTCCTCACAGGGATTGTGTTACCACGGTGATGACCACAAGGACTTGGCGGCCCCCCACCTCGCTGATGTCATCGCCTCAGGAAACAGGACAAGGACCCCCCCCCCCAAATACTTAGGATTAACCCCCTAATGGCCGCACAGAGGAAGGGAGGCAGGAAGCATGTGGAGAGGCCGGGGGGAGAGGGAAGGCCGCACCCCAACACCACAGAGAGGGGCGCACCCCAACATCACAGAGGGCCGCACCCCAACACGCCACAGAGAGGGCCGCACCCCAACATCACCACAGAGAGGGCCGCACCCCAACACCACAGAGAGGGCCGCACCCCAACACCACAGAGGGGCGCACCCCAACATCAGAGGGGCGCACCCCAACACCACAGAGAGGGCCGCACCCCAACACCACAGAGAGGGCCGCACCCCAACATCACCAGAGAGGGCCGCACCCCAACACCACAGAGAGGGCTGCACCCCAACATCACCACAGAGAGGGCCGCACCCCAACGCGCCACAGAGAGGGCCGCACCCCAACATCACAGAGGGGTGCACCCCAACACGCCACAGAGAGGGCCACACCCCAACATCACCACAGAGAGGAGCGCACCCCAACGCGCCACAGAGAGGGCCGCACCCCAACATCAACACAGAGAGGGGCGCACCCCAACATCACAGAGGGCCGCACCCCAACATCACAGAGGGCCGCATCCCAACACGCCACAGAGGGCCGCACCCCAACACACCAGAGAGGGGCGCACCCCAACATCAGAGGGCCATACCCCAACACGCCACACAGAGGGGCGCACCCCAACATCAGAGGGCCATACCCCAACACGCCACAGAGGGGCGCACCCCAACATCAGAGGGGCGCACCCCAACATCACAGAGGGGCGCACCCCAACACACCACAGAGAGGGCTGAACCCCAACTCGCCAGAGAGGGCCACGCCCCAACACGACAGAAAGGCAGCACCCCAACACGTCACAAAAGGGGCGACAAAGACCCCAAAAACCTTTCCACATGTAAATATGGGGTCCCAGGCACCAACAACAACACAGGGAGACCAGGAGAGGCCTGATATAGTTTCCCAAGGGCCGGTACTGATATAGATATAGCCCCCCGGGGCCGGTGCATGTATGATATAGATGTGGCCCCCCCAGGGTCAGTACATGTATGATATAGATATAGCCCCTCGGGGCCGGTATATTTATGATATAGATGTAGCCCCCCAGGGCCGGTACATGCACTGATATAGATATAGCCCCCACCGCGGCGGTTACATGTATGATATAGATATAGCACCCCCCGGGGCCGGTACATGTATGATATAGAAATAGCCCCCCGAGGCCGGTACATGTATGATATAGCCCCCGGGGCCGGTACATGTATGATATAGATATAGCCGCCTGTGGCCGGTACATGTATGATATAGCCCCCCGGGGTCGGTACATGTATGATATAGCCCCCCGGGGCCGGTACATGTATGATATAGATATAGCCCCCCCCGGGGCCGGTACATGTATGATATAGATATAGCCCCCCCGGGGCCGTTACATGTATGATATAGATATAGCCCCCCCGGGGCCGGTACATGTATGATACAGATATAGCCCCCCGGGGCCGGTACATGTATGATACAGATATAGCCCCCCGGGGCCGATACATGTATGATATAGCCCCCCGGGGCCGGTACATGTATGATATAGATATAGCCCCCCCGGGGCCGGTACATGTATGATACAGATATAGCCCCCCGGGGCCGATACATGTATGATATAGCCCCCCGGGGCCGGTACATGTATGATATAGCCCCCCGGGGCCGGTACATGTATGATATAGATATAGCCCCCCCGGGGCCGGTACATGTATGATATAGATATAGCCCCCCCGGGGCCGTTACATGTATGATATAGATATAGCCCCCCGGGGCCGGTACATGTATGATAGAGATATAGCCGCCTGTAGCTGGTACAAATACTGATACAGATATAGCCCCCCGGGGCCGGTACATGTATGATATAGCCCCCCGGGCCGGTACATGTATGATATAGATATAGCCCCTCAGGGCTGATACACGTACTGATATATAGACCCCCGGGGCCGTTACATGCACTGATATAGATATAGCCCCCCCGGGGCCGTTACATGTATGATATAGATATAGCCCCCCGGGGCCGGTACATGCACTGATACAAATGTAGCCCCCCGGGACAGTGATTGACCTGATGTAGCCACCCCAAATCGAGGGCAGTAACTGACCTAATGTAGCCCACTTGGGGCCGGTGAATGAGTTGCCAGCGGTACGATGTCTTGTCCTTCCAGCCGACGTTTCGGGGGTCCTTCCACAGCAGTCGCACCTGGTCGGCAGTGTGCCCGGTGTGCCACAGAGCGTTCCGCAGATATTCCCCAGGGCCGGTCTTCGATTTCACCGCCTAGAGAAGCGGACTGCAGATTATACACAGGAGCGGTCGTGTATTTTTAAGGAGTCGCGCACGCCATCAGGGGAGGGGCTCGTGCCCGCCATCAGGGGAGGGGCTCGTGCTCGCCATCAGGGGAGGGGCTCGTGCCCGCCATCAGGGGAGGGGCTCGTGCCCGCCATCAGCTGAGGGGGTCGTGCCCATCAGCGGATGGGGTCGCGCCCGCCATCAGGGGAGGGGCTCGCGCCCGCCATCGGCGGAGGGGCTCGCGCCCGCCATCGGCGGAGGGGCTCGCGCCCGCCATCGGGGGAGGGGCTCGCGCCCGCCATCGCGGGAGGGGCTCGCGCCCGCCATCGGGGGAGGGGCTCGCGCCCGCCATCGGGGGAGGGGCTCGCGCCCGCCATCGGGGGAGGGGGTCGCGCCCGCCATCGGGGGAGGGGGTCGCGCCCGCCATCGGGGGAGGGGGTCGCGCCCGCCATCGGGGGAGGGGGTCGCGCCCGCCATCGGGGGAGGGGGTCGCGCCCGCCATCGGGGGAGGGGGTCGCGTCAGCCATCGGGGGAGGGGGTCGTGTACATTTAAGGAGTCGCGCCCGCCATCAGGGGAGGGGCTCGCGCCCGCCATCAGGGGAGGGGCTCGCGCCCGCCATCAGGGGAGGGGGTCGCGCCCGTCATCAGGGGAGGGGGTCGTGCCCGCCATCAGGGGAGGGGGTCGTGTCTGCCATCGGGGGAGGGGGTCGTGTACATTTAAGGAGTCGCGCCCGCCATCAGGGGAGGGGGTCGAGCCCGCCATCAGGGGAGGGGGTCGCGCCCGCCATCAGGGGAGGGGGTCGCGCCCGCCATCAGGGGAGGGGGTCGCGCCCGCCATCAGGGGAGGGGGTCGCGCCCGCCATCAGGGGAGGGGGTCGCGCCCGCCATCGGGGGTCGTGTACATTTAAGGAGTCGCGCCCGCCATCAGGGGAGGGGGTCGCGCCCGCCATCGGGGGTCGTGTACATTTAAGGAGTCGCGCCCGCCATCAGGGGAGGGGGTCGTGCCCGCCATCAGGGGAGGGGGTCGAGCCCGCCATCAGGGGAGGGGGTCGAGCCCGCCATCAGGGGAGGGGGTCGAGCCCGCCATCAGGGGAGGGGGTCGTGCCCGCCATCAGGGGAGGGGGTCGTGCCCGCCATCAGCGGAGGGGGTCGTGCCCGCCATCAGCGGAGGGGGTCGTGCCCGCCATCAGCGGAGGGGGTCGTGTCCGCCATCAGCGGAGGGGGTCGTGTCCGCCATCAGCGGAGGGGGTCGTGTCCGCCATCAGCGGAGGGGGTCGTGTCCGCCATCAGGGGAGGGGGTCGTGTCCGCCATCAGCGGAGGGGGTCGTGTCCGCCATCAGGGGAGCGGGTCGTGTCCGCCATCAGGGGAGGGGGTCGTGCCCGCCATCAGCTGAGGGGGTCGTGCCCATCAGCGGATGGGGTCGCGCCCGCCATCAGGGGAGGGGCTCACGCCCGCCATCAGCGGAGGGGCTCGCGCCCGCCATCAGCGGAGGGGGTCGTGTCCGCCATCAGGGGAGGGGGTCGTGTCCGCCATCAGGGGAGGGGGTCGTGTCCGCCATCAGCGGAGGGGCTCGTGTCCGCCATCAGCGGAGGGGCTCGTGCCCGCCATCAGCGGAGGGGCTCGTGCCCGCCATCAGGGGAGGGGCTCGTGCCCGCCATCAGGGGAGGGGGTCGTGTCCGCCATCAGCGGAGGGGGTCGTGCCCGCCATCAGCGGAGGGGGTCGTGCCCGCCATCAGCGGAGGGGGTCGTGCCCGCCATCAGCGGAGGGGGTCGTGTCCGCCATCAGCGGAGGGGGTCGTGTCCGCCATCAGCGGAGGGGGTCGTGTCCGCCATCAGCGGAGGGGGTCGTGTCCGCCATCAGGGGAGGGGGTCGTGTCCGCCATCAGCGGAGGGGGTCGTGTCCGCCATCAGGGGAGCGGGTCGTGTCCGCCATCAGGGGAGGGGGTCGTGCCCGCCATCAGCTGAGGGGGTCGTGCCCATCAGCGGATGGGGTCGCGCCCGCCATCAGGGGAGGGGCTCACGCCCGCCATCAGCGGAGGGGCTCGCGCCCGCCATCAGCGGAGGGGGTCGTGTCCGCCATCAGCGGAGGGGGTCGTGTCCGCCATCAGCGGAGGGGGTCGTGTCCGCCATCAGGGGAGGGGGTCGTGTCCGCCATCAGGGGAGGGGGTCGTGTCCGCCATCAGCGGAGGGGCTCGTGCCCGCCATCAGCGGAGGGGCTCGTGCCCGCCATCAGGGGAGGGGCTCGTGCCCGCCATCAGGGGAGGGGGTCGTGTCCGCCATCAGCGGAGGGGCTCGTGTCCGCCATCAGCGGAGGGGCTCGTGCCCGCCATCAGGGGAGGGGCTCGTGCCCGCCATCAGGGGAGGGGCTCGTGCCCGCCATCAGCTGAGGGGGTCGTGCCCATCAGCGGATGGGGTCGCGCCCGCCATCAGGGGAGGGGCTCGCGCCCGCCATCAGCGGAGGGGCTCGCGCCCGCCATCAGCGGAGGGGCTCGCGCCCGCCATCGGGGGAGGGGCTCGCGCCCGCCATCGGGGGAGGGGCTCGCGCCCGCCATCGGGGGAGGGGCTCGCGCCCGCCATCGGGGGAGGGGGTCGCGCCCGCCATCGGGGGAGGGGGTCGTGTCTGCCATCGGGGGAGGGGGTCGTGTACATTTAAGGAGTCGCGCCCGCCATCAGGGGAGGGGCTCGCGCCCGCCATCAGGGGAGGGGCTCGCGCCCGCCATCAGGGGAGGGGGTCGCGCCCGTCATCAGGGGAGGGGGTCGTGCCCGCCATCAGGGGAGGGGGTCGTGTCTGCCATCGGGGGAGGGGGTCGTGTACATTTAAGGAGTCGCGCCCGCCATCAGGGGAGGGGGTCGAGCCCGCCATCAGGGGAGGGGGTCGAGCCCGCCATCAGGGGAGGGGGTCGCGCCCGCCATCAGGGGAGGGGGTCGCGCCCGCCATCAGGGGAGGGGGTCGCGCCCGCCATCAGGGGAGGGGGTCGCGCCCGCCATCGGGGGAGGGGGTCGTGTACATTTAAGGAGTCGCGCCCGCCATCAGGGGAGGGGGTCGTGCCCGCCATCAGGGGAGGGGGTCGAGCCCGCCATCAGGGGAGGGGGTCGAGCCCGCCATCAGGGGAGGGGGTCGAGCCCGCCATCAGGGGAGGGGGTCGAGCCCGCCATCGGGGGAGGGGGTCGTGTACATTTAAGGAGTCGCGCCCGCCATCAGGGGAGGGGGTCGTGCCCGCCATCAGGGGAGGGGGTCGAGCCCGCCATCAGGGGAGGGGGTCGAGCCCGCCATCAGGGGAGGGGGTCGAGCCCGCCATCAGGGGAGGGGGTCGTGCCCGCCATCAGCGGAGGGGGTCGTGCCCGCCATCAGCGGAGGGGGTCGTGCCCGCCATCAGCGGAGGGGGTCGTGTCCGCCATCAGCGGAGGGGGTCGTGTCCGCCATCAGGGGAGGGGGTCGTGTCCGCCATCAGGGGAGGGGGTCGTGTCCGCCATCAGCGGAGGGGGTCGTGTCCGCCATCAGCGGTGGGGGTCGTGTCTGCCATCAGGGGAGCAGTCGTGTCCGCCATCAGGGGAGGGGGTCGTGTCTGCCATCAGGGGAGCAGTCGTGCACACTATCGGGGAGTAGTGTCCACTTTCGGGGGATTCGTGCACACTATTGGGGGGGGGGGTCATGCACAGTATTGGGGGAGGGGTTGTGCACCCTATCGGGGAGTCGTGTCCACTATCGGGGGAGTTGTGTCCATTATCTTGGGGGGTGGTGCACACTATCGGGGGAAGTCGTGCTCATCAACGGGGGAGAGGACGTGCACACTATCGGGGGAGGGTTAGTGCACATTATTGGGAGAAGACGTGCACCAGTCCACTCTGTTCCACCAGTCTATTTGGCCATCGTCAATCTGGTGCCATTAAGGAGATCCATCAGTGGCGCAGCAGCCATGGCAATATTTGGGATAAACCGCTGGTAATATCCCACAATTCCAAGAAATGCCCTCACTTGCTTCTTGGAAAGCGGTTGCGGCCACATCTGGATTGCCTCGATCTTGTCTAGCTGTGGCTCGATTTCGCCTCTCCCAACAATCTAGTCTTAGTACTTGGCCTCATCCTTCCCCATGGCGCATTTTTCTGGATTTATAGTGAACCCACGTTCCTCAGAGCATCCAGAATCGCCTGTACCCTTGTTAGATGACTACCCCAGTCTGGGCTAAAGATCACGGCATCGAGGTAGGCTGCGGCACACACCTCATACAAGTCTCCACACACACCTCATACAAGTCTCCACACACACCTCATACAAGTCTCCACACACACCTCATACAAGTCTCCACACACACCTCATACAAGTCTCCACACACACCTCATACAAGTCTCCACACACCCCTCATACAAGTCTCCACACACCCCTCATACAAGACTCCACACACCCCTCATACAAGTCTCCACACACCCCTCATACAAGTCTCCACACACACCTCATACAAGTCTCCACACACACCTCATACAAGACTCCACACACACCTCATACAAGACTCCACACACACCTCATACAAGTCTCCACACACACCTCATACAAGTCTCCACACACACCTCATACAAGTCTCCACACACACCTCATACAAGTCTCCACAAACACCTCATACAAGTCTCCACACACACCTCATACAAGTCTCCACACACACCTCATACAAGTCTCCACACACACCTCATACAAGTCTCCACACACACCTCATACAAGTCTCCACACACACCTCATACAAGACTCCACACACACCTCATACAAGACTCCACACACACCTCATACAAGTCTCCACACACACCTCATACAAGTCTCCACACACACCTCATACAAGTCTCCACACACACCTCATACAAGTCTCCACACACACCTCATACAAGTCTCCACACACACCTCATACAAGTCTCCACACACACCTCATACAAGTCTCCACACACACCTCATACAAGTCTCCACACACACCTCATACAAGTCTCCACACACACCTCATACAAGTCTCCACACACACCTCATACAAGTCTCCACAAACACCTCATACAAGTCTCCACAAACACCTCATACAAGTCTCCACACACACCTCATACAAGTCTCCACACACACCTCATACAAGTCTCCACACACACCTCATACAAGACTCCACACACACCTCATACAAGACTCCACACACACCTCATACAAGACTCCACACACACCTCATACAAGTCTCCACACACACCTCATACAAGTCTCCACACACACCTCATACAAGTCTCCACACACACCTCATACAAGTCTCCACACACACCTCATACAAGTCTCCACAAACACCTCATACAAGTCTCCACACACACCTCATACAAGTCTCCACACACACCTCATACAAGTCTCCACACACACCTCATACAAGTCTCCACACACACCTCATACAAGTCTCCACACACACCTCATACAAGTCTCCACACACACCTCATACAAGTCTCCACAAACACCTCATACAAGTCTCCACACACACCTCATGCAAGTCTCCACACACACCTCATACAAGTCTCCACACACACCTCATACAAGTCTCCACACACACCTCATTGAACAAACCATCAGTGAAGTCACATTCTTATGCCTAAGCATTATCATGGCTATCATTAGAAAGCTCCGCACACATAGAACTCATATCATATAAGAAAAAGGGTGTAAAGCCAAGGAAAGGACTAGGTTTCAAACCAATCTTTATTGTAGACAATGACACGTAATATTAAAAACACAACACAATTAAAAAATGGGAACCCACCAGTTGACACCACAGCCCACAGGGTTAATGTATTAAATATAGAAGGATAATACTGCCAAATAGTGCACAGTGAAATCGTCACTATGCATGTCCCTGTGAATATCACACAGATTAACATGACTCTATCGTGCACCTGCATAGGACATAATGCTTAAATATAAACCCATAAAGCAATTAGTATGAGACTATAGTACAACTACTGATTGAGGGCTGGGGATCACCAACCCTCTCAATGAGTTCATCGTCGGGGGCCATCGGTTGTGTGTCAAATTTGAACACTTCATTCAGCCTGCGGTAGTCGTTACAAAACTGCCGCTCACCATCGGACTTCAGCATGAGGACAATGGGACTCGAGAATCCACTTTTTGGCTCATCTATCACGCCGAGGTCTAGCATTCTCTTCACCTCGGTTGAGATCACCTCCCGGTGGCTTAAGGTTCACCCTTATGTGCGGCTCTGTGAACACATCATGCTCCACCACCTGCGTATGCCCTGGCGGTCACGGTTCAGCTGCAGCGGTTCTCGACACTGTTGCATCTGGGCCAGCGATAGAGTCTCTGCAATCGTGACATCCTCCACTTTGGCTTCGGGCAGGCTCCCAGGCAAGGAGCTCCCAGCAACTGCCGAACTCGCCACAGCTTGAGCAAGTTCACGTGGTATACTTGGTGAGGCTTCCTTCGTCCTGGCTTGTGGACCTTGTAAATAACCTCGCCCAGTTTTTCCATCACCTCATATGGGCCTTGCCACTTGGCCAGGAACTTGCTCTCGACTGTGGGGATAAGCACCAGAACACAGTCCCCAGGCCGGAACTGCCTCAGCCTCACTTATCAGTTTATACACCCTTGCCTGTGCCTGGAGATGAGCCTTCATGATAGGCATCACTCTCGCCATTCTCTCCTGTATCTGGGCAACGTCTTCTACGATGCTCTGGTGGGGAGTGTCCTCGGCTTCTTAGGCTTCCTTGGCGATGTCAAGGAGCCCTCGTGGATGTTGACCATATTGAGGTTCGAACGGAGAGAAGCCAGTGGAGGCTTGAGGAACTTCCCTGCTGGAGAAGAGCAGGAACGGAAGCAGATAGTCCCAACCATCCTTCTCAATGACCTTCTTGAGCACGGCCTTTAAGATCTTATTGAAGAGTCCTACTAGGCCGTCCATCTGCGGATGGTAGACTTAGGTGTGTAGGTGGGCAATCTGGAGGACTTTATACAGCTCCTTCATCACCTTGCTCATGAAGGGTATTCCTTCGTCCGTCAAGATCTCTTTTGGCAGGCCCATCCTAGACTAGAAAAAATATGGACAAGCTCTCGGGCTATACTCTTGGCAGAAGAGTTCCTTAGTGGTACTGCTTTTGTGTAACGGGTCGCATAGTCCATGACCACCGGGATGTATTGATGGCCCCGTGCAGACTTAACTAAGGGACCTACTAGGTCCATGGCAATTTTCTCAAATGGGACATCTATAACAGGTAACGGGACTAGGGGACTTTGGAAGTGAGAAGAGGGAGTGGTTATTTGGCAGGTGGGGCAGGATCTACAATAATTTAAAATCTCCCGGTAGCATTCGGGCCAATAGAACCTCCACATTATCTTTTCCTGAGTTTTTTCCACACCCAGATGTCCCCCCTAGAATATACGAATGGGGCCATGTCTAAAACTCTCTGCCAATAGGGACCTGGAACCAACAGCTGCTGCACTATTTCCTCTCCCCTCAGTATAGTTATCCGATGTAATAACTTCCCATTGATTGCAAAGTGTGGGAACCTGGTGTCTGTCCCCGGCTCTTGAGCAACCCCGTTACAGACGGTAACTGTGAAGACCCGGGGTCTTCAGTGGGCGTAACGCTACTCAGACAACTCAGGTTGAGGGTAAAACAGCGTGGTAATACTTTACTGAACCACAAAGCGGACAATAAACAGGTAGAACAGTCCCAACAAATACCCAAGATGGTGCAACATTACACAGTCTCACCCTTCCGCTCCGCCCGCCTGGGATAGAACAGCTGCGACTTTGGAGACTTACAGGGCCGACTACCTCAACCAGTGGACCCCCACAGAGAGAAGGTAGCGGCAAGCGTAGGAAGCTAGCAGTCCATCGAGGGAGAAGGCCAGCAGGAGAGCAGAAGATCTCATCCTGGCCGCTCCAAGAGTTTCCATGGGGCCAGATAACCGGTGGGTCCCTTCCGGCAACCCCAAACAACATATCCAAGGGGTCAGGTGACTTCTTCATCCCACCCTGGTCTCCCCAAAATGTATCTATGTCAGTCTAACGGTCAATGGAGCAGACCTGTATCTTTCCAGTCAGGGCGGTACCCTTAGGCTAGAATCATATACAATCCAAATTTGTGTCTCTTTGGGTAATGCCATGCAATCCATCGGCTGTCCTGAAGGATGTATCTCATTCTCCTTGTAAAGTCTTTCTGGTGGCTCCTTGATTCTGCTTGCAGCACTACAGACATCCCTGTTTATATTTACATCTGTGTTAGGTCATCAGTCACAGGTAAGAGGTAAAGGTGCATGGCTCACCTGGTCTCATTATTTGAGCTAATCAATTTACATAGTTGGTATTACAGGGGCTATTGTAAATAAACATCTAGCTGACTTTTAGTACAATTTGTAATTAGCATAGTAAACATGATTGTTTCCAAACGAATAAAAGTCAACATTCAGGGTTATACAAATAGCATGACCTTTTTGATCAGCAAGAGAAATACAAATACATCTATAAGTCAACACAATAGTGTATTTCTCTTGACTTAACAAATCTAATCGTCTGGCTAATTAAGATTTGAAGTTGTATCGCCACAGTAACATTGTCAAACGCCCCCTTTAAGGTAAGGTCCCTAATTTGAGAAGTCCCAAAGTTCTCTCCAGACACTCTCAACTCACAGAGGTTGGTCTCTTCAATCCCCGTCTCTTCCTCCTCCCCAGCAAGAACAAACAGGGGGGACTCATCCACCTGTGATTTCAACAGGGTTTCTTCCCGAGGGATCTGGCTTTTGTTGGAGACACTTGGTAAGACTCCTTTTGCCATAAGTACCAAAATAAGGAAAAATTCCGCCCCAATGACTGGACGTATCAAGTCCTTGACTACCCCGATCTCATGGGATTTGTTACCGCAGTCTGTTCCCATGGTCATTCTGGCCACAGGGTAGTCCTTGGCGTCTCAGTGTATACAGCGAATGCACACAAATTTGTCAGGGAGGGATCAACTGGTGAAGTGTAGCACTGATCAGGGTCACCAGACTTCCCGAGTCCAAAAGTCCAAGTACCAGTACCCCTTTAACGGACACAACACATGCCTGTGGCCCCTCGCCGGGATGACAGTCCACACTACAGGCCGGCCAGATAGGTGTAACAGGAACAATGCCACCCTAAGTTGCAGTGTCCGTTCAGGGGGCATGTGACACGAGGCAGCTACGTGTCCAGGATTGGGACATCGCCAACATACCATGTCCTTAACAACAGCCTTTGGCTACCACTCAGCGGAATTGGGACACCCCCCCATTTGTGGCTCTAGACCCTCTCCGTGGTAAGCCCGGCCCTCTTTGGGCATTCCAATACGGGGAAGTGACGATGTTGCCTTTCCCTAGGGATCTCTCAACAACCTGGTACCTCTCCACTAGGTCAAGCCAGGTTGTCCGCATTCCGAGGGTCGCCCTGCGTAACCCAAGCGTGTACCGACGCGGGAAGGGAGGGAATGAATCTGTCCTTCACCGTACGCTCAACCATTTCGGCAGGAGTGGAAGACTGGCAGAAACCACTTCTGGACTAGATGTAGCCAAACATCTGTGAGTGAGGGGGATTCTCCCGCTCTGCTACCCCTTCAAACAGAGTCAAAAAAGCTTCCACGTAATCGCCTGGAGTCATGTTTTGCATCAGTGGTCTTACGGCCTTCCAGATCGATGTGTTGTCGCGTGGACTTGGGAGAAGGGTGGTTTTCTCTGCTGCGGACATCCCCTGCCAGGAGCTCTATCTGCCGTTAGATCTGCTGCATCAGTCTCCTGCTGGAGCTGCTGGTGGTGGCTTAGGACCAGGTGCTTGATCAGCTCCTCCATTTTGTCTGACCCGCTGTTCCATCCCACCAGCCGCCTTCACGCAGGACATGCAGTCTGTCCACAGCTGTCACACTTGCTTCCTGGGGATCGAGTCTCTCAACTTGGCCCACAGATTTGATATTTCCCGTCAGTATAATCTGTAGTCACAGTCCACGCTCCTCCAGACCACAGATAAAATGATAGAAGCCCATGTTTCCAGCAGCAACAGTCCTTAAGAAAGTTCTTCAAATCTAGATGACAGATCCCATGTTTATCCACGCCAGCTGACAACCGATCTCCAAATTCCATAGGCCATCCATCCAAGGGCTCCAGGACCTCAGACATAGATCTTCACACCACGACGTCACTCCACCAACTCTCTGACTAAACTTGTGGCTTATTACTCCCTCCCTGTGATCAGCCCCCTGAATGGGCAGAAGTGTTCACACCCCCTCCCCCAAAACTAACTTTGCATTAGTGGAGGTATTTTTTCTCAGGTCGAATCCATCACCTGGGACTGCATGTGAGACTCCCTGTGGTGACGGCTCCACTAGGTCTACTAACCCAATCCACACAATGGGAATAGTGACTGGGAGAGCAATGGCTTAAAGCCCCTGAGACACTAGGGAGAGTAATGGGATGATTGCTTTACCTGATTACCAATCCTATGTCTGGCCTTATGTATGCATGAGATCCAGCCCGCACGTCGTCTTCTGCTTACTGTCACTGAATGGAAACATTTATTTCCTGAGGCTGAACTGACGAGCAAGCGAATCTCTAATAAAACACAGCAATAAGATCGACGTAACCCGTGCTCCGTGCTGGAAAAAGTCTGCATCCCTTAGAGCCGCGGATTCCGCTCTACGTCCATTTGTCTAATAGTCTTAGAACAAGGCAAACTCCTCACAGCTACTCACTTGACTGCTCAGAGGTAGACTCATTTACCTTTCTTCTGCTGGTTTATTTAAACATCGGGGGAGAGGGGGGTGTCGCGTGTCCACCATCGAGGAAAGGGGGGGGTGTCGCGTGTCCACCATCGAGGAAAGGGGGGGCTGTCGCGTGTCCACCATCGGGGGAGGAGGGGTCAAGTGTCCACCGTCGGGGGAGGAGGGGTCAAGTGTCCACCGTCGGGGGAGGAGGGGTCAAGTGTCCACCGTCGGGGGAGGAGGGGTCAAGTGTCCACCGTCGGGGGAGGAGGGGTCAAGTGTCCACCGTCGGGGGAGGAGGGGTCAAGTGTCCACCGTCGGGGGAGGGGGTGTGGTTGCATGTCCACCATCGGGGGAGGGGTGTCGCATGTCAACAATCGGGGGAGGGGTCGTGTGTCCACCATCGGAGGCGGTTATGTCCACCACCGTGGGGGTCACGCACGCGTTACGATGGGGCGCTGCATGGCAGGACGTCATATACACTGCAGGAAGTGGATGATGGTTGCAGGTCTTTCCACCATCGGGCACTGCTGGGACTTGTAGTTGCCCTGGCTGCTCACCTTCAGCTGCAGGCCCGGCTCGGCCACGGCTCTGAAGGGCGTTGCCTGCCAGTACGACTGCTCCGTCTGCTTCCACATGACCACGTAGAAGCTGGCACTGTCCTGGTAGCTGAAGATGAAGCCGGCGTAGTCGTCATCCGTCACCGTGTTCACGTGGAACGTCCCCTCAAAATCCACACCATTGAAGGCAGTGTACCCTGCGGGGACGGGAGGTGACTACAGGTGGTGGCTGTGACCCATCAGTGGTCCCGTGTTGTGCCCCTTACCCACTGCTAGGCCTGGATCGCTGTTCATGGTCTGCACAATCTCCATACCCTGTGGAGAAGACACGACAGAGAGGCTGACACCAGAGAGTAATGGCTGACACCCTGTGGTCACAGAACTGGCGGCCACTGAGATTACCTGGTTTAGCACCACCCAGTTGGGGTCTATCTGTGCGTCTCCCTCGGGGTCCAGGATGACGGTCTGGTAGGCCCTGAAGTCGGTGAGGGTCACCTCTGCGCTCTCGGGGCACACGTCGTACGAGTCGGCCACAGAGTCGTTGTCAAAGTCGAGTTCGCACACGTCTCCGATGCCGTCCCCTGCGGGTAGACAGCAGGTTACATCAGCCGGCCCCGTCCGCCTGCCGGCCCCGGCCTCCGCCCTCCACTCACCGTCACTGTCCTTCTGGTTGGGGTTGTGGATGAGCCGGCAGTTGTCAGGTCCCGGGGGGATGTAGTCAGGGACCCCATCGTTATCATCGTCCTGGTCGCACTCATCCCCGACTCCATCATTGTCAGTGTCCAGCTGGGAGCTGTTGGGAATGTCGGGACAGTTGTCCTTGGAGTCCTGGTGACCATCACCGTCCCTGAGGGTGATAGATGGTGTGAGCAGTGGGTACAGGGGCAGCACCTCCAGAGACCCCCAAAATCTACAGGACTCACCTGTCCTGATTGGTATCACACATGTCGCCCACCAGATCGCTGTCCGCATCTGACTGCAGGGAAAAGTGGGAGACACAGGAGTATACAGCTACAAAAGGGGTATATGGCGCGTCGGCGGGTACACACGGCATCATTACCTGGGTGGGGTTGCTGGTTTCGGGGCAGCTGTCGCAGGCGTCTCCCACTCCGTCCAGATCGCGATCACTCTGCAGGGGGTTCGGGACTTTCCCACAATTATCCAGAGTATTGGGGATTCCTGCGCAGGAGCAGAGATAAAGAAGTGCACACATGGGTATATATATATATATATCTGCAGCAGAGTACAGGGACAGAGATAAAGAAGTGCACACATGGGTATATATATATATATATCTGCAGCAGAGTACAGGGACAGAGATAAAGAAGTGCACACATGGGTATATATATATATATCTGCAGCAGAGTACAGGGACAGAGATAAAGAAGTGCACACATGGGTATATATATATATATCTGCAGCAGAGTACAAGGACAGAGATAAAGAAGTGCACACATGGGTATATATATATATATCTGCAGCAGAGTACAGGGACAGAGATAAAGAAGTGCACACATGGGTATATATATATATATCTGCAGCAGAGTACAGGGACAGAGATAAAGAAGTGCACACATGGGTATATATATATATATATCTGCAGCAGAGTACAGGGACAGAGATAAAGAAGTGCACACACAGGTATATATATATATATATCTGCAGCAGAGTACAGGGACAGAGATAAAGAAGTGCACACATGGGTATATATATATATATCTGCAGCAGAGTACAGGGACAGAGATAAAGAAGTGCACACATGGGTATATATATATATATCTGCAGCAGAGTACAGGGACAGAGATAAAGAAGTGCACACATGGGTATATATATATATATCTGCAGCAGAGTACAGGGACAGAGATAAAGAAGTGCACACATGGGTATATATATATATCTGTAGCACAGTACAGGGACAGAGATAAAGAAGTGCACACATGGGTATATATATATATATATATATATATCTGCAGCAGAGTACAAGGACAGAGATAAAGAAGTGCACACATGGGTATATATATATATATATATATATCTGCAGCAGAGTACAGGGACAGAGATAAAGAAGTGCACACATGGGTATATATATATATATCTGCAGCAGAGTACAAGGACAGAGATAAAGAAGTGCACACATGGGTATATATATATATATCTGTAGCACAGTACAGGGACAGAGATAAAGAAGTGCGCACACAGGTATATATATATATATATATCTGCAGCAGAGTACAAGGACAGAGATAAAGAAGTGCACACATGGGTATATATATATATATCTGCAGCAGAGTACAGGGACAGAGATAAAGAAGTGCACACATGGGTATATATATATATATATCTGCAGCAGAGTACAGGGACAGAGATAAAGAAGTGCACACATGGGTATATATATATATATATCTGCAGCAGAGTACAGGGACAGAGATAAAGAAGTGCACACACAGGTATATATATATATATATATCTGCAGCAGAGTACAGGGACAGAGATAAAGAAGTGCACACATGGGTATATATATATATATCTGCAGCAGAGTACAGGGACAGAGATAAAGAAGTGCACACATGGGTATATATATATATCTGCAGCAGAGTACAGGGACAGAGATAAAGAAGTGCACACATGGGTATATATATATATATCTGCAGCAGAGTACAGGGACAGAGATAAAGAAGTGCACACATGGGTATATATATATATATCTGCAGCAGAGTACAGGGACAGAGATAAAGAAGTGCACACATGGGTATATATATATATATCTGCAGCAGAGTACAGGGACAGAGATAAAGAAGTGCACACATGGGTATATATATATATATATATATCTGCAGCAGAGTACAAGGACAGAGATAAAGAAGTGCGCACATGGGTATATATATATCTGCAGCAGAGTACAGGGACAGAGATAAAGAAGTGCACACATGGGTATATATATATATATCTGCAGCAGAGTACAGGGACAGAGATAAAGAAGTGCACACATGGGTATATATATATATATCTGCAGCAGAGTACAAGGACAGAGATAAAGAAGTGCACACATGGGTATATATATATATATATATCTGCAGCAGAGTACAGGGACAGAGATAAAGAAGTGCACACATGGGTATATATATATATATATATATATATCTGCAGCAGAGTACAGGGACAGAGATAAAGAAGTGCACACATGGGTATATATATATATATATCTGGAGCAGAGTACAGGGACAGAGATAAAGAAGTGCACACATGGGTATATATATATATATCTGCAGCAGAGTACAGGGACAGAGATAAAGAAGTGCGCACATGGGTATATATATATATATCTGCAGCAGAGTACACGGACAGAGATAAAGAAGTGCACACATGGGTATATATATATATATATCTGCAGCAGAGTACAGGGACAGAGATAAAGAAGTGCACACATGGGTATATATATATATATCTGCAGCAGAGTACAGGGACAGAGATAAAGAAGTGCACACATGGGTATATATATATATATCTGCAGCAGAGTACAGGGACAGAGATAAAGAAGTGCACACATGGGTATATATATATATCAGCAGCAGAGTACAGGGACAGAGATAAAGAAGTGCGCACATGGGTATATATATATATATCTGCAGCAGTGTACAGGGACAGAGATAAAGAAGTGCGCACATGGGTATATATATATATATATCTGCAGCAGAGTACAGGGACAGAGATAAAGAAGTGCACACATGGGTATATATATATATCTGCAGCAGAGTACAAGGACAGAGATAAAGAAGTGCGCACATGGGTATATATATATATATCTGCAGCAGAGTACAGGGACAGAGATAAAGAAGTGCACACATGGGTATATATATATATATCTGCAGCAGAGTACAGGGACAGAGATAAAGAAGTGCGCACATGGGTATATATATATCTGCAGCAGAGTACAGGGACAGAGATAAAGAAGTGCACACATGGGTATATATATATATATCTGGAGCAGAGTACAGGGACAGAGATAAAGAAGTGCACACATGGGTATATATATATATATCTGCAGCAGAGTACAGGGACAGAGATAAAGAAGTGCACACATGGGTATATATATATATATATATATCTGCAGCAGAGTACAGGGACAGAGATAAAGAAGTGCACACATGGGTATATATATATATATCTGCAGCAGAGTACAGGGACAGAGATAAAGAAGTGCACACATGGGTATATATATATATATCTGCAGCAGAGTACAGGGACAGAGATAAAGAAGTGCACACATGGGTATATATATATATATCTGCAGCAGAGTACAGGGACAGAGATAAAGAAGTGCACACATGGGTATATATATATATATCTGCAGCAGAGTACAGGGACAGAGATAAAGAAGTGCACACATGGGTATATATATATATATCTGCAGCAGAGTACAGGGACAGAGATAAAGAAGTGCACACATGGGTATATATATATATATCTGCAGCAGAGTACAGGGACAGAGATAAAGAAGTGCACACATGGGTATATATATATATATATATATCTGCAGCAGAGTACAGGGACAGAGATAAAGAAGTGCACACATGGGTATATATATATATATATCTGCAGCAGAGTACAGGGACAGAGATAAAGAAGTGCACACATGGGTATATATATATATATCTGCAGCAGAGTACAGGGACAGAGATAAAGAAGTGCACACATGGGTATATATATATATATCTGCAGCAGAGTACAGGGACAGAGATAAAGAAGTGCACACACAGGTATATATATATATATATCTGCAGCAGAGTACAGGGACAGAGATAAAGAAGTGCACACATGGGTATATATATATATATCTGCAGCAGAGTACAGGGACAGAGATAAAGAAGTGCACACATGGGTATATATATATATATCTGCAGCAGAGTACAGGGACAGAGATAAAGAAGTGCACACATGGGTATATATATATATATATATATCTGCAGCAGAGTACAGGGACAGAGATAAAGAAGTGCACACATGGGTATATATATATATATCTGCAGCAGAGTACAGGGACAGAGATAAAGAAGTGCACACATGGGTATATATATATATATCTGCAGCAGAGTACAGGGACAGAGATAAAGAAGTGCACACATGGGTATATATATATATCTGCAGCAGAGTACAGGGACAGAGATAAAGAAGTGCACACATGGGTATATATATATATATCTGCAGCAGAGTACAGGGACAGAGATAAAGAAGTGCGCACATGGGTATATATATATATATATCTGCAGCAGTGTACAGGGACAGAGATAAAGAAGTGCACACATGGGTATATATATATATCTGCAGCAGAGTACAGGGACAGAGATAAAGAAGTGCGCACATGGGTATATATATATATATCTGCAGCAGAGTACAGGGACAGAGATAAAGAAGTGCACACATGGGTATATATATATATCTGCAGCAGAGTACAGGGACAGAGATAAAGAAGTGCGCACATGGGTATATATATATATATCTGCAGCAGAGTACAGGGACAGAGATAAAGAAGTGCGCACATGGGTATATATATATATATCTGCAGCAGAGTACAGGGACAGAGATAAAGAAGTGCACACATGGGTATATATATATATATCTGCAGCAGAGTACAGGGACAGAGATAAAGAAGTGCACACATGGGTATATATATATATATCTGCAGCAGAGTACAGGGACAGAGATAAAGAAGTGCACACATGGGTATATATATATATCTGCAGCAGAGTACAGGGACAGAGATAAAGAAGTGCACACATGGGTATATATATATATATATCTGCAGCAGAGTACAGGGACAGAGATAAAGAAGTGCACACATGGGTATATATATATATATCTGCAGCAGAGTACAGGGACAGAGATAAAGAAGTGACATGGTACAGCAAAGGACAGAGATAAAGAAGTGCACACATGGGTATATATATATATCTGCAGCAGAGTACAGGGACAGAGATAAAGAAGTGCACACATGGGTATATATATATATATCTGCAGCAGAGTACAGGACAGAGATAAAGAAGTGCACACATGGGTATATATATATATATCTGCAGCAGAGTACAAGGACAGAGATAAAGAAGTGCACACATGGGTATATATATATATATCTGCAGCAGAGTACAGGGACAGAGATAAAGAAGTGCACACATGGGTATATATATATATATCTGCAGCAGAGTACAGGGACAGAGATAAAGAAGTGCACACATGGGTATATATATATATATATCTGCAGCAGAGTACAAGGACAGAGATAAAGAAGTGCACACATGGGTATATATATATATATCTGCAGCAGAGTACAGGGACAGAGATAAAGAAGTGCACACACAGGTATATATATATATATATATCTGCAGCAGAGTACAGGGACAGAGATAAAGAAGTGCACACATGGGTATATATATATATATCTGCAGCAGAGTACAGGGACAGAGATAAAGAAGTGCACACATGGGTATATATATATATATATATATCTGCAGCAGAGTACAGGGACAGAGATAAAGAAGTGCACACATGGGTATATATATATATCTGCAGCAGAGTACAGGGACAGAGATAAAGAAGTGCACACATGGGTATATATATATATATCTGCAGCAGAGTACAGGGACAGAGATAAAGAAGTGCACACATGGGTATATATATATATCTGCAGCAGAGTACAGGGACAGAGATAAAGAAGTGCACACATGGGTATATATATATATATCTGCAGCAGAGTACAGGGACAGAGATAAAGAAGTGCACACATGGGTATATATATATATATCTGCAGCAGAGTACAGGACAGAGATAAAGAAGTGCACACATGGGTATATATATATATATCTGCAGCAGAGTACAGGGACAGAGATAAAGAAGTGCACACAGGGTATATATATATATATATCTGCAGCAGAGTACAGGGACAGAGATAAAGAAGTGCACACATGGGTATATATATATATATCTGCAGCAGAGTACAGGGACAGAGATAAAGAAGTGCACACATGGGTATATATATATATATCTGCAGCAGAGTACAGGGACAGAGATAAAGAAGTGCACACATGGGTTATATATATATATCTGCAGCAGAGTACAGGGACAGAGATAAAGAAGTGCACACATGGGTATATATATATATATTCTGCAGCAGAGTACAGGGACAGAGATAAAGAAGTGCACACATGGGTATATATATATATATCTGCAGCAGAGTACAGGGACAGAGATAAAGAAGTGCACACATGGGTATATATATATATATCTGCAGCAGAGTACAGGGACAGAGATAAAGAAGTGCACACATGGGTATATATATATATATCTGCAGCAGAGTACAGGGACAGAGATAAAGAAGTGCACACATGGGTATATATTATATATATCTGCAGCAGAGTACAGGGACAGAGATAAAGAAGTGCACACATGGGTATATATATATATATCTGCAGCAGAGTACAGGGACAGAGATAAAGAAGTGCACACATGGGTATATATATATATATCTGCAGCAGAGTACAGGGACAGAGATAAAGAAGTGCACACATGGGTATATATATATATATCTGCAGCAGAGTACAGGGACAGAGATAAAGAAGTGCACACATGGGTATATATATATATATCTGCAGCAGAGTACAGGGACAGAGATAAAGAAGTGCACACATGGGTATATATATATATCTGCAGCAGAGTACAGGGACAGAGATAAAGAAGTGCACACATGGGTATATATATATATATCTGCAGCAGAGTACAGGGACAGAGATAAAGAAGTGCACACATGGGTATATATATATAATATCTGCAGCAGAGTACAGGGACAGAGATAAAGAAGTGCACACATGGGTATATATATATATATCTGCAGCAGAGTACAGGGACAGAGATAAAGAAGTGCACACATGGGTATATATATATATATATCTGCAGCAGAGTACAGGGACAGAGATAAAGAAGTGCACACATGGGTATATATATATATCTGCAGCAGAGTACAGGGACAGAGATAAAGAAGTGCACACATGGGTATATATATATATATCTGCAGCAGAGTACAGGGACAGAGATAAAGAAGTGCACACATGGGTATATATATATATCTGCAGCAGAGTACAGGGACAGAGATAAAGAAGTGCACACATGGGTATATTATATATATATCTGCAGCAGAGTACAGGGACAGAGATAAAGAAGTGCACACATGGGTATATATATATATATCTGCAGCAGAGTACAGGG
The DNA here is from genome assembly GCF_046119375.1 of Phyllobates terribilis. Classification (NCBI taxonomy): domain Eukaryota; kingdom Metazoa; phylum Chordata; class Amphibia; order Anura; family Dendrobatidae; genus Phyllobates; species Phyllobates terribilis. Next base: position 7,655,665 of record NW_027362766.1, on the reverse strand, counting down.
ACAGAGATAAAGAAGTGCACACATGGGTATATATATATCTGCAGCAGAGTACAGGGACAGAGATAAAGAAGTGCACACATGGGTATATATATATATATATGCAGCAGAGTACAGGGACAGAGATAAAGAAGTGCACACATGGGTATATTATATATATCTGCAGCAGAGTACAGGGACAGAGATAAAGAAGTGCACACATGGGTATATATATATAATATGCAGCAGAGTACAGGGACAGAGATAAAGAAGTGCACACATGGGTAT